>NW_028240816.1:0-413007 GCF_964263255.1 Lissotriton vulgaris | reverse complement strand
ACCTGAATTCATAAACTCGTGCTCTCTGGATTTTTCATATAAAAATTGTTCTTGCAATTGTCAAAACTATGTAAGGTGTGCCAAGTAATTGGCAAAACGTATTTGACCAATGGGTGTCATAATTGTGAACTTGGAAATACGGTGAACACCAAGGACCATATTTTTACAAAAGACACGGGACCCAGTGCAGCAGCCAGAAATTCTGGGCTACGTTGCATGACAGAAAGGGAGCAGGAGAGTGCCATGTGTACACAGCCGTGGTCAGCAGTAGGAGTTCCTGCAGGGCGGTGACGTGGGAAGGGGGAGGGGCAGGGTGGGGGGTAGAAATATATGGATTATGGAGTTTAACGGGTAAGTAAACATATAAATAAATAAAACGAATTTCGTTGCGGGCACTGCATCACATTCAGTGATACAGTGCGCGCAACAAAATTCGTTTTATTTATTTTTATGCTTACTTACCTGTTAAGGTCTGTAATCCATACATTACTACCCCCCACCCTGCCCCTCCCCCTCCCCACATCACCGCAGTGCAGGAACTCCTACTGCCGGCAGCGGCTGTATGTACAGATGTATGGCTCTCTGCTCCCCTCTCCCTATCCCGGGATCTGATTTCAGCTGCTGTGCGCCAGTCATACACCTTAGTGCCATAGTGCTAGGGTGCGTGCCTGAGTCTGCTATATGTTTTGCACAAGAAGGGTACACTTCCTGTACAAAATTATGGCTAGAAACATTTATACGTTTCCTATTTTGTGTGTGTGCTGCACAGTGGAACATGAACATGCATGCAAAGTTCCACTGTAAGCCTTGTAATGGCATTAGCTTTTGGCGCTAAACCCTGTCTACTATATCTTGGAGGTAGGGTTTTGCGTCAAAAGGCATGCCCATGTACCACACATGCAATGCTCCCTTGGCGCTAAGTAATGTAAATCAGTCCTTTCGTCCTGCTTTGTATTACTTTCAGGGTACTTTCTAGCGCTCAACAAGTTTTGCACTGGAAAGTAAATGAGAAAAAATATTTTGCGCTGGCTATTGTCACCCTTGTGACACTAACCCAGCACAAAATGTTTATAAATGTACCCCTATGCCAAGTAACTTTTAGGATATTCCCAAAAACTTAGCGCCAGATTTACCCATTTCTCATGCAGCACAGTGCAGCAGCCACAAATGCTGTGCCTTGTTGTGTGAGAAGAAGAGAGCAAGACAGTGCCACATTTACAGAAATATGGCACTCTCCTCCCCTAGTGCTAGCACCGAAACTAGCCACCGTACAACAAAGAAACACCTTTGTGCCATAGTGCACTGGTTTCTCCTTGCGTCAAGCATAGGTTAGGTATTGGAAGCATACCCTTCCCGTACTAAATACTATGCTTAGACTAATATTAAACATTTTCCCACTTTGCATGTTGGGTTTACAGTGCAGCACACATGCAAAATACATTTCTCTGCATTTTTTGCACATTACTTCGCATTAGGTGGAAATTTGCACTAATTATTGCATATTTTGCACAAATGAGTGTGTTGCACAAACCAATAACTATGGAAGAATTGATTTATAATATGGACATATTGCAGAATTTGCACATTTCTTTTGCGTATTTTGCACAATTTTTAAGCATTAACGCGTTAATTTGCACAAAGGCTGACATAGGGGTCAGAGGCTACATGATGTGTGACCTTTTTACATAAGAACCCCAATGACGTAATTACGCTGCCTTACATGAAATTTCGTAAAGCTTTAAAAACCTGGTTATTTAACAACTAGAAACTCCCCCTGACCCTAGCCCTACCATAATTTTTCCCAAATTTGCGCCGGGAAACCCTTTGTGGGTAGCTGTTGCGCGTTAGAAATGCAAAACTAAACTAAACTAAACTAAACTAAGCTAAATTTTCCAAAAGCCAAACATTGTGCTTTATGCACATGGCTATGGCATTATTTGCACATTTGCGCTTTTTGCACAGAAAATATGTCATCCTAAATGTATCAGATAGGCGTGCACATATACACATATATAGATCAGGCAATGTTCACATTCCTCACATTGAAAGAGAAAAGCCTCATGATACAAGTATTTCTTCACTAATAACCGTCACATGGTGTAGCAAATAAGAGAAAAAAATGTATGTATATAAAAAACAATGGCGTACCGCTGTCTCAGCATTGTGATCAAGGGCACTGGATGCCCGAAACGCGCCTATGAGGTGTGAGATTAAGGAACAATAAAACTGACCTGTCATTGCAAGCTGCCTGGTGGTCCATTGATTTCCACGTTCGCCGCAAGGAAGTGCTGGAAAGGTGTTGGTATATATATATATATATATATATATATATATATATATATATATATATATATATATATATATATATATATATATATATATATGTGATCAAGGCTCCGCTGAGCCGAAACGTCTGTGACACTTTCTGCTGAATAAAAGTTGTAAACACCTCGAGGTCCGTGTCCGGTGTCCTACTTGCTGGCTGAGGAACCAGCGTGTGCTTGAGCGATACGGAGTTCAGGATATATATATATATATATATATATATATATATATATATATATATATATATATATATATATATATATATATATATATACACACATATAGATAGATATATATAGATAGATATATATATATATATATATCATCAGGGTATATATTCGCATATTTGTGAAGTTATATGAAGTAAAGCTTTGCTTACCTATAGAAACGTACCTTCAAAATACTTTTGTGCTGAAAATTCTTGACAGAATATTGTTTCCATATGGTATTTTGTCTAAATACCAGATAAATATGCCTATGCCTTTCATTTCATACCACTGAGGTGCTTTAGGGTTTATGACCTGAAACCCACAAAAACCTGTGTCATGCCTGTTACCCAGTTGGTATTAGCTAATATTGGTACAAAAATGCCTTGCACTAGTGAATAATTGCTGGAACTGGCGCCAAACACAGACTGTAGTCTGAGCTGAGATAAGTATTATCCCTTGAGTAAGTCTGAATAACAACAGTTCCATGTGGAATTGTTCTAGAATATAACAAAAATAAGAACGCAGTCCACCGTTGGTTTTCTGTATGATAAATGAAAAATGTATTAACAAATATTCCTAAAAAAATAAAACTAAACATTTAATTACTAATTTCCAAGAAACTCATTTGAAAATTGTCATTGAAGTATATCAGCCTTGATAATGCTCCGAAGCGAAAACAAGGAGGGGGGGACACAAAACACCATTGGAAGCGCTGGCGATGAGCAGAAAGATACAAGAAAATGTTCAGAGATTAATGAGGCTTGCAGAAGTGGTATTGTTTTTTTATTTATTGTCCTCCTATCACCACAGTGTCTGCAATACTTAGACCACCAAAACCATTCTGACCGCCACTCGGTCTATTGCATTCACATTGTTCCCACCACACTGATCCAGCCTTATGAGCTATATTCTTAAAAGGTGATACTATTGTAATAGTTGGATCTTATGTTCTTTCTGTGGCTCTTCCCCATAGGCCGGACCATCTGATAAACCCATCCCACACCGCAGACATCTTTCCTGGAGTCTATATGCAGATGGCAGATCCATTTTGCTGCATTAATCAAATTTAATACACTCGGAGGTGATGGGTCAATCCAATGTTTACAAATCTCCCTCCTGGCCAGCAGTATCAGATAAAGGATAAGACCAGTCTGATCCCTGCCCAATGTACTATGTGTGGTAGTATAAACCCCCTGTAAAACAGATATGGAATTTAATGCAATGGCGACTCCCAGAATATCTTTTTTTTTTTTTTACACTTTTCTATAGCGCGAACATGAACCGTAGGTATCAGAGCGCTTAACATCTTATGGTCTGGGTTGCAAACACAATATATATAATAAGATCGTCAAAGTCTGTAAGTGGGAAACAACAACAGGATGGACTTAAATGAGAATTAAGTTACAATGATCTGAGGTAGTATTACTTTAAGGTTCAGTCAGTTCAATCCTGCTCCCATATATAGTATACAGTCAAATAATCAGTGGCCCCGTCTTCGGTAGAGATAGTCTTGTTATGGGTGGAACTTGCCCAAAGGATGGTTCTTGATTTCCTTCTTGAATGTTGTAGTGTTTGTGATTTTTCTGATGTTTGCAGGAAGGGCGTTCCATATCCTGGGAGCTACGCCTGAGAATGTTCTCTCATATGTTTTTTTCTTCTTGAAGATAGGTGGTTTCAGGAGTAGATAATTGGCATTCCTGACAAGTCTGTTTCTTCCTGAGATTTCTATTTTGTGGGCTAGGTATTTAGGTGTGTTGTGATGAATCGCTCTATGGGTGATACATGCCATTTTCATCTGTACTCTAGCTTCGTACGGTAGCCAGTTTAAGGCCTTCAAGTGAGGCGAGATATGATCAAATTTCCTAGATCCTGTAATAAGCCTTGCCGCTGAATTGAGGCAAGCTTTTAGTGGTGCTGTTGAGATTTTTGGAATGCCAGCAAGTGTAGTACATCCATATTCTATCCTAGATACAACCAGAGATTGCACAGCTAGTTTCAAGTCTGTCTCCGTTAAAAAGGATTTCATCTTCCTTAGATAGTTTAGATGGAAGTGGGCGTTTTTTGCCATAGATTTAATATGTATTTTCAAGATTCTCATCCAATGTGATTCCGAGAGATTTCGCAGAATCTACTAGAGTTGGGATGCAATTTAATGCTGTAATCAATTTGCACCATTCTTTGACTAAGGATTGTTTTTTGTATGGTGGATGAGTAAGAATTCTGTTTTGTCAGCGTTGAGCTTGAGATGATTGTTAGTTAACCAATTTAGCGATATTTTAAGGGCTTCGTTCATTGTGGTTATATCTTCCAGGCTAGCAATCTTGATGTACAGTTGCGTGTCATCTGCGTACATGTGGTATGATATTTTCGAGTTCCGTAGAATTTCTGTGAGTGGTTCGATGTATAAGTTAAACAGTGAAGGAGATAAGGTGGATCCTTGCGGCACTCCGATAGTGTTAGGACAAGATGGAGATAGTGCTTGATTCACTAAGACTCTCTGAGTTCTGTTCATTAAAAATAATTCGAACCATTTCAGTACTGTGCCAGAGATTCCCATCCTGTCATGTAGTCTGATCAGTAATTTTTCGTGGTTAACTGTGTCAAATGCCGCTGACAGGTCTAGGAGGATGAGTAGACAGGATTGGTTGCGATCTAGAGCTTGAAGAGCATCGTCGACAATGTGTAGTATTGCCGTTTCAGTGCTGTGATTTGCTCTGAATCCAGATTGGCAGTCATCTAGCAGTGCAAAGTTGTCGATGTGTTTACTCAACTGATTCTGTACACATTTTTCTATGAGTTTAGCAAGAAAAGGGATGTTGGTCACTGGTCGATAGTTATTTGGATCTGTTGGGTCCGCTGTGGGTTTTTTGATGATCGGGACTACTTGCCCAGTCTTCAAGCTTTCTGGGAGGCACCCCTGTGATAGAGAGCCGTTTATGATCTCTGTCCATATTGGAATCATGGAATGACTGATTTCTTTCAAGCATTTCAATGGTATTGGATCGTTATAATGGTTGTTTGGTTTCGTGGTCGCAAGTGTGTTAGCAACCTCCTTGTGATCTAATAATTTGAAGGTGTTCCAGTGTGCTTTGTTTTTAGTGGATTTGTTTGCATGGTTCCGGTCAGATAGAGTTGGTGGCATGTTGTCTTCAATGCTATCTGCGGCAGTCTTAAGTTCTTCTTCTAATTTATTGGCTTTGTTGATGAAGAAGGAAGAAAATTCATCACAACTTAGTTGTGTTTTTGTGACCTCTTGGACAGATTTTGCCAACTTGTTGGATTGTTGTTTTATGATTCAAAATAATTCGTGTGGTCTATTTTTGGCATTATCCAATTCTGTTCTGATGTATTCTTTTTTTGTGTTGATGATCTTCTTGTTATATTCCTTTCTGATTTTTCTGAGAGATTTCAGTGTAGGGGAGGAAGGGTGTTGTCTCCATTCAATATTCCGTTGAACCATGGATTTTTATCCTTTTCCGTCACTCTTTTTAATTTGAGTGGTATGGTGGCATTGACTATTTCCGTTGCTGTGTTGTAGTAGTGGTTCGTTAGATCGTTCACATCTTTCAAGTTTTCAGGTGGGTTTAAGTCTCTCTTGAAATTTTCCGATAGCTCATCCAAATTTGAATCCCTAGTGTCTCTAATCCATCTTTTCATTTTTGTAGATTGGGTCGTCTTTATTTTCTCCCGTGAAGGTATTCGGAAAGTTATAGCGTGGTGGTCTGACCAGTCGCACTGTTCAATGGAGAGGACTACGATGTTCTTATTCTTCGAGATAATCCAATCTAGTGTAGCTCTTTTAGAGTGCGTAGGTTGAAGACATGCTTGGGATATATTCAGATCATTTAAAAATTCTTTAAGGGCGTTGACCTGTTTGTCGTTGTTGTCATTCCAACAAAGATTGAAGTCACCTAAGAATATATTATTAATGTCGGAGTTGGAATTAGCAGTGATGATCTCCATCAGTTGGTCAATGAAATCCATATTGTTTCCTGGTGGGTGATATAGGGCATGTAGATTGCAGATCTGTTTATTTGCCGCTCTTATGTTAAGCCCTAGGTATTCGCATGATTCGAGTGGATCGGATTGAAATAGGCTAACTTCTAGAGTTGATGTATGTATACATGCGAAACCTCCTCCTGTCTTTATCTGTCTATCTAATCTCATAATGTTGTAGTGCGATGGTACCAGAAGGTCTAGGATTGGCGAAGAGGATTCCGATAGCCAGGTTTCAGTCAGGATTGTTAAGTCTATTTCTTGTTTTATGATGATGTCTGCTATGTCCGAGGCATGTTTCGCCGCCGATCGACAGTTGATTAACAGACATTTAAGAGATTTCTCCATTCTAGTTGGGGTTATGTTTACCGGTTCCATGGTTATTTGGATTTGTTGAAGGTTGTTGAGGTTTAATTTCCTTTCCTTCCTTGTAGCTGTTCTGTTAGGGTCTATCGTTACTCTTTTGATTTCCTGTGCTCTCGTTGGGTTTGATGATTCGTATTCCTGGAGTAGTGCTGTTATGTCTTCTTCTGTTAGTGTGTTTTTGTTCCTCTCTGGTCTATTTTGTCTGTCTGTCAAAGGTAGGGATCTCCTGTTGTTTATCTTTATGGATGTATTTACTAGCTCTCTGATGAGTTTTAATTCCTTCTGCGTGTTCTTTGAAATATCATAGAGTTTCTCTATCCCTATCTTGGAGTTTTGCATAACCTTTGCTAGGTTACTGATTTGTGTTTGCGTCTCCTGGATAATTCTCATGACCTTGGGTGCCATATTAAGAATATTCTTCCGTAAATTTCAATATTTCTGTTCTTGAGTTTCCGTTTGGAGCACTGTATCCTTGGTTTTTTTAAGTATCCCTTCGGTCGATTATTATCTTTCTCATTGGTTTTGGCGTTAGTCGTTCTATCATGTTTCGTTGAACCATAATTATAATTGTTATTATATTTGATTTGTGTTCTCTCTGATTTTTCCTCGATAGATGAATTTTCTATTTCGTCTATGGTTCTAGATTGAGGGATTGGATCCAATAGGGTATTCGCTGTGATGTTGCTTTGTGCAATTTCCTGTTGTCCTTTGGTCTGAGTAGAGTTTATAGTGTTGGGGGTCGGCTGAACGTGGGTTGTCTGTTGGATTATTCTGGACTTGTGCCAGCCTAGTGTCTCTCAGTTGTTGCAGATCGGTTTTGATTGGGCTACTACTTATAGGGTTGTTGTCAGATGAGAAGGTGGTATCCGTTGTCCGATTCTGGTGTTGAACATGTCTTGCGTCTATTCTTTGTGGGGCTTGCTCCTGTTCCTGGTGGTCTCTGGTTATTGATCTGCTTATAGAGAGGGTGTCGGGTAGGATGGGGTTGTGTTCTGATCTACTCTGGTGTTGGAGTGGGTTCAAATTCTCTACATTTCTCTTTAGAATATCGAAGATGTTGTCGAGTTTTTCTAGATCGTCGTTAGGGCCTTGGATCAATACTATACCATTCTTAAAGATAGTTAAGCAAATGTCCGCTCTGAGTTTATGTGAGGCCTTGGTCATGAATTTTGTTCCATGTGGGATGTTGGTAGTGGTTTTAATGTGTAGCAGGTTAGTAAAGGTATTGCGCCATTTTGCTCTTCTTCTGGTGAAGAAAATCATGTCTTTTACAATGATCCCTTTATCCAGACAAAAAGAAGTGTCAGCGATCGAAGTGTCAGGGTTTCTCCTCAGGAGGTTGTGCTTAAATTTGTTTGGCTGCATTTTTGGAGAGATAAGAAGGGTATATTATGTTATAGGCGTTCTTACCTATTTGTTCTAGTTGATTGTTTTCCATCTTGAGATAAGTGTTGGCGTTGTAGAATAATTAAAATTCTTTATCTTTTAATATTAATGGTAATTATCCCACTTCTATTAAGACTTATATCGATAAACGTTATCTTTAGTAATTGTAAGAGATTTTTTGTTTAGTTTCCTTTTTTCAGTGAAATCTTCTAGTTCCACTAGTACTTGCTCTCACAGTATAGCTATCCTTAATCATGAACTTATGGTGTTCAAAAGGACTTTCCAAGATGTCCGCCATTTTGGTTGACTTTCTATGGGCTGGATACCTTCTCTCTTTCACTTCTTTCACTTTCCATCCTCTGTTTAGGAATTGGAATGGGCTCCTTTCTCTCTATCTAATAATTTGATGGTCCTCTTCCTATTAAATCTGCTTCCGGCTGATTCCCATTTTATAGTATTTGCTCTCTGATCAGCAATAGCTACCTATCCATTCCTATGGATGGTAATCGAGATGTCCTGAGCGGCCGCCATTTTAAAGTCAGACGCACCGCTTCGTAAATTATTTCTTTCTGTCTCCTGATTGTAAATACTACTTTTTGTATTGTTTGTGGGACTTTAATTTAAATTTGCCCCCACTTGCGATAATTTTGGCTTAGGGGTCCTTTTAAAGTCTTCCCGATTGCTTCAATTCAATTTAATCTTTTTGCCCCGCCTCCATGCCGTCCCTCACCTCCATTCGTTGCCGCGCCGGTACACGGGGCTTTTCCTTCTCTTAACTCTGCTTCCACGCTGACATCAAGTGCTGCAGCAGTACTTCAGATGGGGGCGCCAAGCTTCTAGGGGCAATCTGGCAAATCGTCTAGTCATTGTCCCGTGGAAGCCAATGTGAACGATGAAGCGAAGTAGTCAACCGAGTTAGGAAGAACACTTCTGTGTTTGTCTTCCCGAGTCCTCCGGTGCCCTCAGCAGTCGTCGACGGTTGCATTCATGGGTCCTCCGGTGTCCTCAGCCGTTGGTGAACATGGCAGTCTTGAAGTCCGGTGAGGGTCACTTGCGCTGGACTTCGGATTTTTCTGCCAGGGTAGGACGTGGTAGATTTTTTTTTATCTTCTTTGCTTCTGCTGTTGTTCCGCTTATTGTCCAGTGTCCTGGGGGGGGAGGGTTAAATCGGGATTTAAACTAAGTTTAGTTATCCCGAACCCTAGGAGCTCTCATGGTCAGCTCCTATGTTATGTTATGTTATGTTATCGGTATTTGATGTGCGCACAGCTGCTCCAGCGAAGGAGCGTCCTGGCGCTGTAACAAGGTAGGACATAGCATAACTGAGGCCAAGACAGAAAAGGACCACTAAAAAGGATAACTAAAACAAAAATGTTTTAATAGCTTTCCGAAAAAGCATAAGATCCTCCAGCAGGCGAATTTCAACCGGGAGGGAGTTCCAGATGGTTGCAGCTTTGACACAGAAAGAGCGTCCACCGGCACGACAGAGCCTGAATCTAGGGACCACGGCGAGAGCCTGGCCCTGGGAACGTAGAGCGCGTGTGGGAACATAAAAAGACAGGAGGTTAGACAGAATCTGAGGATCTATTCCCTTCAAAATTTTAAAGGTCAAACAAAGGACCTTGAAGTGGATTCGATTCCTCACAGGAAGCCAATGCAAGGAGCGAAGGACATTGGAAACAGGACAGAATCTGGGCAGGCCGACTATCACTCTGGCCACGGCATTTTGTACCCGTTGTCAGCGGGTCATTTCTGCCAGATTGGCCCCCACCAGGAGGGAGCTGGCGTAATCTAGGCGAGAGATAACTGTAGCCTGAATCACCAGCTGCCTGGTTGGGGCATCGAAGAATTTAAGGACTGGTCTTAAGCCCCGAAGAAGGCCGAAACAGCAAGCTGCTGTTTTCTTAGTATGGCCGACGAAAGTGAGACCAGCATCCAGCAAGACTCCCAGGTTTTTAAGTTCCGACACCGGAGTCGGAGTCGGTCCCAGTTCTGACGGCCACCATCGGTCACCCCAAAGTTCCACTCTCTTACCGACAATCATAATCTCTGTCTTGGTGGCATTAAGCTGGAGACAGTTCGCCGTCAACCAGTTGGCCACCGCCTTCAGTCCATTCTGAAACCTGGGGGCATCTTGTTCTGCATCCCCGCTGAGAGTAACCGCCAGCTGAGTGTCATCGGCATATGAGACCAATGTCAGGCCCCACTGCCTAGCGACCTCAGCCAGCGGTCTCACATACTCTATGAGGCGGCCATCACACCTGCACTCAATATTTGCCCAGAATACCTCAATCCTCAGGCAGGTGAAAAAGACATATGTGTCACCCACATTCAAAAAGCCACAGCTTCTACACCTGGGAGTAGGCTGTGATATGAACCTTGCAATTTGTTAGGGTGTCCGATAGAGTCTAGGTATGTCCACCACCTGAACAGTATCCTCCCACATCCTGTTGGTGCCAACATGTTTTTATCCTCAGCATCCAGGAGCTTCCATTACCAAGTGTCTACTTCCTTTCTCTTAGGTCTCCCATCCTGGAGCGAGGAATCAACATGCCAGTCCTCCCATATCTTAGAGGTTGAGGATAAAGACCAGGATGACAGCTGCACATGTTTGAACCTACAAAGGGTATACCAGGTTTTAACTTTCAGGACTTCCCATGGTATGATTCGCTGCACTTTCTTCAAGTCCCCCCAAGTCGCCAACCCCACTTAGCTAAATGGGAGACTAAGCCCTTCATGCATTCTGGGGTGCTGAGAAAACCCCAAATGGGAGCAAAATGAGAATAATATCCTATATTTAGCGTCTCTCTCACCTTACACCACAGGTTAAATGCTGTCTTTAAAACCCTTAGTCAAACCTTCTTGAAAACATTTTGAGTTCCTAACTTATATAAAAAACTGCTCTCTCCAAACTCCCTCATCACTTAACCTAAAATCTTTCCCCATGTTGAGCTGTCTGGTTTCCCAAGAAGCATCTGGAGGTTTTTAAACTGAAATCCTATGCAATATATGTTTAAATCAGGTAGGGCTAAACCTCTCTTCTCGATCTTGCTCCTCAATTTCTTCCAAGCCAGTCTTGCCCAATGGGAAGCCCATATAAAGCTTGATTATTTCCTCTGAATTTTGTCTATATTTGATCTTGGAAAAGTAAGGGAATACAGTTGAATTGATACATGATTTTGGGGTGAATGAACATCTTAATAAGCTTAACTCGTCCATAAAGTGACAGGTTCTTCCATCTTGACAACATGATATCCACCTCCTTAGCCATCTTTTTTAAATTGTGAACTGGTATTTCTGTCACTGGGTTAACAATAACAATCCCAAAATATTTTAGCTCTGCAGATACTTTCCACTTCCAACCATCTAAATTCCAGCACTTATCCTCCGTGTTCGAGTTGTTGACCATTTACCCTAAAAAAGCACCAAACTCCGCTACCAACCTCCCCACCATAGGTATAGTTTTGGCAGGATCAGATTTTTAGATTATCAGGTCATCCGCATACAACGTAATCTTATTTCTAAAAGGGTGGAGTTAAACGGGATAAGAATGTTATCTTTCTTAAGCAGTTGTGCTAATGGTTCAGTATAAATATCAAACAAGAAAGGTGACAAGGGGCACCCCTGCCTAATGCCCCTTTGAATATTAAAACTCCTAGTGAAAGTGCCATTAAGTAGAATTCTAGCTGATAAGTTTTTATATAGTGTTTGGAGGGTGGAGAAAAAACCTGGATTAAATCCCATTACCTCCAGGATCATCCATAGGAAAGCCAACAATACTTGACAAAATGCCTTAGCAGCATAAATTGTGACCGCGGCCAAGGTAGTCGAACGAATGGCGGGTGAGATCAATAGTTACTATTTGTTGCTGCATAAGTTCTTGCATTTACCTCTTTGACACAAATCCTTTATTATCTGGATGTAGCAATTTGGGGGGCTAACTTGGCCAATTTACCTGCCACAATGCTCATAAAGATTTTATCATCTGCATTTAACAGGGATATTGGGTGCTAGGAATCTGCCATCCTTGGGTCCTTGGCTGGTTTAAAACCAAAACAATTGTGGCCTCTTTCCATGAAATTGTGATCGGTCCTCCCCCCAAGTAAAATGAGTTAAATAATAATACCCATTTGAGAACAATTTCATCTGTTAGGATCTTATGGAGCTCTGGAGGTATTGCATCAGGAACAGCAGCCTTTCCCCTCTTTATTCATTGGAGGTGCATCCTAATTTCCTCATTAGTTATTGGGCGTTAGCGGGCATCCTAACTTCCTCATTAGTTATCAGGTTATCTCAACCCCAGCCTTCCATGCTAGCAAAGCCCCCACTTTCTACCCGTATGCAAATTGTTTCATACACTCGGCTTGCCTACGCTTTCTACACTTTAGTTCCAATTTGGCCATATTATTGAACCTGGCCTCTCCAATTTGCTCGATATTCTCTCCCAGTCACTATTGGAAGATGCATTTTGCTGCTGCATCTTGACTTCCAGTTCCCCACTCTTTCCTCCAATCTATTGACGTTGACCCTATTTTTACCATATACCAGCCTTTTCAACACCCCTCTAATGTAATCATTAAAATGATCCCATATTACATAGTGCGAGCCGAGCCAGCATTGACTAAAATAACTCTACACTAGCTTTTTTCAAAGTTGCAACTACATCTAGATCCAGGAGGATCACCCTTTTTAATATCCACCCTGCATTACTTTGATCTCCAAAACACTTAAGCGACGTGCTAACCGCCGCATGGTCTGAGATATGCCCTGGCAACAGGTTAACTTCTTTTTTTTTCCCGGCTAGGGCTTTATCCACTAAAATATAATCCAGTCCAGAGAAGTGGCCATACTTCTTGCTACTAAAAGTATATCCCCTCCTTGAAGCCTTTAAGTATCTCCATATATCTACTAAGCCTATATCATGCAGCATGTTTTAAAGGTTTTGTCTAGAGGCTCGGGCATGGTACTTCCTAGTAGATCTGCCTAAATGAGGGTCCAGGAGGGCATTAAAATCTCCCCCTATTATTAAAAGGATTAGAACCACAACTAAATCCTACTCAAGGTTTATCATACATTGGGGATCATCGATGTTCGGCCCACAAAAACCAACACACATAAAATCGAAATCATCAGATCTCATGGTTGCCATAACCCACCTACCAGAGCTATCTGTTTTTGAAGACATCACCTCAACCTCAGCTTATCGTCTTATCAAGGTGGCCACCCCTTACAATGCACTAGCTGCTCTGAGACAAGGTACCTTTCTATCCATCTAAATTTAGAAATGAGGGCTCTGCTCTCACTGGCCATGAAATGAGTCTCTTGTAATATAATTATATGGGCCACGCTATCTTTTAAATATCTCATTACCAGTCTCTGATGATTTTTAATTCTTAGGTCATTTACATTCCATGTCATAAATGAGATCTCCCTGCTATTTGGTTACATGACATTGAGGACTTATTTTTATGTTTTTCTCCACTACTCCCCACCCTGTGCCCTACCCAGCCTCATAACCCCCTACCAACCCAGCCTGGGGAACAATTCCTTTGCTAGCAGGTATGGACTGCCTGATGAGCTCCCTGCAGAGGAATAATTATGCTCCGGTTAGCTTAGCTTTGGCAGGATCCCCTTTTCACCCCACAGGACACTTCATCTTGACAAAAATTCAGGAGCCCACCCTTTTTTAATGAGTTCAATCAGGGTGTCTGCTTCTTCCACTGTTAGGCAATTATGCATTTGATTATTCCACAGGTGTGAGAGCTTTGCCAGGAATTTCAGTTGAGCTTTTGCCCCAAACTTATGTAGTTCCTCCATTCTTTTACCTAATTCCCACTGGAAGTTCATTAAGATTTTTCTTGACTTCTACCTTTAGGGGTACCTTTTAAAGGGGTCTCTATGCGCTCGTTGAACCTCCAGCTGGAAAATGATGTCAGGCCTATCTTTGAGAGCCATATCTTGTAGCATCTTCATTATGAAATCCTTAATGTCCAAGTCCTCCTCCACCTCTGGAACATTCAGGAACCTAAGGTTATTCCTCCGAGAGGGGTTTTTAATCCTCTCCAGATCTTCTCAATTATTGGTTCTTTTTTGCGAGCAGACTTTTTGTGATATCTTGTCTCATAAGACCTACCTCCTCTTCACATGCTACAGTCCGAACAGCCACTTCTTCTAGCTTTTGAGTGAGAGCGGTGCAAGAGCCCTGAATGTCTGCCTGATTGCACTCAGATATCTTAAACTTGTTTTTCATGTCTTCCTTTATTCCTAAGAGAATAGAGGCTAGTGACTCGTCCATTTGCTCCATAACTGTTTCCCCAGCCTCAAGCACTCATTGATGGTCCCCCGTCTATGATCTCGGCTCATTCGATACCGTGAGGATCTCAAACCTATTACGTGTGAAGATCTGGGCTGCACATCTTAGGCCATCTCGAGAACTGCTGTCTACTTCAGTGTAGGTGTTCTTGTTTTGTGGAATGTCTCCCCTACCCAGACTTCCATGTTAGATGTCATCTGGGATACCCCACATCCACTTCTCTTTCTTCCTTTTGTAAGTTTGGAAAAGTCATACGAGGATCCAGTAAGTGCGTACCAGATTTCCCTCAGAAACAGACAATGCGGCCCTACTGCCAGGGGAGATGCTCAGAAATGTTCCATTTTCTTATGATACCAAAATGCTTTGCACAGTCCAAGCTGTTAAGGGAACAAATGTCAGAATTTTGCTCAAATCTTCACTTCACTATTGACTCATGATAATTTGTGAGGTTTTAAAGTGAAGAGCTGTACTAGAATTGTACAACCACTCCACTTTCGAAGCCATAATACATGCATCAGAGGTCAAATAATATAAATGGTGATGGGCTTGTAAACGAGTTTAGATGAAATGATGAGTAGAAGTAGGTGTGACTTAAGGACAATGGGGTGGGGTATCTTTCTGGGGTGCTCTCCCTGGGCAGTTTTTAACCTGAATCATTCTCTCCCCAAACCATGAAAATGATTCTAGAAAGTGAAAGGGCAAGCTACCAGTTAAGATCAGCATTCTGATTAATTTGAGCCAGTGAATAACATAATCCTCTGATTTAATGGGACTAGTCAGTCTCTGTGCTAAATACCAAAATGCTAGCAAGCAACAGTGAATCACTGGAGATGCCAGTGTTCCCCTGCTGGAGCAAGGTGCCTCGTGATGAATGGTGAAGTGGCAAGAGATAGGGCTGGAAGAGTGAGGAGGGACCCCAAGTGAGGGCAGAACACCCAAGTGTGGTCGAAGGTGACAGACACAGCAGTTGGCTGAAGGTGGCAGTGGAGAACCATCTCAAGTGGGTCATCGATATTGGACTTGTTGGAAATGGGGTCTCTAGTTGGCAGAGGTTTCCACCTTATCCAGGTAAGGACCCATCCTTGTAGTCAGGCGAAGGGAGTTACACATTCAGATAACTCCTGCTCAGCCCTTGGTAGCTTGGCATGAGCAGGCAGGCTTGTCTCAGAGGCAATGAGTAAAGCACCTGTATATAACTCACACTGGTACACAGTGAAAACAATACAAATGAACACCACATAAGTTTAGAAAAACTAAAGTGTCTTTATCTAATCTAACACTAAGCATGGGCGAATTTTGCGGATCTCGCGTTCGCGAATTTTGCGGATTTGCGGATTCGCAATCCGCAAAATCCGCGAATTTTTTTTGTGTTCGCCCGTGTTTCTGCCAGTTCGCGAGGGTTTTTACAATTTCGCAATTTGCGAACTTACCTGTTGGGTCGCAAGTTTTGCGAACTTGTTGTTTCTACATGTCCAGCCTGTTTGGGACACTCTTCTTCATCACTGCCACTCTCTGTCACCACTGCCACTCTCTGACTACTCATGCCACCCTCTGGCCCACCCATGCCACCCTCTGTTTCATCACCACACCCTCTGGTTGTCCAGTGTACATTATTTTCGGCAAAGCAAAGCACACCTTCCCTGCCTCAAGTGACCTGAATTAATTTGGGGCTGATTAATGTGTCACAGAATATTTTTTTAGCTGGCACCTGCTTCCTTAGTGCGCCCTGATTAGTGATCTTTTGCACTTGCTAAGTGCTTTCATTGTTGCAAAATTAGTAACTTACAACACCTGCCCTGCCCCAACTGACAATAATGAATTAGGGGCTAATTAATGTGTCACTGAAAGAATTTAAAGTTCCAGCCTGGCACCTGCTTGTCTGCTCCTTTAGCTGTAAATCAGGACCTTTGTGGCATACAGTTAAGGTCAGAGCAGGGTCACACAAAATAGTTGCAAGCAGGCAACCGAATTCTGGAGGGCCCCCTCAGGAAGCACTACAAAGAATCGTTACAAATCATGAGGTTGACCTTTTGCACCTGCTCATTGCTTTTGCTTTTGCTGAAATCGTTTTTCGGTTTTTTTCGCGCTATTCGCGGGGCGCGGCGTCGTGCGAAACCGACCGCGGAAGCCGCCAATTCGTGCGAATGAGCATTTTATTTTTTTGCGGCTTGTTGTTTCGCGAGTTTTTTTGCAGTATTCGCGAGCCGCTTGCAGCGCAACACGCGAATTTACCCCAAGGTCGAGTACGGGCGCGGCCATTTTGTTTCCGTGACGTATTTCCGTTTCCGCCCGCTATGTATAATCTCGCGCAGTAAGCGCATTGCGAGTAGAGGTGCGCACGAGATCGCGCGGGAAATCTACAGGTTCGCACGAGATCGCGAGGAAAATCTCGCGCGAACTTTCTTTCGCGCTCATGAACGGGCGCCGGCCATCTTGTTTTTCATTCATTTCCTGTGTCTGGGCATGGTGTTTAATCCTCTTGGTATCTTTGCCATCCTTTGCTTGTTTTCAGTTTTTTTTTTACGATTTTTCTTCTTATCTATCCCTCTCTTTTCCTAGCTGTATATTTTTGTCTTTTCTGCTATTTTTCTTTACTTTTAAACTACTTTTTTAAACTCTTTTCTTTTCTTCTTCCCTATCCTATTCTTTCTTAATTTTCTACTTCTTCCTACCTTACCTGCCCAGACCATGGTCAAGCCAGGCGCCGTGAAGCTGCCCAGGCACTTGAGGGCCGCAGCGGCGGCGGGGAGTAGTGCTGGACCCAGTGGCAGGACAGCATGCGGGAGATTGAGGGGGGAGCAGGTGACGCGACGGGAGATCTTCAGCCCGGAGGAAGTGGGCGCGCTGGTCTACTTCGTCCAGCGCCGCCTGCCCAGGACCATCGCGGGAGGCGGCAGGATCGCGGCCGGCGGCTACAACATGCGGGAGCGCCGGAAGCGGTGGGAGAAGGTGTGCTGGGCCATATCCCACCTCTACGGGGTCCAGCGCACCTACAGCCAGGTCACCCATCGCTGGACGGACCTCCTGGACCGCGAGCGCGACCTGCTGGACCAGCTCGGCTTGGAGATCCCCGGGCTTGGTGAGTAGTAGTAGCCATTTAATCACTCACTACTATGATGTTTTCTCCTGCTCTGTGTTGTTGTATTGCAAATATTTGTTTTTTACATGGAGCAAGCCAATAATGCCGCTGATGACGATTACATTGTAGTTAAATTATATTTCAAAATCTTCTGTGCATTTCAGGTGCACTGCTCTCCTTCTCAGTGGCGTTGCTACTATGCTTATTTGTTTTCTATTTCGTGGTCTCATTGGCCTGAGTAACTATTATGTATGAGTGTACTTTACAGAACTGCGTAATGCTAGACACTAGGGGGCAGATTACATTTACAAGCCCCTTGCGCCACGTTTACGTTGCCTTGCGTGACGCAACAGCGGCGTAAACGTGCCGCATCCCTGCGAGTCATTTACAGCATGACGCATCTAGGGAGATGCGTCATGTTATAAAGCCATGGGCCTGCACCACAATGGGTGCGTTCCTAGTACGCAGGGTGGGCGCCGCGGTCCAGCGGCTGTGCGCCTCGCAAAATTGCCTGCGTGAAATGTACAAGATTTAACGCAGGCACTTCTGCGACGCTGCTACGTCAATTCAATTCCTTATGTCTGCTCGAAGCAGGCGAAAGGACTGACACAGCATGTTAAGTATTGGGTGGCCCTGAGCATTACTGGAGTTGCATTGCGTTGGCGACGTGACTCCAGCGATGCGCCGCTCTTACGTGACGAGATGCCTCACGCAAGTGCCTACCCTTGCGCCAGGGCGCGCCGCATTGTAAATGAGGCACACTGCCGTGTCGCAAGGGTAGTTTTGCGTGACGCATTTGATCTGGCGCATCTCTGGAGATGCGCCAGAACGCGTAAGTAAGTATGCCCCTAAGGGGCAGAATTGCAATTACCGTCGCATCCCTGCAAAGTAGCAGGGATGCGCCATTAATTGTGCGGCCCGCTACCACCACCAAACATGGTGCGCCGTATTTGCAATGCGGCGCACCATGGGCCCAAAACGTCACCGAAGCTTTACTGCTGGAGTTGCGTCGCAACGATGGCGCAGCTCCATCAATGCTCTGGGGTACCCTATCTCCCCAATGCTGGGTCAAGCCGTACGTCTGCTTCAAGCAGGTGCAGGGTTTGTGTGACGCATCATTGTCCTAAAGGTGACTGATTGATATTTTGTAGATTTCCCTCAGCCACTATTAGGATGTGTTCCAGCGCAGGAATGCCCTCCCTTGCGCCGGAACGCCCCCTGATGGCGCAGGGCTTTATAACGGGATGCATCTCCCAAATGCGTCATGTTGTTATAATATTATACGCCGCACCATGGCGCCCTTTTTTGTTTAGCTGCTGCGTCACAAAAGTCACGCAAGAACGGCGCAAAAGAGCCGCAAGGGCTTAAATCTGCCCCTTCCTTTGTAACCCTGACAATAAGAAAAATAGTGGCGGTGGATTGATAGTTTGACTATTTAAATGACTGGTAATGTAGCAGGCAACTGTTAGTGTTGTCACTGATCTGACTGAAATCACAATGGAGTTTGTCTGTCACTTTGCGTCTTGCCTGCGGACTGCTGCCTGCCAGTCCTAGGTGAACGTTTCAGTACTTTGTTTAGTGAGTTACGTGACTTTCGAAGTCACAGGTCCGCAAATAAATGAAAAGTAACCATAATCAATATAATTTCGCAGAAATATTTTGTTATTGTTCTTTTGAAATGTTTGATTTGGTTGACATTGACAAGCAACAATCATCCATGTTTTCTGTTCTTTCTTTCATGTTGTACGTCAGCTCCCCCCAGGGGCGAGAGGAGGACACAGGAGCAGCAGGCGGCGGATGCTGTTCATCAACAGGGCCAGGATCGGGCAGGCGAGGGCTCCTCTGCTGGCCCCAGTAAGTTTTCATTTTAGACTAGTACCTATTTTTCCTAGCGTTCCTCATTTGACTTTTTTCAAAATTGTCTTTGCTCTTCTTGTAGACTGTATCTAAATTCTTATCCTGCCTCTACTATGACTCCCTGTGGTATAACTAGATTATTCTTATTAGTCTGTCTGTGTAGCTAACTAAGATTGCACGGTTGGCGAAACTCCCATGATTCTAGTCAGCAATAGCTCTATCAACTTAGTGCAGTCCTCTGGGATTGTCCATAATGTCTTTTGAAGTGTTCTATCTGGACTCATGCTTGCAAAAATTGCAAAACCTTTCGCTCAGTCACTCTAGTCTGGACCAAAAAACACAGATTGTATTTAAGTTTAAAAGCTTTATTAAAAGTAAACACATTTATTAAAATGAAGTCATAATAAAACTAAACGTTTAACTGATAATGGAAAGGTGGTTAGTGCTGACGATTAATTGAAGACATTTCTTGTGGTCGAGCCGAGCTCTCACCTGGTTTCAACTTGATCTTGTTGTTAGAAGTCCATCTTCTGTCTGTGTGGAGAAAAATGGTGCGTGTTAAAAAAACAGCCTTCATCAGTTGTGCCAAAAAGTGCAGCAAGACAACCTTCCCTGGAAAAAGGGACATTTTTTTTAACTTTATCGTAGACAGTCACAAATTACATTGTTTTCACATGTCTTCATTCCTAGACCAAATACTAGTGACTAGTGAGTGCTTTATTCTAACATTCTTAAATGTACTTTGTAGGTGGAACATCTGGTGGCGGGGCCAGTGTGGAGGTGGTGGTGCTCGACACGGAGGCGGAGGGCGATTCTTCAGGGGAGGAGGCGGCGGCGGCAGCTGTGAGAGTTGAGACGGTGGTGGTGGCGGCCAGAGGTAAGCTCTTATATATTCCTTACTTATTGAGATTGAAGACTAGCTGGGAAGGCAAGAATATGAGATGCATGGCTGGGTGAATGATGAAGCAATGATGGGTGGAAGGACAACAGCCTGGGTGGGTGACACAGAAACTGTATGTGTCCATATACCTGGATCATGCTACTATCTGACTCTTAGATAGCATATGTGTATCTAGAGCAGGGGTACTCCTAGTACGGCCCGCGGGCCGGTGGTGGCCCGGCAAGCCTTCATTGGCGGTGCGCAGACCTTGCAGACAATCACTGCTCCCCCGGCCCCCACAGAGCAGAGGCTTTTTTGTATTTCACCTGTTAGCGCCCCTGCATCTCCACTCTGACAATCACTGCTCCCCCGGCCCCCACAGAGCAGAGTGGAGATGCAAGGCCACAAAGAGGTGAAATAGAACAAAGCCTCTGCTCTGTGGGGCCGGGCAAGCAGTGATTGTCAGGGTGGAGAAGCAGGGGCGCTAAAACAAACAAAGCCTCAATAATATGTTAATGGTCTTTTAAAGACCTGTTAAGTACTTTGGTGTTGTTGTCTGTGTGTGCGCGTTGAGGAAGCGGTCTCAACCCGGGCTGAAGGCTGACACAGATAGACACACACACAGTGAGATGACAGAGGGGGAGGGAGAGGGAGGGCAGGAGGGAGAGAGAGATGGAGGGAGGGCAGGAGGGAGAGCAGGAGGGAGAGAGATGTATGTAAATGCTGGGTCTGGTGGCTCAGTGGATGAGGGCATCTGCTGCAGGGACCTGTGTGCAACCTCATGGTCACAAGTTATCGTTTTGCTTTAGCCCCGCCCCCTCTGACTCCGCCCCCACCAGTGCGGCCCTCGGCCCCAAACTACACTGTAAATGTAGCCCCTGAGAGAAAGTTTGTGAGTACCCATGATCTAGAGAGAGTAGATGGTCAGTGGATGAACTAAGTGTAACTTTGAAGAGCATGTAACACTGCACCCGCACATCCGTTCCAGTGTAGGAAAGGCAAGGAAAAGAACTTTTAATTTTGTCCAAATACTACCATAAATAGTAGCAGTAGTTTGTATTGCAAGCACTGCATAGATCCGGTTATTATGGTGGCCACTCCCTACCTCTCTTAATAAGTTTAGTAGTACTCAGTCATTTATGTGTGGATGTATCACTGGTCACTCAATAAAAAGCAAAGCACCTAAAGTCATCCCATATATAAGCAAAAACATCCCATGTGAAGTGATAGATAATCAGATTATTTATCTTCTTCAATTTTCCATTTCTAGTACTCATTTCCACTGTAGGGTGAAAGTTAAATTAATTAAGCAGTAGCCCTTGAGTTGTAACAGAGTATTCTCAGTGCCACCCGTAATAGAAAAGTAAGAGATTCACCACCTGCATGTACTGGACGGGTACAGTAACGCAACGGCAACGCAAGTCTAGGTCACTCCTCATGGCGTGCGTCTCTTTTTCTCGGGTGCAAGTTTACCGCGCTGGCATTATGCCGGCTTGCAGAAAATAACGTACCAATTTTCCAAAACAAGAGATAAGAAGAAGAATAAGACTGGTGTACTTTCATAGTCGACTCCAATGGAAGTCCACAGTGCTCATAGAATTTGTTCCTTAAACTCCCACTAATGTTAGAGCAAGGATGAAGAAGTGTGAGGTTAGATAGATACTGGCCTCAATAGTTATGTAATGCGCTTGCAAGTTGCTAGTTGTACTGCAGCACAAATTTCTGCTGAATGATTGAGTTAATCTTAAAGAGCATTGGTTACAGACTATGTCTTTCTTTCTTCATATAGGTTCTCCTTCCAAACGAACAAGGAGGAAGGAGCTGGCTAGAGCGGCCCGGCAACGGAGGATCGAGGCCACTGTTGCGGAATATCGGCGGCTGGTGGCCCTGGAGGACGTGGAAAGTGTGCAGTCGACAACTACAACAACGTCGTCTGCATCGGCCTCCGTGGCCCCACGGGCTGCCACCCAGCACAGTGGTCCACCGAGACTGAGCCGGGCTGCCAAAGGCAAACGCCACCGCCGAGCAGCAAGGCCAACAGCTGCCTCTCACAGGCCTTGCACCTGCAAGGCAGTGAAGGCACGCCTGCGCCGCACTACCCTGATGGTGTCCCGCCTTCAGCAGGAGCTCGCCTTGCTCCGCGAGGAGCATGATGCCCTGGCCCAAAAAGTTAACAGCATCCACCCATAGTGTCCCTTGCCCCTTTTTTAGAGACTTTTGGGGGGTGGGAATTGGGAGTTGGGTTTTTGGGGACTTTTGAAGGACAATCGTTGGGGTTAGGGAGGGTCTTGCGGGAGATTATTTTGTTAGGGATATAAATATACTTTTTCAAACTTTATCTGAGCATACCTGTTTTTTACTGCTTGCCTGGTGGGTGGGGGTTTAACGTTGACTGTTTTCCTGAAAGTTTAGTTCCATTTTCTTCCTTTAAGTGTAAATGCCCAAATGTTTTCAACACTAAGTGCCTCTCACAGACTAAGTGAAGTGAATCCAAGAGTCCTAGTACTTTAGTAGTACTACCTTCAGTCTCTCGTCTCTCGTACTAATACTCCATTATACCCCCAAACCACCAAACGCTTATCTTACCTGTAATTTGTGTATGAAAGTAGGGCTAGGCCCAGGGCTGGCTCCACGGGAAACACAGAATAACGTTGGCAATCTTGGTCGGATAAAATTTCCTCATAGCGGTGGTACTAGTGGTGTGACACAGTGGCAGTTGCATGCCTATGAAAAAAAAGAAAATGAAATCTGGTTTGTCCTCCTGAGCAATTCAACGGTACAACTGAGAATATAGCAGGTGACAGAAGTACAGTAGAGCAGTGCCACATTGTAGCCTAACAAATGGTAAAGTATAACTACTAATTCGGTTGAAGTTCTTTCACATTAGCAATGGTTCTTTGTCAAGCAGAGTAAGAATATATCATCGACAACTGTGGAAAGAAAGAATGCGACAGTACAGGGCCTGTGTGGAATTATTGATAACGATATTCAACATAAGGTCTCTGTAGCCAGATACCCGAGAGCCTTGCTGGTCACTATAAATCCATTCACAACAACACTCAATGGGGTTGGTCTGGAAGGTGTCAGGTTTACTCCCCGTGATCCAGTCGATGCAAATATGGTTCCACCTCCAAATGTCACCAACACCCAGAAGTGTAAACACAGGGTGTTCGAGGCATTAGGCGGGGGAGAAAAATAACAAACTAAAATAAAAAATGTGGGATGGGTAAAGGTAGGGTCAGCAGGGAAAGGATACCTGTAACAGAAGACAAGACAGGCATCAGTGAAGTGATGTCCTAACATACAAGGGTACTCTCATATAGTCTCACTAAATAGTCTGCAAGTCTCCCGCCTACTCATGGGAAATGTAGTTTCATAGTACGGTAGGCGCTTAGGGGCTGCGTAACCTGACAGAAGGTATAGTAGATAGAAAAGGAGAAATTGCTTTTTTTCTAGGTGTCCCCTCACTCACCAGGGTTGCCCCTTGGTGACATGCTTCATCATTGGGGCCATCCCAGTCCTCTACGGCCTGGGGCGTGCTGCGACTTGCGAATTACGTAGGAGCACTTACAAATGACTATGTGTGGTGCAGATAGTGGAGTGGACTAAGTGATGTGTTAAGGGATCAATGTAGAAGCCGAGAGAGAGCCAAGAAATGCAGTCACAGTCAGAGAAAAAGGCAAGGGATACTGTATCTATGTGGTTGTAGTGGTCCTGTTGAAAGTGGTAAGTAAGTTGCCCGCAGAAAAAAAATCCTCCTATTAGCGGCACTCCTCCATTGCAGCCGACGCTTCGTCCACCGATGTTGGTCACCAGAAGACACCCTGTCCACTGCCTGCCTGATGCTGAATTGTGGCTCGCTACTGTGAAGCCTGACTCCATCCTTTTTTCCCCATTGCAGAGACTGAAACCCAGCCTGTAATTATTCAACGAAAAACAGGAAGTGATATAATATTACAACACCACTGATAAATAAATATAAGGTATGTAGGCTGTGGAGTGCAAAAAGTCACAATTTGTTTTTCCTAGTAGACAGTACAATGTTTTTGAAAGTGCGTACTCTGAGTCACCTTTTGAAGGATAAATAAGTATGGGCAAATTAATGTAGCGGATCTTGCCCCTCAAGCTAGGTGTACTGTAAACTGTGTTTTAGAACAAAATTAGATCTTCCTAGCAGTGCTCCCACCCAGACCCTTACTAAAGCCAGTCGCAAAAATGTAGAAGACCCCCAATCAAATCTCAAAAAACGAGGCCTAGCAGAAAACTGGTGACAAAACTTACTTTGAAAGTAAAAGTAGGCCGAAGTACCCTAATTACCCATTACCCACCGTGGATTGCATTCAAACCACTTGCAAGCAACCAAGCAAAAGTAGCCATAGCCAGCATCGCTCCAAGACTCGAAATCCCCCCCACTCAAACACATGCAATAGAAATACTGCTAACCCTAACGAACCCTAAGTTAAGAATAGTGGCAAAGGCTTTCTTTAACTATGCCAAATCCCCCCTTTCCCACCATGGATTTTCTTCAAATGACTTGCAACCAAAATTACACATTCTCACGAGTGCTCTAAGACCCCAGAACTCAGTTTGAAAAATCTAGAACACCCCGATACACATGCAATCCTGCTGCTAGGGCTAACCCTAACGAACCCTAAGTTACAAAAAGTGCCAAAACTAAAGGCTTTTCCGCGCGGATTTTGTCCCAACCACTTCTACCCGGCCGGTATTAGACCTTCCCAGGAATGCCCCAAGACCCGGCAACCCACCCGCCAAGAAGCGTAACACCCCCAAACAGGCCAAAAGCAAAATCTCATACTTGCAATATTTCTGGGCCTTCGGTCCAAACGCGCTGCGTAGCTAGGCCATAAGTCGGGGTTGGCACGACGGATTTCCTGAAAAGCAAATGCAATCAAGATTAGAGTGTCCCAGCAGTGCTCCCAGACCACGAAACTCACCCGCAAACAGACGGAACCCCCCCTAAGAGCACCTCAAAGGCAAGCAAGTCATCAAAAACACAAAAAAAATTCCGCCTGGGATTTGGTCCAAAACACTTTTATCCGGTATTAGAGCTTCCCAGCAATGGCCCCAGAGCCGTCAACCCAGGAGAAGACGAGTAGAAGACCCCCAAACAGCCAAAGAGCAAAAGTACAAAAATGGGGACTTAGTCAATTTTTCACAAATTTCCCAAATCACTCCGCGCGCGCTCTGCAGCTAGGCCCTAAGTCCCCTCTGCCACCATGGATTTGCTTCAAACCTCTTGCAAAGTAAAGTATATATAGCCAGCAGTGCTCCCAGACCACGAAACTCACCCACAAACACCAGGAAGCCCCCCAAACAGGCCCCCGAAAACGCTACATAGAGCAAAATGTCAGAAATAGCCCAAAAAAAAATCGGCCTGGATTTTGTCCCAACCACTTCTACCCGGTATTAGACCTTCCCAGGAATGCCCCAAGACCCGGCAACCCACCCGCCAAGAAGCATAACACCCCCAAACAGGCCAAAAGCAAAATCTCATACTTGCAATATTTCTGGGCCTTCGGTCCAAACGCGCTGCGTAGCTAGGCCATAAGTCGGGGTTGGCACGACGGATTTCCTGAAAAGCAAATGCAATCAAGATTAGAGTGTCCCAGCAGTGCTCCCAGACCACGAAACTCACCCACAAACACCAGGAAGCCCCCCAAACAGGCCCCCGAAAACGCTACATAGAGCAAAATGTCAGAAATAGCCCAAAAAAAAAATTGGCCTGGATTTTGTCCCAACCACTTCTACCCGGTATTAGACCTTCCCAGGAATGCCCCAAGACCCGTCAACCCACCCGCCAAGAAGCATAACACCCCCAAACAGGCCAAAAGCAAAATCTCATACTTGCAATATTTCTGGGCCTTCGGTCCAAACGCGCTGCGTAGCTAGGCCATAAGTCGGGGTTGGCACGACGGATTTCCTGAAAAGCAAATGCAATCAAGATTAGAGTGTCCCAGCAGTGCTCCCAGACCACGAAACTCACCCACAAACACCAGGAAGCCCCCCAAACAGGCCCCCGAAAACGCTACATAGAGCAAAATGTCAGAAATAGCCCAAAAAAAAATCGGCCTGGATTTTGTCCCAACCACTTCTACCCGGTATTAGACCTTCCCAGGAATGCCCCAAGACCCGGCAACCCACCCGCCAAGAAGCATAACACCCCCAAACAGGCCAAAAGCAAAATCTCATACTTGCAATATTTCTGGGCCTTCGGTCCAAACGCGCTGCGTAGCTAGGCCATAAGTCGGGGTTGGCACGACGGATTTCCTGAAAAGCAAATGCAATCAAGATTAGAGTGTCCCAGCAGTGCTCCCAGACCACGAAACTCACCCACAAACACCAGGAAGCCCCCCAAACAGGCCCCCGAAAACGCTACATAGAGCAAAATGTCAGAAATAGCCCAAAAAAAAATCGGCCTGGATTTTGTCCCAACCCTTTCTACCCGGTATTAGACCTTCCCAGGAATGCCCCAAGACCCGTCAACCCACCCGCCAAGAAGCATAACACCCCCAAACAGGCCAAAAGCAAAATCTCATACTTGCAATATTTCTGGGCCTTCGGTCCAAACGCGCTGCGTAGCTAGGCCATAAGTCGGGGTTGGCACGACGGATTTCCTGAAAAGCAAATGCAATCAAGATTAGAGTGTCCCAGCAGTGCTCCCAGACCACGAAACTCACCCACAAACACCAGGAAGCCCCCCAAACAGGCCCCCGAAAACGCTACATAGAGCAAAATGTCAGAAATAGCCCAAAAAAAAATCGGCCTGGATTTTGTCCCAACCACTTCTACCCGGTATTAGACCTTCCCAGGAATGCCCCAAGACCCGGCAACCCACCCGCCAAGAAGCATAACACCCCCAAACAGGCCAAAAGCAAAATCTCATACTTGCAATATTTCTGGGCCTTCGGTCCAAACGCGCTGCGTAGCTAGGCCATAATTCGGGGTTGGCACGACGGATTTCCTGAAAAGCAAATGCAATCAAGATTAGAGTGTCCCAGCAATGCTCTCAGACCACGAAACTCACCCACAAACAGACGGAACCCCCCCTAAGAGCTCCTCAAAGGCAAGCAAGTCATCAAAAACACAAAAAATTTTCCGCCTCGGATTTGGTCCAAACCACTTTTAGTGCTTCCCAGCAATGGCCCCAGACCCGTCAACTCACCTGCAAAGAGGTAGAACAACACCCCCACAAGTGCTGAGTCTTTCTTCATTGGGCGTAAACCAGCCCTCTGCTTTGATGGAAATAGGAGTCTGGAGGAGGAGGATAGAGGAGCATGTTCTTCTGAACTTGTGAACCTGAGGAATGCAGACTGCGGCACCTTCAAATAAATTAGCAAACAAGTGAAGACAGTTCTGCTGATGGGCTTGTTTTTGTGATTATCTGATTAAAGTTTGAATTATATTAACTGTGCACAACAAAGAAAGACAGACACACAGGAATAAAAGTGAATAAGGATGAAAAAGAAAGTTATTGATTCGTTGTCTCATTTTCAGGGCTCGAAGTCGGTATCACGGTCCAGGAATAAGAATAAGGCTTCGTCATCATACTCTGCAAATTCAGCCAGGGTGAGGTCAGTGCCACCTGACAGAGTAGAAATTCCCTCATCTATGTTGCTGGCCACCTCCTCTTCATCCGGCACGCTCTCTCGTACTCTTATATCTGGTGGTATGAGGTGCTGATTCATCTTGATCATTGTTAACCTCTCCACATTTTTGGGCGAGAGGCGGCTCCGTTTGGGAGTTACAATTCCACCAGCCGCACTGAAAACCCGTTCAGAAGACACACTTGCGAGTGGGCAAGACAAGTAGTTTAAAGCCAGGTTGGTGAGCTGTGGCCACAATTCTTTTTTCCCATGCCAATACGCCAATGGGTCAGAATTAACATAGACCTCTGTGGAGTCATTCAGATAGTCCTTCACCATCGACTCAAGGTCCTCCTCCAAGGTTCCTCCACTTTGCGTAGCTCTTGCTGTGCCTCTGACCTTTTGAGAACCAAACCCACGCAGAGCTAGCCAATCCTCTTCAGCCTCCAATGTTTCTGTTGTCTTTCGTGCAGATGATCCGGTTGCCGGTGTCTTTAACGGCTGAGAGGTCACTTGTGCCACAGCCACAGGTGCAGAAGTGGATTGTTTTGACTGGGGATGGCCTGCTGATGTACTGCCATTTCCTTCAATTTCCAGCCGTTCTGTTTCAAACTTCTTGGCTGACAAGGCTAGCCAACGTTTGTACTTTGTAACATCTTATTCACCAAAAGGAAAGAATGCTCTGCCTGCCAGCGCCTTTTTGTAGCGTGGATCCAGAATAGTAGCACAAATGTAATGCTGTTCTGAGTGGATCTTTTTAAGACGTTCATCACCTTGTAGGAGCTCTAATAATTGCTCAGCCAGAAGCAAAGTGTCTTTCTTTTTGTCATCTTTTCCAAACACAGAACACACCTCCTTCAGTTGGTCCTCCAGCATGTACAACAATGGGATAGCTTTTCCCAAATTAGAGTCCTCCTTGCTGACTGCACGCGTGAAGACCTCAAAAGGACGAAGCATGCGTGTTAGGCTTTCAACTATGTTCCATTTTGGCCCACCCATCCTCAGCTCCTCTATACCCTCTTTCAAGAAATATTGATCGAGTTGCGTATACTGCTCATACAGACGCTCAAGCATGTAGAAGGTTGAGTTCCAACGTGTTACCACCTCCTGGATGAGTGCTTTCACTGGCATTTGACATTGATATAGCATGCTCCTCAGCTGCTTCCGGGCCTTAAAAGAATGCCTGAAATGCTTGCAAATTTTTCGGCAGTTCTCCAATACACTGTACGCTGCACTGCGTTTATTACCCAAGAATTTTTGGACAACCAGGTTTATACAGTGCGCCAAACACGGCACTCTGAAATAGTAACCGTCCCTCATGGCCTTAACTATATTGGAGCCATTGTCTGTGGAAACATAACCAACCTTGCGTTTTAGTGGGGACAGACAGTTAAGGACCTTTGTGTTAAAGACATCCAAAATGTTTTCTGCTGTGTGACGTTTCTCCAAACCAAACATGGCTAGTGTTGCATGTTTCCGAGCACCTTTAAAAACAATGTTAGTGTCAACACCTGAGTTTAGCTTTGCTTTAGCCCCTGAAAAAGAGACCCAGTGTGCAGTGATGCACATGTAATCAGCGCCTGCGCCACTGGTCCACATGTCTGTTGTCAGATGTATAGTGTGAACAGCACTCTTCTGCAAAGCTGCCCCAATCACCTTCAGAACATCTTCATGTAGTGCTGGAACCGCAACTCGGGCAAAATAGAACCGGCTAGGAACCTTCCATTTAGGGCAGAGCGCTGTCACTAATTCTAGAAAACCAACCCCTTCTACAAAAGAAAAAGGGAGAAGGTCCAGAGCTAGCATTTTAGCCAGCTTAGTGTTATACAGACGGGTCATTGGGTGGTTGCGTTCATATTGCGCTTCTGTAAACAACATCTTTTTAATGTTGCCCTGGACCAATGATTTACGGGATGATGATGATCTCTTCGACCCAGTTACGCTCGCTGATGAACTTTTCCGCATTGATGTCTCACTCTCTCCCACACTCTTAGTGTGGCTCCCATGGGGTGTGCTGCTGACATGGGAACTGGGTGTAAGTGAAGTGTTTGAATCGTCTTCTTCTACCTCCTCGTCATCATGACAAATCAACGTTTTCATTACGTGCAATTCCGGCTTTCTTGACCGCCTCTAGGTGCGGAAACCATTGGACAGCGTGCCTTCTCTCAAGATGACCTCTCTGGCCTCCGGTACCATAGTTAGAACCAAGCTTACCACGACTAAATCGAAGCTTACAAAGGCTACAAATAGCTACGTTTTCCTTTTTTGGGCAAACACTAAAGAAGTCCCAAACTGGAGACTTGAAATGTCTTCGGGGGCCGGAGGAGGCGGCGATACTGGTGGTGGTGGTCCTGCTGCTAATGACAGATGAAGTGGAGGATGTGGATTGCCGAACTTCAGTACGTTTTGCACTTTCACCACCACGAATTGAGGTCGAGGACGAGGTGGGTACCTTCTTGCGAAGAAATATGGAAGCGGTAGGTTTTGGTGTACTACTTAACTCCAAATCTAATGATTCCATTTCCATTGCCTCCTCGCCGACATCATCATCACGCTCAGCAGCTTCTCGGGATAGGGTCAAAATGTCTCTTTGCTGCATGCCCGGTGGGGCTGCAGTGACCTTTGTGATGACTGGCTCGTCGTCATCGTGAGAGGCTTCATCACCAGCAGTATCTGTCACTTCTTATTGAGCCTCATCACACTCCATAGGTTTGAGTTTTTGGACGACCTTCCTTTTACGCTTAGGTACCGGTGTCAGATCATGGTGTGCCTCACTGTCAGACCGCAGTTGTGTTTCCCAAGACAGATCACTTGCATCAGAACGAGGTGGGCTTGAAGAAGATGTAGACACCCCCCTTGATCTTTTCCTTGCTAGGGATGTGGAAGACAATGAATGATCATCAGGAGGAGTGGCTTCCAATGATACCTCAGCTTCATTGTCGATTTCCAAATGTGCCCCTACTTCGGGAGGAACAACTATTGTGGGCACTTGTGAACCTCCATGCACCTTTGCTTGCGCATCTCCTTTTGCTGCCTCTCCTTCCACATGTACTTGGGCGTGTACTTGCACATGGTGTTGTTGTTGCGGCTGTGGTTGTTCAACACTTGTCAGATGAGTTACAACAACCTGTGTTGATTCAGGGACATTGCTGCTACTTTCTTGCGATGAGCCAACATCACTGGTCGATGGTGATTGGAGAAGTACACTGACTGCCTCTGAAGCACTCAAGGGCTTTGACTTAAGTTGGCGTGGTGGTGGAGGCACTGAACCCAATGGAGCAGGGGTGCTGCTCTCAGCTTGGTCCCCAGCAGATCCTGCTGCTGCAGGCGTACTTTTTTTTTTGCTCCCAAAAAAAGTGGCGGGTGGCACACCAGCCTCCTTGGTAACTTGCTTCTTCTGCTCCTTACTAGCAACTTTCTTGCTAGAGGAGCTACGGAGAACTTTCTTTGGGGGCGGGGCCATCTTCTTCAGAGCAGGTCAGACAGCAGGCCGCAGTTGCACGAATTGTAGAGTTGTCTGAGGCCAGACGTGACGTCGCGTGACGTTATGCTGCACACACACACCGCTGCAGGACTTCTTCCTGGCACTGGTGGTTCTCTTGAGTCTTGTGCACCTAAAAAAAATGGAAGACAGAGGAACATCAGTTCAGTTATAGAGCACAAAAAAATCGAAAAACACTGCAAAATCAGCACAATCCCAATCCATCCATGCCCTCCATAATGTTTAAATTCAAGACAACCCACAGAAAGACTAGGCCCATGCAAGACTCACTACCCCTGGGCATAAATAAAGGTTGAAAAGTAGGCAAAATGGTTGGAGGCCTAACAACAAAGCCTGCATTTAAAATGGCCACTTGCCTGCCAGCACATGGCCAGTGCCTGTAGCTGCACTCAAAATGGCCACCAGCCACATGGCATGTCCCTCCCCATGAACACCCCCAAAAATCGAAAAACACTGCAAAATCAGCACAATCCCATTCAATCCATGGCCTCCATGATGTTTAAATTCAAGACAACCCACAGAAATACTAGGCCCATGCAAGACTCACTACCCCTGGGCATAAATAAAGGTTGAAAAGTAGGCAAAATGGTTGGAGGCCTAACAACAAAGCCTGCATTCAAAATGGCCACTTGCCTGCCAGCACATGGCCAGTGCCTGTAGCTGCACTCAAAATGGCCACCAGCCACATGGCATGTCCCTCCCCATGAACACCCCCAAAAATCGAAAAACACTGCAAAATCAGCACAATCCCATTCCATCCATGGCCTCCATGATGTTTAAATTCAAGACAGCCCACAGAAAGACTAGGCCCATGCTAGACTCAAATACCCCTGGTGAAAAGGCCACAAGTACAGGCCCAAAAATCGAAAAACACTGCAAAATCAGCACAATCCCATTCCATCCATGGCCTCCATGATGTTTAAATTCAAGACAGCCCACAGAAAGACTAGGCCCATGCACCACTCACTACCCCTGGTCAAGGCCCCAACAACAGGTCAAAAATCGAAAAACACAAAATTTTACAAAAAAAAAAAAATCGAAAAACACTGCAAAATCAGCACAATCCCATTCCATCCATGGCCTCCATGATGTTTAAATTCAAGACAGCCCACAGAAAGAGTAGGCCCATGCTAGACTCAAATACCCCTGGTGAAAAGGCCACAAGTACAGGCCCAAAAATCGAAAAACACTGCAAAATCAGCACAATCCCATTCAATCCATGGCCTCCATGATGTTTAAATTCAAGACAACCCACAGAAATACTAGGCCCATGCAAGACTCACTACCCCTGGGCATAAATAAAGGTTGAAAAGTAGGCAAAATGGTTGGAGGCCTAACAACAAAGCCTGCATTCAAAATGGCCACTTGCCTGCCAGCACATGGCCAGTGCCTGTAGCTGCACTCAAAATGGCCACCAGCCACATGGCATGTCCCTCCCCATGAACACCCCCAAAAATCGAAAAACACTGCAAAATCAGCACAATCCCATTCCATCCATGGCCTCCATGATGTTTAAATTCAAGACAGCCCACAGAAAGACTAGGCCCATGCTAGACTCAAATACCCCTGGTGAAAAGGCCACAAGTACAGGCCCAAAAATCGAAAAACACTGCAAAATCAGCACAATCCCATTCCATCCATGGCCTCCATGATGTTTAAATTCAAGACAGCCCACAGAAAGACTAGGCCCATGCTAGACTCAAATACCCCTGGTGAAAAGGCCACAAGTACAGGCCCAAAAATCGAAAAACACTGCAAAATCAGCACAATCCCATTCAATCCATGGCCTCCATGATGTTTAAATTCAAGACAACCCACAGAAATACTAGGCCCATGCAAGACTCACTACCCCTGGGCATAAATAAAGGTTGAAAAGTAGGCAAAATGGTTGGAGGCCTAACAACAAAGCCTGCATTCAAAATGGCCACTTGCCTGCCAGCACATGGCCAGTGCCTGTAGCTGCACTCAAAATGGCCACCAGCCACATGGCATGTCCCTCCCCATGAACACACCCAAAAATCGAAAAACACTGCAAAATCAGCACAATCCCATTCAATCCATGGCCTCCATGATGTTTAAATTCAAGACAACCCACAGAAATACTAGGCCCATGCAAGACTCACTACCCCTGGGCATAAATAAAGGTTGAAAAGTAGGCAAAATGGTTGGAGGCCTAACAACAAAGCCTGCATTCAAAATGGCCACTTGCCTGCCAGCACATGGCCAGTGCCTGTAGCTGCACTCAAAATGGCCACCAGCCACATGGCATGTCCCTCCCCATGAACACCCCCAAAAATCGAAAAACACTGCAAAATCAGCACAATCCCATTCCATCCATGGCCTCCATGATGTTTAAATTCAAGACAGCCCACAGAAAGACTAGGCCCATGCTAGACTCAAATACCCCTGGTGAAAAGGCCACAAGTACAGGCCCAAAAATCGAAAAACACTGCAAAATCAGCACAATCCCATTCCATCCATGGCCTCCATGATGTTTAAATTCAAGACAGCCCACAGAAAGACTAGGCCCATGCACCACTCACTACCCCTGGTCAAGGCCCCAACAACAGGTCAAAAATCGAAAAACACAAAATTTTACAAAAAAAAAAAATCGAAAAACACAGAAAAATCAGCACAATCCAAATTCATCTATGGCCTCCATGATGTTTAAGTTCAAGACAACCCACAGAAAGAATCAGTCCACCCACCACTGAGTACCCCTGGGCAAAAGGCCCCAAAACAGCCCAAAAATCGAAAATCCCAAAATTTTAGTTGCAGCAACTGTAATGCCCCAAACAAATTTACTTGTAAAATTTCTAATCCAACAGTGATCCAAAGAAAGTCAAAAAGGCCTCAAATCCAAAGATCCAGCAGCATCCACAAAAAGTAATCCTTCCAGGTCCACATCCAAATGAAAAGTGACCAGGAGATGGACAAAGCACTGGGAGGAGCCTGCTGAACAGGAACAGGAAGTTGAAGACTATGGGGCACTTCCTTCCTCCCACCCCCCTGCCCCCCTCCCCAAAATGGACTCCTCGCTAAAAAAGTGCAGGCAAATGTCAAACTAAGGAGTTATTCACATAAAAATCATCATTTCTAGAAGGTTTATGCTGCTTGCTGGTGGATTTCTTGTGCAGAATTGCAAATTTATATTTTCGCTCGCCGCATCTCAAATCTCGCAATTGCGAAGTACCGCGAGACGTGATCTCGCCGTACTCGCGTTGACAAACTATCGCTGGCAAGCCGCGATGACGTAATCGCGCTCGCCAATTCCCGCGGGATCACACAGCAAGATCCAAAATGGCGCAGCACTCGCAAACTATCGAAAAAAACAACTCGGCAAACGATGATAAACGCCGCGCGCCGCAAAAATTGTATCACCAACGCCGCGCGCCGCCAAAAAAATCCGCTGCGTGCGAATTTGCGGATTTTGCGGGAAATCCGCAAATCTCGCGGATTGCGGATTTCCCGAAAATCCGCAAAATCCGCGAGCGGAACGGATTTTCCGCCCACGCTTATCTAACACACATATATCACTATAACACTTTGCCAACTAGGCAACTGTCAAAACATCAGTTAGTGCAATAAGATAACAATATATAGGTTGCACCTGTCATAAAAACTACCATCATGGCATGCATCAATGCCACTCCCTGATATTATACGCTACCTTGTCAGTGCAGGACAAGAATGACATATATCCTGACATCAGGGCATGAAATGCAGTACTTTGATTAGCCCCAGTGACACATAAATCTCCGATCCATCAAAATGACCCCCAAAGTCATTTTTACAAACTCAAGAGCAAATATCCAAGTTGGTTATGGTAATAGCTGTCAGTCTGATCTACTCATGTAAGCACCAGCATACACATGAATCACCATATATCCTTACATGCATATGGGCCACAAAGTAACCTCATAAACACTGAAGGTGCAGCGCTCCTGCCGCCCTACTTTGTGATTTAAGGTCTATTTCTGAATTGTCATAAATTTGCGGAGCACCTGTGCTCCTATGAAATGGTATACTTCAAGTTCACATGATTTTCTCAGTACATGGCAAATTCCCCAATGGGAGCAAAAGACACACAATTGATGGACGGAATGTAGAATAAATCAAAACATTCACCCCCAGTCAAGAGATCTGGGTTAAATCCATCATTTTTTTGCTAACCATGCCACCCCAATTTAGACCAGACACACAATTGATGGACGGAATGCAGAACAAATGAAAACATTCCCCAATGAGGGCCTCTGTTGAGAGATCATTCAGAATACCGCTTGCAAAGGGGTAACTACCCCAAGAGTGTGTGATCACACCCAGATGCCTCAGGGTGGCATGGGTGACCTCGCAGGGTCTCCCCCTCCATGTGATGAAAGGCAGCAGCCCAAATTTGTGTGGTGCAGCTGCAAAACAACCTCAGTCTTTTCCACAACAGCCACAGGGGACTCAGCCAGTCACAGGACAGTGCCTCCGACCCAGCTCCTGTCATTACTTGTTATCAGGGATCGCCGCAGGGGAAAAGGCAGACCAGGCTGAGTTTGCCTTGTTTCGTTGAGTCTGCCTCATCAGTCCATAATAAGCTTACAGGATCCCTGAACAGGCATGTTAAATCCGGGTCAGGGAGTTTCTTCTCGCTGGTTCGTGGTGTGGGCATTGCCCTAGTGGGTAAACTCGGTTTGCGGCAGAAACAAGCAGCTGATATGAGCAGCGATCACTCGTAGCCTCAGGTACAAGAATGGTTTGCTGTGTGTGCCCTGGGGGCATTAAGCAGTGCATGCTTTGGGTGTCACAACGGTTCTTACAACAAGAGTACTAGAAGCAACCAGGACACCAGAGAATAAAGCGCTCACCACGTGCTTCCTATAAAAAGGTGAAGAACAGTCCAGTCCTTTCCTGCCTAAAGCTGAAGCAGCAGCGGTTGGCCATCCCACCCAACACACATCAAGGGGCAGTGCTCCTAACACTGCTCTTCCAGCTCTTATGACTGGCAGGTTCCTTTTGATGTCATGGATACCCTTGAGACTTCCAACCGGAGGCAAGTTCTGAATCAAAACCTTGGGGATACTTAGAAGGTAGAAAGAACAGTCATGTTTTTTATGTGCTCAAGACAGAAGCAGCAGCTGCAGGCCAACCCATCTCACACACATCAAGGGGCAGAACTCCTCGCAAAGCTCTTCTGGCTCTTCTTCCTTGCAGGTTCCATTGTTCAGAGTGATCCACATTTTTTGTTTTTGTTTTGATTTTATTGAAGGATCAGTAACAGCTCATCTCTTGACCAGTTGCCACAAATATAACATTTGATATTTGATACAGTACATCTCAATTGGGCAACAATGGTAATTACACATTTGGCGTATCCTATTCAGTAAATCTCCTGTACAATTTCGCATGTACAATTGCAGGTGTAATGCAACGACATTGGCATCTCTGCTGAAACTCTTTGTTTCTGCCTTTGTGCATTTGGATAGGGGAGTCCACAGGTGAGCGGCGCTATGTCTGCTACATCTGTTGCTTATTGAGTTCATCTGATGCTATACTCTACATTTATCACTTAGCCTGATCAGTCTCACTGTTCTCTACTCCTATCTCCCTACTTATTAGGTATGTTTGGTATGGACCCCAACAATTGCTGGGTCCACTTTTCAGGGGGAATAGCTCATTATATGAATCAGTTTGTGTGTAACAGTAGAGCATGTCAGTCTTCTATCTTTGGAATTTGCCCCTCCCCCATCTCATAGCTATAGATCTCTTAGCCAATAATAAACCAATAGCCATTAGAGGTCATGTGGATTTCTTGATACTTAAGTCAAGACCTAACTGTGCCATCTTTGGGTCAGATTCTATTTCTTCACCTGTTATAGATCCAAGTTCCTTAAATATCTTACGCCAATACTCATATGTTCTGGGACATTGCCAAGATTTATGCATAAAACCCGCATTTTGTTCCCCACATATCCAACATCTAGAATCCTCTCACATCCCGTATTGATATTGTCAGTAGTATAATAAGCCCTATGTAGGAACTTGATGTGTATGAGCCTGTGGTGCCCATTTAGAGAAATGGTTTGGGTCCTGGTGCAGTGCATAGCCAGTGCTTATCACTGAAGGGCCCACCCAGATCCCGCAGCCTGTCAAGACGTACCTTCAGGATTGACGGCCTACGCGCCTCCTGCATGCTAGCCTAAAATGCTGACCACATTATTGTTGAAAGTGACTCCATAGTCTGTGGTTCTACCATATCCTTCCCTAGCATCTCTTGCAATGGGCGTCTAGCTCGGTGGTATTGATATTAAGCCATTGCAAGCATGATATATGTCTATTAGCTCCCAGCAGCGAGGGCTGTTATTACTATTACATAGTTCTCTTACAAATAATTTCAGAACAGTCTTACCAATCTTTGGCATGCAGTAGCCTATCCAATACTGCCCCTCCGCAATGTCCAGCTTGGAGCACCAGGGAGAGGTATGTCTGCATTGGTGTTTAACTCTCACAGGGCCCGATTCACAGAATGAACTTAAGACTCAATCCTAAACTTACTACTGTTTTGGTATTCACAGATTGCACTTACTACTTTTGGTATTCACAGAATGAACTCACTACTTTTGGCATTCACAGAATGCACTTACTACTTTTGGTATTCACAGAATGAACTTACTCATTTCGGTATTCACAGAAGTTAGGACTCCTAACTTTAGGACTCCTAAATGCCTTCTGTGAATACCGAAAGTCTTAAAATTTTGATTTTTCTCAATTTAGTAGTAGTAAAGTTAGGACTCTTAAACTGAGAAAAATCCAAATTTTAAGACTTTCGGTATTCACGGAAGTCATTTAGGAGTCCCAAAGTTAGTAGTCCTAACTTTACTACTACTAAATTGAGAAAAATTGTAATTTTAGGACTTTCGGTATTCACAGAAGGCATTTAGGAGTCCTAAAGTTAGGAGTCCTAACTTCTGTGAATACCGAAATGAGTAAGTTCATTCTGTGAATACCAAAAGTAGTAAGTGCATTCTGTGAATGCCAAAAGTAGTAAGTTCATTCTGTGAATGCCAAAAGTAGTAAGTGCAATCTGTGAATACCAAAACAGTAGTGAGTTTAGGATTGAGTCTTAAGTTCATTCTGTGAATCGGGCCCTGTGTCTTGTGGCCAGCTTAAATCAAGTGGTATGTCATTGATGAACGCATCCCCAATACTTCTCCACTGTAGCATTTACTCACCTCATTGCACTTCAGGGTCCTGTGTATCAACACCATTGCTCTGGGACGCTCTTGGGGAGCCCCAGCATCCGCCAGCTTGCTCCACCTGTTTATATACTGCAATACTGACTTGGGGTCCATAAAGTAGAGTTTCTTTCCCTCCGATTTAATTCTAAATGTTTGAGTATTGCATGCTCTACTCCATGTAGAGTTCTTGGAGCATCCTCTTAGCAGGATGAAATAGGCAACGTGCCTCTTCAACTTGCTGTGTAAAATTGGGAACAAGGATATCTCCAACCCTTCCAGACGTAACATGCCCAGTACTTGAGTTTTGCACAGGGTTACGTCTCGGTCACTGTAGTTTATCAATCTGGCTATGCATGGCCTCTGTGCTGCACCAGGTCCTGGACGGGGTGCCAGCAAGCGATGTGCACGCTCCACTACAAATATTTCAGAGAAGGTGTCCCTGCCCAGTAATTCTGCCAATATTCGCTCAATATATTGTTGCATGTTGCTGATATTGGTTGATTCTGCTATTCGAAGAATTCTGATGTTGTTTCTTGGTGACCTAGCTTCTAAGTCTTCCTCTTTGGATTGTAGTGATTTTAGAAGTTTGTCCATTGCTTTGTGTGCCCCAGTTTCCCTTTGTAGTGTATCTTCTGAATTCGAGACTCTCTGTTTGACCGCATCCAGTCTGTCATTGTGTTTGTCTAGCTGTTCAAAAATTCCATCCATTAGGAAGATGAGGGCATATATTTTGCTATCAGTTTTCGATAAACTTTGCTGAATTGTGTGCAAGATGTTTTAGGGTCCTTCTCTGCCAGTGTCTCTGTATTATCCGGAGGCCCGTCTGCTTCAGGAGTGTTTACTTCACGGGACCTGGGGGTCTTGCACAACTGGAATTGTAAATTGGATTGTAGTTAATCTGATTTGCCCATTTTGCAATGCTGTATGGTCGCTCGCCGTCCGTTTCTCAGCCTTGATGCACTGCTCAGATCTCACTTTATGTGTGCCCCGGTTCACTATGCTGAGGGCTCTGTGTTTTACTAATGTCTGGTCTGCACTCACAGTGGGCCTTCGGGGCTGTGGGCTTGCTGGTCAATCTGTATTGTTGTCTTTCTGGAGTATCCTATGCAATGCTGAGATCAGTCCCAGTAAGATGGATAGCTGTAACGCTGCTCCTCACTTGTGATGGCGTCTATTTGCAGGTCACTTGCTCCACTACTCTGCCATGCCTCAATTTACCCTTCTTCACTTGTTGATCTGGTCCTCATTCATGTCTGGCCTCCAGAGGTCAGAGTCAGAGTTTAGTGCTATCGTCATGGGAGGTCTTTCCACTACCATCCCCTAGACACTGGGCTGGTTGCTGCCAGCAGTCGCACGTCTGTCTTTTTTCTTTCCCCCTTTTCATGGGCCTTAGGGGAGGCCCAGACATTGCACCTCTGTTATCTGTCACTGCTCAGTCACAGCGTATTGGGGTCTGGCCTCATCCAGTGCTCTCACCCCTTTCTAGTCCAGCACATTTTGGCATCGAACTTACGCATGCCAGCGAGTCCCTGCAGGGCACCGTTCTCTCTGCGCTTAATCAACTGCGTCCCTCCGGTGGTTTGCTGCCAGAAGTTGCACGTTCACGTCTGTCTTTTTATTAGTTCTTGTTGCTGCCGAGTTCTTTGCCGGTGCCGGTTTTCTGGTGATTTGTTACAGGGACGATTTTGCAGCTATGCTGCAAAAATTGTCCTGTAACAAAATCGGCCCTCAGGGGCCCAAAACCAGCCCTCGCCCGTGCGGCGCACCGGGGGATTGCCCGGTGCCCGCTACGGCCAGTCTGGGCCTGCACTCACCCCTCTTGGACCCAGCTAACTCCGGCATCGGCCTCGTGCTTGCCACAGAGTCCTTAAAGGTCGTGGTTCTCTCTACGGCTTTTGTCTCTCACAGCCCAGCGCGTTCTCCACTGAGTTGCTCGGATGGCTATGCCGCCTTTTCTCTTTTTGCCTTGTGACCACTTTCTTGCACAACATCACTGCCTCCAGGGCCGGCTCTAGGCTCATGGTGGCCCTGGGCAAGGAGCGTAGGTAGGGGGCCCGGAAGAGGTGGTCCGGGCGGGATGGAGCGCGCAGGCCAGTAAAGAGGGGAGGGGGTCAGGATGTTTAGTAGTGGAACAGAACCGGAGGCCGCCAAATCCCTGCCAGGGGCCACCACGCAAATATGTATCCATCCTCAGAGGATTAATATATTAAGGATATATATTGGCGTGGTGGCCCCTGGGGTTTGGTGGCCCTGTGCAGGTGCACAGCTTGCACATGCCTAGAGCCGGCCCTGCTGCCTCTAACACGTCACTTTTGGTAGGCCTCTGTTCTGCTCAAAATGATGCAGACTCTTTTTAGACTGGTCTGTTCAGGGACATTTGATTCCTTGGCTTTGCCTCTTGTTCATGCTTCCCCACTGGAACATTTAGTGAGCAAGAAGCACCATGATTACGCTGGATGGAGATGTGGGTCTTGGGAGTGCCCCTGACTAGCTGCCATCTTGGAGTCAGCCAAGCTGCGACCCCCGAGTAATCCAAATTGCAGCAGTTTTAGGTCCAGTACTTATACCGCAAGTTCTTGTTGTAGTCTTTGTTTCTAGAATCTTTAAGCTCAGTAAAAACTAGTTCTGTCCTCCCTGGTCCAGCTTCACTACAGGAGGTGGAGACAGCATTGTACAGAGTAGACACAGACTATTCTGGTGCTAATGAAAACTCCTTCCACAACTCAAAGTGCAGAAATGTCTATTCAGCCTGGCTATGAATCACCCTGGAAACGCAGGCCACTCAGAAACCCCCAAGTGACTGTCTAGAATGAATGTACATCCATCGCTCCTGTCACTCCAAAACCAGACAGGGAATACACAAACATCCAAAAGTACAGAGGATGGTTAGACAAGTAAATGCATACTTTCTAAAAGTGCCATTTTTAAGCACAATATTTAAAAATCACTTACTAAACAGTGAGTTATTAAGTTCTGAGTTCAGTGTGTCTAAACTCCAAATCTCTAGCTGTCCAGAATGGAATGTTTCACATGAAAAATTTTACAATGCAGCTCTAATGTTTACCTATGAGAGTGCTAGTCCTTGCAATAGTGACAAACGAAATGCACATTATTTCACTATCAGGACATGTGACATACATCAGTACAAGTACTACCTTTCACATACACTGTACCCTGCCCATGGGGGTACCTTGGACCTAGGATGGAGCAGGGGAAATACAAAAAAAACCTTTTGTACCCCCTTCGAAGTTAATGACGCCATAATTTTTAATAATATTAATTGTGTCAAGCATGTAAACTAATCAAAAAATGCACCTTTTTAATTCGACACTACACGTGGGAAACTAACTGCTATTTGCGAAAATCTAATTTATTAATGAAATGTGAATCGAACTAACATAGGTTTGAGATTACGTAGAAATAAAGAGTAAATTGCATGTATTTGAATCTGTAGTAGAATTATATTGTGGCATAAATCGCAGATGGTAAGTAAGATGGCTTTAAATGTTGCTTTTGCTAGATAATACCTAAAACGAGTAATTAGAATGGTGGGCGGTAAACAGAAGGGCTTATTTTCTTTACCTAATTTCTATTATGTTGATTTTCTTTCTAGTTCCCATTCGGGCCTAATCGGCCTAGTCTGAAAATGGCTCAATTTAAGTGAGACGGCGCACAGAAAAGAAAGATGGCACCGCACATGAGCAGATTGAATGTTCAGTCACAAGTGTATGGCCTATGCCCGGAGTGAGAGATGTCAAGGCCAGCCTGGCCTGCAACAGGAGTTGTGCCAAAGAGACTATTCTAAAAGCATGGGAACGGATGAAAGAACTGAGTTCCAGACAAGGAACATTTCATGACTGCAAGAGAATGTTACAAATAGTGTAATAAAGTATAAATCTGAATATTTTATGAAGTCATGTGAAATCTTAGAATGAGTAAGGACTTTGTAAACTGGTTAGAGCAAGGAGGATATGAGGTGACCATCACCACCCCTCCAATGAACCACTCAGATGTGGATTTAGCCCCTAAAAGGTTCAATTTTGGGTATAAAAAGTTAGTGAAAGCGTATAAAAGAGCGTGTGCTTATGACGAGGTGTGTCTTTTTACTTTTTGCACCTTTGCTCAGCACGACATGCTGTCAGTTGAGATGAATTTTCTTTATGGTGGGAGAGACTTTGAGAATTTTGGACTTTGAACTTTGATGAGGGAGACGAACAAGACCGTCGCTGAAATTCCATCTCAGGAGGGATACGTCCGAATAGGTTAGAGGGACAGACAGTCAGCTTGGGAACCTATCCTGTGATCTGTGGTTCACGTTCTGGTGAACCATTTTCATCATCGCCCTATTGCCAAGGGTTAATGAGTATTTTCAGTTTTCCTAATTCCCTATGCTTAAATGTATTGGAATAATGCTTAAAATTGTGTTTGTCTCATAAAATGTATGCAATTAGAATTTTTTCAAAATGAATTTAGATAAAATCCTATTGAATTTTAAACTCCAGTTTGTGGTTATTAGAATTAAAAGTCAAGACAAATAAATGTTGAAAGGTTTTAAACTGATTGAGCTGGACTTAATCACCATCAACTGATTCCTACTAGTTGGTCCATCGACCAAATAGCGGTGTACCTTGATGTCTATAGAACTGACAGCTATCGAAGTTTAATGTATATAATGTATATAGTTATTGTATAGGTTAATAAGGTACCCCGCATGTCTTGCAGCTCGTCTACTCATCACTGATTTAGGAACTGTGGGAGTGTGTGTGTGTTTCACGGTGTTATGGGCCCCATGATGAGTAAATAATAAGAGTGTTTTCCTGGATTAGTGATATATTGTAAGGGTTTTCGGCCACATGCATCATCGGGACATTTTGCGATTCCTTATTTGCGAAAAATAGGGAATCGCAAATAAGGAATCGCAACATGGGATGCATTAATTTATTCGCATAATTTTTGCGATTCGGTGAAAATCACAATTTTTACCGAATCGCAAGGATTATGCGAATTCTAAATTGCGATTTAGCAATTCCCATTGATTCCTATGGGCCAAAAGGCCCATTTGAATCAGTGGGAAGGCATTGACATTTTGCGAATTTCTATTTGCGATTCGCAAAATGTTAATGCATTACATGGGTGCAGGGGGGGTCCAAATGACCCCCCCCCCCGCACCCCTGAAATGCATTTTTAAGTGCATGTTTCACACACACATGTCCTAAGGACATGTGTGTCTGTAACATTACAGTGTTTAAAATGCAATTTTGAGCATTTTTAAACTTTTTCGCAAATTACCACTAGGTTCAACCTCGTGGTAATTTGCACCCCCTAATTGCGAATTCGCCATTTAAAATGCAAGCATGCATTGCTTTTAAGGAATCGCAAATTTGCGATTCCTTAAAAGCAGTCGCATTTTTGGAATTCGCTAAAAATAGCGATTTTCCAAAAAATTGTTGATGCATCCAAAACAGATATTTAGGAATCGCAAACGGCCGAATTTACCGATTCGCACTGTTTACGACTCCTAAATACCTTGATGCATGTGGGCCTTTATGTTAGACCCACTGCAACAGATTTCTTGGTAGCAGAGGATGGTTTTGTGGTGATGTTTAAAAATCACCAAAGGGGGGATTTGATGGAGCAGGGGAAATACAAAACAAATGTTTGTACCCCCTTCGAAGTTAATGACCTCATAACTTTAATAATATTAATTATGTGAAGCATGTAAACCAATCAACAAATGCACCTTTTTATTTTGTCACTATAGGTGGGAAACTAACTGCTATTTGTGAAAACCTAATTTATTAATGAAATGTGAACTGAACTAACATAGGTTTGTGTTTACGTAGAAATAAAGAGTAAATTGCAGATGGTAAGTAAGATGGCTTTAAATGCCGCTTTTGCTAGGTAATACCTAAAACGGGTAATTAGAATGGTGGGCGGTAAACAGAAGGGCTTATATTCTATATCTAATTTCTATTGTGTTTACTTTCATGCTAGTTCCCATTCAGGCCTGATCGGCCGTGTCTGAAAATGAATGATGTTAAATGCGACGGAGCACAGAAAATAAAGATACCCCCCGTGCATGAGCAGATTGAATGTTCAGTCATGAGTGTATGGCCCATGCCCAGAGTGAGAGATGTCAAGGCCAGCCTGGCCTACAAAGGGAGTTGTGCCAAAGAGACTATTTTAAAAGCATGTAAACAGATAAAGGAACTGAGTTGAACATTTCATGACTGCAAGAGAATTTTACAAATAGTGTAATAAAGTATAAATGTGAATATGTTATGAAGTCATGTGAAATCTTAGAATGAGTAAGACCGTTGCGAAATAGTTTGAACCGATCCTGTGATCTGTGGTTCATGTTCTGGTGAACCATTTTCATCATTGCCCTATGGCCAAGGGGTAAGAGTATTTTCTATTTCCTAATTTCCTATGCTTAAATGTATTGATAGTGCTTAAAATTGTATTTGTCTAATAAAATGTATGCAATTTAATTTTTTTTTAATGAATTTAGATAAAATCTTATGAATTTTAAACTCAAGTCTGTGGTTATTCGAATAAAAAGTAATGACAAATAAATGTTGAAGGGTTTAAACTGTGATTGAGCTGGAACTGATTCCTACTAGTTGGTCCATTGACCAAATAGCGGAGTACCTTGATGTTTATAGAACTGACAGCTATCGACGTTTAATGTATATAATGAATATAGTTATTGTATAGGGTAATAAGGTACCCCGCATGTCTTGCAGCTCCTCTACTCATCACTGATTCAGGAACTGTGGGACTGTGTGTGTGTTTCTCTGTGTTATGGGCCCCACCGATGAGTAAATAATAAGAGTGTTTTCCTGGATTAGTGATATATTGAAATGGTTTTATGTTAGACACACTAAATCACCTACCTTAGGAGTGACTTACATTTTATAAAAATGAAGTTTAGGGCAGCTAACAACTGCGTGTGAAGCCACTTCAGTGGCAAGTCTAAGGTACCTTTGAAAGGCTACTGGTGTGGGTGACACAATCAGTGCTGCAGGCCCACTAGTAGCATGCGATTTTCAGGCCCTGGGCACACACATTGCACTTTACTAGAGATTTACCAATCAAATATGCCAAACATGGATAACCAATCACAATCACAATACATTCAGAGAGCATATGCACTTCAGCACTGATCAGCTGTGATTAAGGACCCAGAGTCCTACAACCAACAAAAACAAGGTCAGAAAAATTGGAGGCAAAATACGAAACGTTAAGGGATAAACCTGTCAAAAGGATAAGGTTCCAACAGGACTTAAGCCACTGTGGGAGCATCAGAGGCAACTGCGGGAGGACCCTGGAATTATTCTTTGAATTATTCAGCAGGAAGAGATAGCTCTCTCATAAAGAACTTGAATGCTGCGTGTTGTGTAGGCTGAAGCAACATTACAGGCTAAGCTGAGGGGTGCTGAATGGGCTAGCACCCAGGATTTGGCTGGCAGTCCACCAAAAGCCAGGAGTGACCCTATCCAAGATAGTGAGGGTTAGGGCACATGTACTATTTCCATGAAAGATAGAGCATCCTCTGTCTCCCTAAATTAGAGATTAATTAATATATTATAGCAGCATGCAGACTAATTTCTTCATGCTGCAAATATTTCTGCAGACACCTTTAATATTTTTCCTCCACAAGCCAGTTGGTTTATTAATATGAAGAAGCACTTTATGACACACATAAATATATTTACTAAAAGACAAACATTCATAAACACATTCACACAACATGAAAATAATTTCCTTTGTCATCAAAGCTTTATTTCGATATACAAAATATCATAAAAGCACTTGGAAATATAAAACCACAGTTCATATACATTACATTTTAAAAAAAGTACATCACAATAAAAGCATTCATATTTCAATAAATAGTTTAAGAACATATTAAACATTAGCAGCTTTGTGAGTTATATTTTTAAAAAGATTCCAGCTAATACTAAGGTCATCTAGTAGCCTTCGATCTAATCAGCCAAGCCCAGCTCAGAAATTTGGCCACCCCACACACTAAGGTTGTACTAGTGTCAGCCTTAAGTATTCTGAGTGCAGAGGAATGATCCCTGGTTCCAAGCAGTAAACACACTGGTTTTAGCCATTTCTGTCTGGGTTTTACATAGGCTGAGCATACAAAGAAGACATGAGGGATATTTTCAGTAACACCTTCACAGATTGGGCAGTCAGCTGAGGTTTGATGCGGGGGCTTCCACTTACACGTATAATCACGGAGGGGGAGGTTTCCCAACCTAAACTGGATAAAAAGGGATCTGTCTCTTGGTTTCTTAATGAAATCCAACTAAGGCTCCAAACGAGGCTTTAGTTTATGCTGCATGAACGCCTCAGTCAGCCTGCCTTGGTTTGGGTCCCTTAATTCTTTTTCATCAACCCATTTCCAGTAGGCTCGTTTAGTTTCATCCTTGGATAGAGAAACCTCAGACTCCCAATCGGTTGGCAGGCCAGATTCAAGCAAGAGTTTCTTTATATTGCGAATCCAGCTAATTTTGTGAGCACCATAAAGGTTCATAACTTCTTTCAAGCCATCTAAATACTTTGAGAGCTCGGGGGTCCGCCATAACCGGGCCCAGTATAGAAGAGGACGAAACCTGGATAAATCCTTAATGGAACGGCGACCCAAATCACTCAGTAATGGTTTGGTGGGGGTACCCCTTGGTAGTGATGTCAGCTCCCTAAAAAACTTGTTCTCAGAGGTGGTCAGGGAGTCAACACAATCAAAGCCCCACAGCTTTGCGCCATAAAGGGCGCAGCCTACAGCTTTTGTAGCATAAATATCCAAGGCAGGAGCGATGGGCTTAGAGATGGATGTGCGATGTTCTCGCCCTAATGCTCCGACTACCCTTTTGTGATTTAATGCCATTTTATCTATGTGAGGTTGCCAATTTAAATTATGTCAGATTCTAATACCCAGGTAATCAAATTTGTTTATGCGTTCCAGTGACACCCCATCTAAGGAGAGGGTGGATCTGGAAGCCTTACTTGGGTTAAAATAAAGGAGTTTGGTTTTTGAGGTATTTATGACCAGGCCCCTCCGCTCACAAAACAGACAGAAATGATCCAGCAGCCTTTGCAGACCCACGGGGGTTTTTGAAACCAACAGCGTGTCGTCAGCAAAAAGGAGGGTGGGCACTTTGTCACCCGCCAAGACCGGGGTATCAGCGTTTATTTCGAGCAGAAAGGAGACCACACCATTCACAAATAGCGTGAAGAGTGTTGGGGCTAACACGCAGCCCTGACGTACCCCTCGATTCACAGGTATTCTGTCAGTTTTCTTCTCTTGAGATCCCCATCTAATGCGGACATAGGTTCTATCATGCATGCGTGCCAGAAGATTTAGAATTGGTAAAGGAATCCCCATCTCCTCCAATATCAACCAAAGGTGTTCACGGGGAATCAAGTCGAAGGCGGTCTTTAAATCAATAAATGCCAAATAAAGACCGCCTTTGCCAATGGTGACCACCTTCCAGTGAAGGAGTAGCAGCCTAAAAGCTTGATCAACCGTGCCTGTGCATGCCCTGAAACCTGCCTGAAAGGGTGAGATGATGTTGTTCTCTGCCCAGGAGAGGATTCTCTCCAGGAGGACCCTACCAACAAATTTCTGCCTAGCGTCTATAAGACTAATTGGGCGATAGTTGGCGGGATCCTCCCTATGGCCCTTCTTGTAGATAGGGACCACCTCAGCCGCCTTCCATGAATTGGGGACAGGTGAACCTGCTAAAAGTGCATATGTCAGATTTGTGAAATAAACGGCCCAACCATCAGGGTTAGCTTTAAAAAGGTCACCCGGCGCACCGTCCTGCCCAGGGGCTTTAGCAGATACAAGTTTCGCTATTGCCGTCAGAACCTCTTTTTTTCCAACTCTAATGGGAGCAGCCTGCCGAGAACCATCATCCAGTGCACTCCTTTGTCATAAAATCAAATCAACATGTATATTCTTTTTCTTATATTGTTTAGCTGTAGGCACACAGAATCTCTTTCACCGATCCTAGATTTCAAATAGCTCATTGATATCACTGTCCATCCTCAATTCACAAAGGCCATTCTTTGACAGCCCATAGCAGGGGCACTCAATAGTGTCCATTAAACTAGTTCATTATTTTAAGTCCCAGCACTCCACTGCCCAGCCAACGCATTTCGATCTCATAATGGCGGACACAAGTTAAATGAGATTTTCCTGATTGTGCTTATTACTTTTACATAATTCAGGCATGTCTGGAATGACTCAAAACATCATGTATTAAAGATAAATAATATTAGGAAATTAGGTTTACAACTTATATTTACATGGGTCTGAATACCAGAAATCTCCATAGTTGTTTCTATTCACACACGTCTCCATCCCAATAATCTCCTTAATGGTCAAGATTTCTGAAATACAAGGGAATAGGAACTGATTTGTACACATGCCTTAAATTGTAGATCCCTTCGTCAGTCACCCTGTGTACACCACACATGTGGTCTCACCTGAAGTAATCAATAGGACAAAATTCTAGGGAGATAGAAAGGTATCCTTTAAAAATAAAAATCTTTTCCACATGCACCTATGCATTGACTGTGGGCTTTCACATCACCTGGTATTCATGCTTACTTGGAAAATAAATCATGCAAGTTCTTTCTCCAGAGTCTGAAGTCTCAGATGTTGATACGGGGGACTCATACTGCCACCAGTGTTCCTATTTTTCTGGCTCCCTCGCACGTCAGGCGAATGCTCTACACCAATACTGGAGGCTGGTTATTTCGCTCTGAGGGTCCAACAGAATAGGATGTGGATGCCCCTTAGTGCATGAATAGATATCTGCAATCCGGATCAACAGGACTTTTCCTGGGAACAACAAATTTTGTTTTTTATTTTCACATCAAGTTGACGATTGTCAAGAAAAATAAGTCTTGAAGAAGTTACCTTATGTAACGAAACATGTGCAATCTTCATATGTCAACCAAGAAGATTTCAGATTAAGATCTTTGTGTGTGGAATTATTTCATGTTGAACATTGTACTTCTGCACACCACTGCTAGAGTGTAACATTGCTGATAGGAAATAAATAGGAATTCTAGCTGGTGACTTAGTCGGGACGAACGTTTCAGTTCCATTCCGCTTCTCTCCGCTATTCTCGTGCATGATCTCGATTCATGCTATATGTCATTGGTGAGTTCAATCATGCGATATTGCAGACCCCTGGTAAATGGAGTCCTTCAATATTTTATGTTGCAAAATTTCATTTATTCACAAGAGGAAATTACCAGAAAAAATGTATAGGCGACCCTCTTTTGGCAATTTATGATATGTATGACAAAAAATGACATGATCCTCAAGTTGTAAACATATGCATTGCATCTCGTAGATAATAGCAAGGGATCCGGGGATATGTTGTCCTATTTTATGATCATTTAATTGCTGTGTTAGCGTGACCTATTAAGCAGTAGAATATAGCGTAGTTTTTGCAAAGACTATGCGCTTCACCAGTACTGTGATGTGTAAAAGTGATTCATTTCCTATGCTCATATAATGACTATGCGCCATGAGTGCACATACTCTTCAAATGTTATTTGTTGGACTTTGCCCTCAATACAGGTCCCTCCCCAAACCATTTGCCTTAACTTTCCCGTTTTCTAAACTCGTTTTGTTGGCTTTTTTTGGGACACTGCAAATGTTGCCACTGCTAACTATTGCTAAAATGTTGGTGCTCTCTCCTTTAAACAGGCTTAAGTTGGCTTACACCCAATTGACACAATAATTTACTTGTGCATCCCTAGTAAAGGGGTGCTACATGTACCCAGGGCTTGAAAATTAAATACTACTAGTGGGCCTGCAGCACTAATTGAGCCACCTTCTTAAGTAGCCTTGATAACCTGTCACTGTCCTGAAATTGCAGCCTGGGTGTGCAGTTTTAAACTGCCATTTCAAACCGGCAAAATAAACCTTTTGTCAGTCCTAAATCTTTCTTTTTATTACATATAAGTCACATCTTGGGTAGACCCTAAACAACCTGTAGGGCTTGGTGCAGTGCATTTAAAAAGTTGGACATGTACTTTCAGCTTTTACATATCCTGGTAGTGAAAAACTCTAAAATGTATTTTCCCCCCTGCAAGGTATGTCTCTCCCATAGGGTGAATGATTGAATGAATATTAGACTTGTAAAGTGCAAACTTTGCCCAGAGGCGTCAAGGCGCTGCCGAAAGGACCAATAGACAAAAATGCGGAAAATGCTCCCAGTGATAGGTTGGTGAAGAGCCAAGTCTTCCGGGCCTTACGGAAGAGAAAGTGAGACTCCAGTCCAGAGATTGAAGAAGGAAGGGAATTTCCTTAGCCTAGCCGCAGCACAGGAGAAGGCTGTACCCCCCCACTTTACTCTCTAAACCCTGGGAACTACCAGCAAATTGTTACTGGCATATCTCAATTGCTAAGTAGGAGCGTATCTTTGAAAGTGCCTTTTAATCCCTTCTGAACCAGGGTTATAAAAAGCCTTGTGAGTGAGACAAAGGCCTTTAAACAGAATTCTCCGACCAAGGGGTAATCAATGCAGCTTACTAATAGTAACAGGGACAGACTGGTGTTTGGGAAGGCCTATCACCAGCCTGGCCGCTGTGTTCTGCACCCGCTGTAGTCGAGAAACAAGTCCCTTGTTGATACCCAGGTAAAGGGCATTACAAAAGTCCAGCGTGGACACCACAAGGACAACAACTGCCTGTTTTCGGGAGGAAACAGAAAGATATTGGGAAATCTTCCTAAGAATCCTGTTAGTTCCAAAGCAGGTGGACAACGTTCTGATGATCTGGTGGTACAGGGAATGAGAGTTGTCAACTACAACGCCAAGATTTTTTCCTGTGGACCTGGGCAAGGGCAAGGGCCAAGCGTGTCAGGCCACCAAACATCTGACCAGATATCCTGTTGGTTTCCAAAGATCAAAACCTATGTTTTGTCTCCATTAAGTCTGAGATAGTTCTCTACCATCCAGGAGGCCACTGCCTGCATGCAATTTTTAAAATTAGTTGGCAATGCTTCTATGCTGTTGGTGATAGGCACCATAATTTGGGTGTCATCAGCATAGGATCGCACCTCCAGCCTAAAGAATCTTACGACCCTTCATAGAGGGGTAACATAAATGTTAAAAATTGTCGGGCTCAATAAGGAGCCCTGGGGGACGCCACAAAACAATTGATTGGGGGCTGAATACAATTGATCCTTCCTAACTATTTGTGACTGGTCAGTAAGGAATGAGGTAAGCAACTTCAGGGCAATGCCCTTAACCCCCATTTCCTCAAGCCTGCCCACTAGTCTAAAGGGAGATATGGTATCAAAGGCTGCCCTCAGGCCCAGAATGATCAATAGTGTGGTGTGACCAGCGTCAACCTGACTTTGGATGTTGTTTGTTACAGAGGTTAAAGCTGTCTCAGTACTGTGCTCACTTCTAAAACCATACTGCGAGCCATCAAACAGCTGATGTTCCTGCACTCAGGAACTGAAGTGAGAATTCAAATGTTTCTCCACAATTTTTGCTGGGGCAGGTAACAGAGAGATGGGGCGATAATTTTTTAACTCAGCGGAGTCCAGAGAGGGATTTTTGAAAGGGGTTTGACCACTGCAGTCTTCCAGGAGATGGGGTACTGCCCAGATGAGATAACTGCAATACGTTTTGAGGTAAGGTGAGGTACAATAACCTCCCTTCCTAGTTTCATAATATTCAAAGGGTAGGGCTCCAATGGGAAAGCAGACTTGATTCCACTTAACAGATGATCCGTGTCCTCTTGCGATAGAGGAGGGAAGGTAAGTGGATTATCTGCCTTCACAGGGTTACATGGAAATTCGCAGAGAACGGGGGGGGGGGGACCTACTTTGATTGCCTCAGTGTTGAGGAATTCCAGGGAAGAATATATTTCTGTGATCTTGGATCGGGAAAAAACTCCCCATTCTTTCACAGAGGTGTGTGCCGGGGCTGAAGGGGCAGAAAGAGACTTAATTACATTAAAGAGTTCCCTTGAAGACCTTAAGGATTTTGTAACCTTGGAGTAGAATAATAATTTTTCCTCTGTGATGGCAATTTTATATTCCCTTAGTCTTCGTTTGTGCAGATCTCTTTCGGCAGGATTGAGATCTAGGCGCCAAATCCTTTCTTGATGTCGGCGTACGTTTCCTCAGTCTTTCTGAGAACCAAGGGGCAGAGGGTTTTTTTCTAGCCGCATAATGCTCCTTAAGAGGGGCTAGGAGGTCCAAAGCTGCTAAAAGCCAGTTGGAAAACTTGGTGTATGCCAAATTAGCATCTGAGTGAGGAAGCCATTGATGGGTATTGAGTGTGTTAAGAAGGGTCTCTTTACTGGTAAGGTTGAGGTTTCTCTTCTTCTCCACCCTCTTCTTAGTGTTAGGTGCTACATAGGATACTGGAATCTGAAGTTTAAAAGGAATAGCATAGGGATCAGACCAGGAGAGTTGAATAGGTTCCTCATTCATAATCCAGGAATCGTTAGAGAAGATGCCATCTAATATATGTCCTACCCAATTGAGATAGGCCACAACAGTCCATAGTTTCTAACAAGATTTGTGTTTCTTTACATAGGGTCCTCTCCAGGTGAAAATTAAAATCACCCAAAAGTGTAAGTTTTGATCTTGCCAACTATGGTTCAATTAGGTTACTAAAATCCTCGCTGAACAACACTCTCGGTCCTGGTTGGCGATAGGTCACAATTCCAATGATGCTTTCAGTTGGGAGAACCTTCAAGGAAAAATATAGCTCCTGGTACAGGTTTAAAGAGGTCGTGAATGGTTCAGTATGGCAGGAGTAGACATCTTTGTACATGATGCCCAGGCCCCAACCCATTCTCCCTACCCTGTCAAAACTTGATAAGGCATATCAGGAGGGGATAGCCTCTACCAGGTCTGGACCAGAGCAATCTCTGGCACAGATTTCCGTAATAAATACTCAGTCCGGCTTACGGGGAACATGAAATCCCTAAATTCTACCTTGTTCTCAATGAGGGATCTTGTGTTAATAAGATGGCCCAAAAAGGAGTTATTCGAAGGTGAGGAAAGGAGCAGGTGATTCTCCATAGGAGTGTAGCTGGTGCCAAGCAGTGGAATTTCTATGTTACAAGAAGAACACTCATATGCTTGACAGCCAATGAGAGCTTCCAGGTTCATGTACTTACAAAGAAAGCCCCCCTGCCTCTGTAGATCAAAGAGCTGTTTTTTGAATAAGTAAGTGGCTTATTCTGATCTGCAAAAAAATGGCCAGGGTTCCTGGCACAGGGCACAGTTCGGATGCAGACGGACGCAGACAGGCTTGAATAGGCTGGGTCAGAGAGAGATAGAGCTTGAACCCTCCACTGAAAGACCAGAAGTAGGTGGGAGGACTGATCTAAACACTCACTTCCCTCCGCAACAAACCGCCAAGACACAGTGGACTGGGGAAGCGAGATATGCCCCCACTGAAGCCCCAAAATAAAGTGCAAAGAGTAGAGCTGACGGCTAACCTTAAAAACACACAGTAAGTTTAAAAAGCAATTAATGAAGAGCAAAGCGCTAAAAAACTATTCACATTCAATACAAGCAGCATAAAGCAGCTTAGGAATGTGACTCCTCGAGCCTGAGGTGGCCAACTAACCGCTGCGTGTCAGACCCAGCACGCCCTAAACTAGGCTGGGCTGGAGAATGCTAGAGCATGAACTCCCTACTGAAAGACCAGAAGTAGGTGGGAGGACTGATCTAAATACTCAATTCCCTCTGCAACAAACACCAAGCCACAGCAGAAAGTGAGACGTGCCCCCACTGATGCCCCAAAATAAAGTGTAAAGATTAGAGCTGACGTCTAACCTTTAAAAAACACAGTTAGTTTAAAAAGTAATTAATGAAGAGCAAAGCGTTAAAAAATATTCACATTCAATGCAAGCAGCATAAAGCAGCATAGCAATGTGGCACCTCGAGTCTGAAGTGGCCAACTAACCGCTGCATGTCTGACCCAGCATGCCCTAAAATACGCTGGAATGGAAAAACCTAGAGCGTGAACTCCCCACGTGAAAGGGTAACATTGACTTACAGTATTAGTAGTGGTGAGGCGGGAAGGGAGCAGGCAGGCGGTTTAAAAATTAGAAAGAAAATGTCACTTACCTAGGCACCACCTCTAATCCGTTCTTCCATTGTCCCCTAACCAATCACGCTGCTGCTGATAGCAGTTTTGTGATTGGTTTGAGCACTGTGGTTTGGTGCTCGGACAGGGTGAAGGTGCTTGGGCATGTTATCCACCCAGGCTGTAATACAGCCATGGCTAGGTGTAGCTGGCGTTTTATTTTTGTATATTACTCCCAGACAGAGAGACAAAGGGGGAATAGGTGTTGGCAGGTTTGGCCATCTCTGACAAAAGGGGGGAGGAGCTGTCACCTAACAAACTTGCACATCACAACGACTCTGCATCTACTCACTCACAAAGGGTTTCACCCTAGTGTATTGTGCCCTGATATAAGCTGAAAAGATAAATAGTGGACTCCCAAGACCCAACTCTTCAGTTTATCTCTGGACCTGTGGAAGACTCGTAAGGACTGCTGTACTGTTCTACCGCAAGAAGGAGTTCTACTCTGTTGTCCTGCTAGCCTGCTACCCTGCTACTCTGCTGCCCTACTGCCCTCCTGAATGAGAGAAGTACAGGACCTGCATATTGAACCCAGGATGACCAAAGTGACTCCAAGGTCTAGTTGGCTGGACTCCTGATCAGTGCCACAGGGACAGAAAAGGCTTCAACCACCTTAAACCCAGCACCTGGACTTTGTCTGCTGGTAGTGTTGGTTTCCAATTGGTGCCACCCAGTCCTGGACCCTTGGAAATCGGTCTGAAGGTGCTATGCTAGCTGGAACACAGGGAGATGCTACAAGCGTGAGCGGACACGTACTCTTGATGAATGTGAATCCGTCCTCTAGCCCCTGGTACCCCTATAATGTCTGTTGAAAAAAAAGTCATTTACAACCATACAATGAAAAAGTCCTACAAATATGGTATGTATGGTTAAGTGCATGTTTTGGAATTTTTATATGCACAAAACATTAGCAATCGCAAAAAGCAGTGTAAAAACGAGGTCCTGAGGAAAGCCTACTGACCCTTCATGGGATATATATAAAGGCTGAAACACGTTGACCTATCAGATACCGGGGAACAATAATTCCTAAAAGCATCACACTGATCTATTTTAACCTAACTGTAGATCACAGAATAATATATTTGTTACAGAGGATTTAAAGGCTATTTTAGCACACTCACTCAACCCTGCCTTGACTACCTGCTACCACTCAAAGACCTCCACTTACAAACGTGCCGAGTCCACCCATTCACGTTCAGTGTCTGGGCGAAGGTCCAATGATAAAGCATGCAATATATATAAATAGTTTCATTTTTCACACTACCTCAGAGAAAGTTTACTGTGTGAGAAATTCATAAGCGTTTATTGCATAGTAAAATAAGGAATCTGAAGGTATAACCTTACCACATACTTCTCACTCCTCTTCGGTGTATAAAGGTGCTATACCAGCCTAGCTGTGCTCCAAGCAAAACTGATGCATTGTAACACATAACCTCGCATTGGAACCACTGCTGTGCATTGCATCGCGTACACATGACCTAGCATCTCCTCGGAAACTCTAAGACTTAATGCATCCTCAATGCAGGACCTCACATCGCAGCCCCGCAGCTACTTAGCTACAGGACCTCACATTGGAGGCCAAATCACCGGCTATCCTCGATGTGGAACCTCGCAACACTCCACAACCAGAATTCGAGGAACTTTTTTCAGTAGGCCTAACTTTGTCACTGAATCTGGCCCAAGCTCCATCACCGGTGCCCTAAACTTGTGACTTTTTCTTCGTCTGGCGAAAACAGATAGCCACAGTTGGTGCATTTTTCTTCCTGGCACTAAATATTTACAATTTCATAATTCCGGTTCTACTAATGGGATTTTTGTTGTTTAGGTGTCAAATAACTTATTACATTTTACTCTGAGAGAGCGCAAACTGAACAAAATGCATGAGTGCACCATAAGTACACGTTAGTCGCACAATTATAATAAGAAGTGCCTGTAAGTGTTGAAGATATATTCACCTATACTTAGAGATGTGTAGTTAACATAGAAAATTCATATAGACGTGGGACTGACGCAGAAAGGTGTGGAAAATGTACTCTTATTAGACGTGATTAATCATGATCCATGTTATGTAGCTGCTAAAGGGGGAATGTCATGCTGCAAAGCATAGAAGGGAACAGGCCTCATGGCCAGGCCAGAAGGGTTTAGAAATGTACACTTATGCATAAACATGGATTGCACTAATGTTATAATGATTTTGTTTATTCGTTAGATTTATATTCCATAGATGTGTTTTCTCATTATCCAAGAATAAGATGCTAACATGTTATTTTAGTTTAACCTCTGCGAGAAGGGTTGTAGGCCTAAAAGAGAGAAAAAGGGTTTTCTAATTTGCACGTGCTGATACATGTCGAGTTGTATTGAAAAGAATGTTGCAACCTTCTGTTTAAAGTCTATGAGAATTGGGATCCTAGCTGCGGATGTCTGTCTGCAGGTGCGAGGGGGTTTCGATTAAAAGTTTAATGAATAGAGCTCTGTTCGAGTAGACTGGTACAGACATGGAGGAGGATTCAGGAATGTTTAGGGGGTATCAGCGGGCCGGAGAAGAGCCTGAGAAGCAAGGTCAACGCTAAACCCGAGGCCCAGAGGAAGATCATCATGGAAAAAGCCAGAATCGACACCACGTGAGAGGCGTCTCTCGAGGGGCGTCTCAAATGTTATTGTGTTTTCGTATTAGGGACAGCACCCCTGGGTGGAGTTAGAGCAGACGCCTGAGGACCCTTCAGAGAGCGGATGGGTAGGCAGAGAGGGGTCATGACTGGAGATCGTAGGTTTCACCTAAAGACTAAGAGTGGGTGATCTTCTTAGGAAGACATTCACAGCTGACACCTTTGATAGGTTGGGACTTTGTTAAGTAGGGATACCATCTAGTACAGAGTAGGGACAGCCTAACCTGGTTCCTTCCTTCCCTCTTGATGACGGAAAGATCACAATTCGTGTCTATGCTTGCAGCCCTGCTGATTCTGGAGCTGGTTCTAGTAGTGTTCTTTGCTCGCCTAAGAGCTTTCAGGGAACATATGTTTGTAATAGTGCCTCTGTATCTTTTGAATCTCATTTTGAGATGCCTGTACTTGCAGTTATCAATGACTCTGTAATAAACCTTTAAAACTTAGAAGTAGTCTGTGGTTTTTCAGAGTCGAGGCCATTATTAGTCAAGTTAACCTGGTATTGGATGCACTTTCTTTCCTCAATGACAGGCAATAAAGATTCGATCGACCAGAACGGGGTTTAGATCTAGAGTGATAAGATAGAGATCAAAAATCCCGCCCTCCCAGTTGGTAGCTATAGAGGATGGTTGCCTTCTTGAGGAAGGTGATCTAGGCCAGGTTAGATTACCCCAAGGCCCCTAGAGATCGATGATCGGAAGAACCGCCCGACGAAGAGGGTGCTGACCGCGCGAGAAAGAAAAGCAGCAGTAACGGTCGAGAGTGAGTATAAAGGGTCATGCGTGTTAGATTGCGGTGTTTTTGTCTTGCATCTATGTTGTAATGTCTTGCGGAGTTGAATGCCTGTAGAGTGACTGTGGAACAGGTTGTGAGCGCGCGCAACCGGTGCAAATCTTAAGTTCAGAAGAGAGCTTAAGTGGTTCGGGTGTATCGGACATCCAGAGTAATTGTCAACCAGTGTGAAGGGGGTCATGAGGTACCATTGATCGCCCGCAGAACCGCGATAGGGGGAACGTAAGAGTGAGTGTGTGAGTAACGGACGCTGGTCGGAAGTTACTGTGTGTAAGCAACCTATCAGAGAGGCGATTGCCGGGAAAGGCATTTCGTCAGTTGGGCTGACAATTACAGATAGACTGTGGACGTACAGTCAAGAAAAGTGATCGCTTGGTCGGAAGTAGTCATTTTTCGGTGTATGAATGGGACGCATGCGTGACCGAGAGACGAGCTGAGAAAGGAGGGGAACTGCTGCGAAGGGGAGACGAATGACGTCAGAAAGTGCCGCGCTGGGATTGGCCGGTACGGGTGAGACCGCGCCGTGATACGAGTGACGTCAGGAAAGTGCCGCGCTGGGATTGGCCGGTACGGGTGAGACCGCGCTGTGATAGGCCAGCGAGCAAAGCCGCGCTAGGATTGGCGGATTGTTACCAGGAAGTAAACAGAATAGCGAAGCAGGAAATTGTGAGTTTAATCATGAAATGTTTTAAATGGTTAAGAGCGGCGTTTAAGAAAGAGAGGCGGAGATCCTATGATGGGGAAGAGGCCCCGCAGGAGGGTACGCCGGCTGAGTATATGGCAACCAATGTTGGGTTGCATACTATATTGTGGATTTCAAATTGGAGTAAGATTACGGAAGGAAATGAGGAACTGACGTTTCCAAAGTATGGGACGTTCAGACTAGAGGTATTACATCGATTAAAAGCAGTTATGACCTCAATGAAACCTCTGCCTAGACCGACCCAGTTTGAAGCCCTCAATGCATGGATTAGGGCGGCGCACGAGAAAAACCAGAACAGGTGTCAAGAAAGGGTGAAGCGATCGGTAAGAGCAGTGCAGGATGCCAAATGGGATGCGGATGCTAAAAGATGGAGAGTGCATAACCTGGAAGTAAACAAACTGTACCCAGTGATAGAGGTGGCAGGAAACAAGAGCCCATTAGAAGAAGATGATGAGAGCGAGACAGAGGACAGCCTGATAAATAGGTTACTAACAGATAGGCCACCCCCGTACAATAAAGAGACAGGAAATGCCGAGCTCAGCAGAGAAGGGGGGGTTGACATAGGGGAGTATAGACCGCTTCCTATCACAGATTGGGATCCCACTGCAAGTAAAGAATTGCCTCAACCTAGTCCGGTGCAGAGGGTAGTCGGAAGGTTTGTGGTACAGAAGGCGCCAGAAACGGAGCGTGCCACATCCTATGCACTACCCGACTCCCTGCAAGTACCTGTTACTATAGGTCCTATAGTGTCGATTTATGACCCAGAGAGAGCCAGAGGGGAGGAACAGGTACGGGTGGACAGGGACAGAGCAGAAATGGCGAGGAGGAACGAGACAATCAATTCCCCGAGACAGCTGCCAGGACCCAGAGACTGGAGTACCCCAGTGCATACAGCAGTAGATCCCACAGGAGATCCGGGGGGCCCGAGGTGGCCAATGGATCTGAGGGGATGAGGACCGAAATCCTTCCAGGAGTTGAGAGAGTACATGAAGGAATGGGATGCGGCAGTAGAAGCTCACAAGAGCCTGATAGCAGCGGAAGCAGAAAGGGAAAGCCAAGATAGCAGGATCCGGACTCACTGCGGGGCCGGCGAAAGCAGTCCAGAGTGGGACGGGAAGAGTCAGGAAAATAGAGAAGATACTTGTCGTACCAGGAGTGGAGGTAGACCAGTACTAGAAACCAGAAGCCCGGAGTGTGGGGGGGTGTCCCGCCCCGTTCACAGCGAAGGGGACAGAAGAACGCAGGAGTATAGGAACAGCTTTAAGTGCACCCACTATGTGTCTGACAATAATGGACAAAACGAGAGTTGCGAGAGGTCTCGCCATGACCCCTGTGACCACGGACATGAACGGAATCCTGGGGACATGGGGAGCCGAGAGGGAACTTACCAGATACTGAGTGACACTAGGCAACGAGGGAATAGCGACAGGGTGGATAACAGCAGAGAGTCCTATCATGGAGCCAAGGATAACAGGCAGAATGGACAAAATGAGATTGGGGGAAACAGGGCAGTGTTTCACCACCCTCAAAGGGAAGATGGCCGAGCATGGGACTTAGAAAAATGGGAACAAGGAAGGACTCTCCTTGACGCCCCTGAGCCTAGGCGTAGGACTCGGAGCTGGGATGGGAGAGATACCAATGAACAACCTAAGAAAGACGTACTGCAAGCCGAGATAAAAGCAAAGAGACTCGATGTCGCCAGTCTAAGATCAGATCTGGATGACATGGTAGATGGTACCCTGCCTTTGGAGAGAATGGACATGTACGAGCAGGATGAAATACTGTTCATAGCAAAGGACATCACTCGGAAAGCGAGAGCAGCACATGAGAAATTAGTTGAACTGGCAGGAAAATACATGGTAGACTTGTCAAGGACCAAAGCATTACAGGGTAACCACAGGCTACACTATTCAGATCAGGACCTAGATGAGAGAAGGACAATAGGATTAAAAACACACATAAGGGAATTGATCACTGGAATAAGGACATGGAGAGCGCTGGATAAATGGGAAGAAAGATGGTCCAAGAAAGGGACCGTCAGGAGGAGCATGCTTGGGATGTCCCCAGAGGGGGGGCTGCAGAAGATAGAGGCATACCCTTTGCGTGAGGTTGCAAACGGGAGCTATGTGCACGTGCCCTGGAGTAGGGGAGACTTAGCTGCCTTTACCAATTCCTTCCCTAAATTGAGGGAGAACCCAGTGGAATGGTACAAGCAGGTAGAGAGGTTCGTAAAAATCTCCAAAGTACTATGGATTGACCTAAACACCCTGTTTGACATTGTGGTGCCAGGAGATTTGTGGTCAGCATGTAAGGTTAGTGCTGAATGGCCCACAGCGGAACCAGAGAGGGATGCACGGACCAATGGACCGTCCGAGACAGTAATGGCCAAATATGAGAGAGTGATGACTTGGCTGAAGGATAAGGTGCCAATGCAGGACATAGATTGGGTCAAAATAGATCGAACTAGGCAGGAACCCAAGGAGACAGTTCATGAATACTATGAGAGGTTGCTGAAGGCGTTTAAACAATATAGCGGGTTGGACGTAATGGATCCTAAAGACATAGGGCAGTTTGTGTCTAAATTCGTTTTGGGCTTAAGACCGGATATTTGTTTAATGATTCAGCAACACTTGATTTGTTGGCAAAACAAACCTTTGGACGAAATTCTGAGGTATGCTAGATACTGCAGTGATGAGATAGATTCAAAAGCCAAAAAGCTAAAAGAAAAGCTGATGGTGGTACAGATGCAGTCAGCTGGTAAAGGTGGACAACAGCAACAGGGAACAGGGACCGTGGGCAGGAGACAGAATAACCAGAACAAGGGCAATGAGGAGAACTCCAACTTTAGACCTAGGGTAGACATAGCAGCATTGAAAAAGACGACCCGGTGCCATCAATGTAACGAGGTGGGACATTGGAAACGCGAGTGTCCCTACAACGTTGAAATTGGAGAGCAAGGACAAGAGGAGGAAGAGGTTCAAGACACTCCAGGAAAAGGGGCAACAGCATACCAAGGAAGGGTGGTCAAAGGGGGGACCCCAGCTCCACGAGCCCAGTTCCCACAACCACCCAGAATAGCGACAAGGGGAAAGACCTATAGACAGATGCCTCTTTTCGTAGGAGGAGAAGAGTGTTACTACGTTGATCCCCTAACGGGACAGAGAGTGGAGAGAGAAGACTGTACCCTCGGGGCAGTCTTAGAGGTGGACCAGAGGGGACCGTACGTTGAGGCCGAAGTGGCAGGGTGTCCCACGACTTTCTTAGTAGACACAGGGGCCACTCGATCCACAATAAGATCAGCCGTAGTTCCAGGTCTGCCCATGTCTGGGGAGACGATTCAAGTGTTGGGGGTCGCAAACAGGAGAATGACAAGCCCATTGATGGAACCAGTGCTAGTGAAAATAGGAAAATACAGCGACGAGCATCAGTTTGTGGTTTGTGATTCTAGTCCTGTATGCCTATTAGGAAGGGATCTATTGTGCAAGTTAAATTGTACAATATACTGCACGCCCCAGGGAGTGGAGGTACTGACTAATGATGATGATGCTGACTTTAAGGTCGCAAACTCAAGAACGTGTGTGGAGCTGTATCCCACTTTGACAGTGGATGAGCTTCCGTGGGATCTGAGGGAGACCGTGTCACCAGAAGTGTGGGATTTCACTGGGGAAGAGATTGGCCTAGTCAAGGGAGTGGACCCAGTGAAAATCGTAGTAAAACCGCATGCTGAGTTCCCGAGAACACCCCAATATAAATTGACCCCAGAAACGATTGCAGGTATAAAACCTGTGATCGAGTCCATGATTAAGCAGGGAATACTGAAGGAAATCGTGGGTAGTCCATGTAACTCCCCGATTATGGGTTTGCAGAAACCAAATTGGAAATTCAGAATAGTGCAGGACCTTCGAAAAATTAATAACATAGTTGTCTCATGTTGTCCAGTGGTACCGAATCCATCAGTGATATTGTTTCAGATACCATTCCAAGCAGAATGGTTCACAGTGATAGATCTTTGTCAGGCTTTCTTTTCGATCCCATTGGACGAGGATAGCCATTTCCTTTTCGCTTTTAAGCTGGAAGGTCGCGTATTAACATGGTGTCGTATCCCACAGGGGTATACAGAGAGCCCATCGATTTTTAACCAGCTTTTGAAGAAAAATCTTGAAAGTCTAGTACTGCCCCAGAATTCGGTTCTGGTCCAGTACATAGACGACCTCCTTGTCGCGTCAGAAACTGAAGAAGCTTGCAAGGAAGACTCCTTTGCATTGCTAAATCACCTAGCTGCTAATGGGCACAAAGTGTCCCCGAGCAAATTGCAGTACTGCCTGACAGAAGTGCAGTATTTGGGGCACAGGATTGAAAAAGGAAAACGGAAGGTGTCACCAGACAGAATAGAGGCGATCATGAAAATGAACGCGCCTAAAACACAGAGAGAGGTCAGGATGTTCCTAGGGATGGTGGGGTATTGCCGACAGTGGATAGCGAACTTCTCACTGAAAGCAAAACCCTTGCAAAAACTGACGCACAAGGAGGTGAGTGATCCGGTACCATGGGACAAAGATTGTTTTATGGCGTTCCTGCAGCTGAGAGAGGACCTGTGTCGTGCTCCTGCTCTGGGAATGCCAGATTACGACAAGACATTCTTGCTTTACTGTTGTGAAAGAGAGGGTTGTGCTTTGTCAGTCCTGGTCCAAATCCATGGGAACGCCCGTAGACCAGTCGCCTACTTTTCGGCTACCTTAGACCCAGTAGCCGCAGCGTTGCCCGATGTCTCAAATCTGTTGCTGCAACGGGTGTCAGCATTGAGAGGTGTGAAACCATCGTAATGGGACATCAGTTAGAGGTGTATGTGCCACATTCTGTTGAACTGTTGATGACCAGGACCAAAACCCAGCATCTGACCAATAGCAGGCTCACGCGCTATGAGCAAGTCATTCTTGCTGCAGAGAACGTGACCCTCAAGAGATACTCTGTTTTGAACCCTGCTACATTGATGCCACTCCCAAGTGACATAGATGATGATGTATGTACAGACCACGATTGCCTTGATGTGACTGAACTATGCACCAAACCGAGACCCGACATCGTGGATGAGCCCCTGACTGACCCTGATGAAGTTTTCTTTGTCGATGGCTCATGTGTAAGAGACGATGTAGGGCAGTTGAGAGCAGCTTATGCTGTTTGTACAATTACGGGAGTTGTGGAAGCTGCATGCCTGGAAGGAGTACACTCCGCTCAGGTAGCTGAAATTATTGCATTGACGCGTGCCTGCCTGGCAAGCAACCAAATTCGAGTCACCATATACACCGATAGCCAATATGGTTTCGGGGCAGTTCATGATTACGGGCAACTGTGGTCTCAAAGGGGTTACATGACCTCTTCAGGCTCACCCATTCGAAATGGTGAGTTTGTACGTTTATTGTTGGATGCCCTGCAATGTCCGGCAGCTATTGCCGTTGTAAAATGTACTGCCCACACGAGAAACATGGACTTCGTGTCACAAGGCAATAGATATGCCGACGAAGTTGCGCGGTACTGCGCCGAACAAGGGTACTCTTTCACGGAGGTGGAAGTGGGTGGAATACATGCAAGGACTGAATTGGCTATGATATTGGAAACCGTAGATACCTGGGACGAATTAAAATGTATACAAGAAAATGCACCAGATTTTGAAAAAAGAACATGGGAAACTGCGGGATGTGTGATAGGGGAGACAGATTTTTGGGTTTCAGCAGATGGAAGGGCAGTGTTGCCAAATGAGTTGGTGAACCCAATGGCCAGGCAGATTCATGGTCCAGTACACTTGGGGAGGGACGCCATGCTGAGAGTGTTCAGACAGACCTGGTACAACCCCAAGTTCAGAGTAGCAGCAGAAGCAGTGTGCCAGCGGTGTGTGACCTGTCAGCAGCTAAACATAGGGAAAAGAACACCAGTTGCATTGAGTCACATAGGGAGGTCTGGAGGTCCATTCAATCGAATGCAAATTGATTTCATCAAAATGCCAAGGTGCAACCGCCTTCGATACGTGCTGGTGGTTGTTTGCATATTTTCCAGATGGGTCGAAGCATACCCTACACGCAGGTGTGACACCCTCACAGTAGCCAAGTTATTGCTTAGGGAGCTCATTCCGCGCTTCGGGGTAAAGGCCTCTTTGGAATCAGATAGGGGAACACATTTCAACAGCGAGCTTGTGAAGATGATTTGTGCAGCCCTGAACATAGACCAGAAATTGCATTGTAGCTATCGACCAGAAGCTTCGGGAATTGTGGAGCAGATAAATGGCACCATCAAATCCCGAATTGCAAAAATGTGTTCATCCACGTCTCTGAGTTGGCCTGATGCCTTGCCACTAGTTCTTATGAGCATCTGTAGTACCCCAGACAGAAGGACAGGACTATCGCCACACGAGGTGTTAATGGGGAGGGCAATGAGATTGCCATCAGTACCGACTGCAGCCTTGTTAAATATCACAGATGATATGATCCTGGACTATTGTAAGGGTCTGTCTGACGCCATTCATTCTGTGTCCCTTCAGGTGCAGGCTGCCGAGGTCCCGTCGAGCCAGGACTTGTGTCATGACCTGTGCCCTGGAGATTGGATACTAATCAAAAAGCACGTCAGAAGAAGCTGCCTAGATGCCCGGTGGAGGGGGCCCTACCAGATCATCCTAATAACGAACACTGCTGTGAAAGTGGGAGGGCTGCCCAATTGGATCCACGCGTCTCACACGCGGAGAGTTCCAGCACCTCTGGAAGAAACAGCTCCTCTCTCGGATGTACGTCCAGCAGCGGACAGAGAAGCCATAGAGGGGGCCAGCCAAGCTGTAGAGGTGCCAGAAGAAGCTGGGAGTGTGTCTGACCAAGCTGAGGACGGTCAGTACAACAGTGAAACCGACGACGCTACTGAAGGAGGAAGTAGCTGGGAGTACGAATCAGACGCTGAACAAGCTGAAAGTGAGCCCGAGCGAAGCAGAAGGACCAGGAGCGGAGGGGCAAGGCGTAGAGAGGCTAGCTGGCCGCAGAGGAGAAGGTCAAGCCTGAGGTCAACTCCAGAGAGGACTCTTGCTCCCATATCCGAAGACTCGGATCCGGACGAAGGTGCTCTGGGCGCTGAAGCAGCAGGTCCCAGAAGGTCGAGGCGAGTACGTGTGCCTAGCAGAAGATACGCCACTCCTGAGTGGACATATCTGGCGACAGATGTCTTGGGAACAAATGACAGGGAGAATAAGGGCGGTGCTAGTGGCCAACGTTGAACCCATCATCACAGTAGAAGTACAGTTGTTGGTGCCTGGAGTCGAAACAGAAGGGTCACTAACGTTCAAAGTCCCCAACCCTCCCTACCTGAGCAAGTTAAAGCACATGTTCTTCACCGAATTGCAATTCCCCGACTTTGGAACAACGATAACAAGTCATGAAGAACACATTCTTCGTTTGGAGCTATTGAACTATGCTATCCAAGCCGCGGGCCCAAGCCTCATTGTAGATGCTTAAAGACTTTGTAAATAAGCAAGAGTAAGAAGATAACCTAGCGCCTAGGAATGCAGAGAAAACTTAGGGGTTTCCTTTAAGTTGACGGAGAAGGGCTAGGGTTGTCTGTGTAGGGTTCAAAAAGACTTTGCAAAAAGAAATTGCCAGCTTCCGGTTGTGTGGTTCTAAAGACTGAAGTCGAGAAGAGAGAGACTGTAAAGGAACTCAAGGGAAAGAATTTTGTGTTGAAAAGGAGAAAGGAACCATACTGTCTGAAGAACATGGAGGCCGGTAATCCAAACCGCAGAGCCAAATGTATAATAGGCACACTTATAGTGGGAGTGATACTTCTTATAGCTTTAGTAGTTACTGTATCATATGTGATGGGACACGAGAGTGAGGCAGGGGTACCAGACATAAAATCTGTAGTGACACCAAAACCCACTGCTGCTGGTGAGAAAGGGGAAACCATGCAGGAGAAAGCGTTATTAGCAGCAGAAGTCCGTAGGTTACACATGGATGAGTCCCAAGGCGACTATAGGTCAAATGCTTATGCCAAATTATTATACGAGTATGTAGATGCCATGGACGTCAAGGACTGTTATGTCTGTATGCAGCTGCCTGCGTCTGTAGATGAAGGCATTAGATATCATCACCTACCGCTGACTTATGGCATTACATGTAGCTTATTGCTTAGCATATTTTATGGTAGAGATAGTTTTGAGTACTACTTTTCTAATTATGATTCAGTATTACCAGAAGTCCCAAATTATAAGCAAATGAATAAGTGGGACTATTATAAGAGTGAAGACAGATTGGCAAAGTTCTTCATTCCATGGGATACTTTAGATACTTCACATGCCCGCAGAAATAATCTGACTTGCAAAGTGTCAGAAGTCGAGAAGAAGTTTATAGGGCAAGTGGATGATCGTTATAGAAGGCAAAAGATTCTTAAAAAGTCAGGACAGTGGAAGACAGATTGGACTGAGGAAGAGAAGGATCACAAAAAGAAGGGTAGTAGTGGTCCAATAGCTTTGGATCGAACACTGAGAGGGAAGTTATGCCTTCACAGAAGCAAAACGTACTACGAAAATGTATTCGTAGGGAGGTCAGTTGTGAACATGCTTTTAGATTAGAATATTACACAAAGGACTTCTTGAAAGGAATGCAAGTGATTCCAAATGTATATTTTGTATGTGGAAGGAATGCCTATGTGAGACTACCTGATAACTGGTATGGATCATGCTATTTGGCCATTGTCTTTCCCAAAATATACCACGCTCAAGACTTAGAGATCATAGAAGGCAAGGTCTCAACAAGAGGGAGAAGAGACCTAGGGGATGCAGAAATAGTTGGAGACGTATTTGGAGCTGTATTTCCTCTTCTAGGACTGATCCTCAATGATGTCAAAATTAGGAGACTGGCAACAGTCGTAGACAGATTGTCTGCCAGCACTGCTAGATCCTTAATGCTGGTGGAAGGAGAGATGCAATCGATAAGGGCCATGGTGCTTCAGAACCGTCTTGCGTTAGACGTTCTGCTAGCAAAAGAGGGCGGAGTCTGTAAGGCTTTGAAGGTCCAGGAATGCTGCACTTACATTCCAGACAATTCAAAGCCTCTTGAGAAAGTCATTATGAACATAACTAACATTCACAAAGAGATCGAAGACCTGACTAAAGTAAATGTTTGGGAAAAAGTGGGTCATGGAATGGGTGAAGTTGGAGGTTGGTTCGCCAACATAGGGAAGAGCTTTGTATGGAACATACTGAAACCTATCATCATAATACTGATCTGCGTGATCATGTTGTGGGGATTGGTGAGGTCGTATCAATGGTACAGATCAAATAGGTTGGAGAGATCCAGGAGAGAGCAGGAACGAAGACTAGCTGCCATGCAGGACAATCAGTACAAGAGTCTGAGGACTATCGAAATGCTGAAACGAGGGAGGATGGCAACTAGTTCAGTTTGAATTTTGATGATGACCCCGAGAGGTCATCAAAGGGGGGAACTGAGAGAGCGCAAATTGAACAAAATGCATGAGTGCACCATAAGTACACGTTAGTCGCACAATTATAATAAGAAGTGCCTGTAAGTGTTGAAGATATATTCACCTATACTTAGAGATGTGTAGTTAACATAGAATATTCATATAGACGTGGGACTGACGCAGAAAGGTGTGGAAAATGTACTCTTATTAGACGTGATTAATCATGATCCATGTTATGTAGCTGCTAAAGGGGGAATGTCATGCTGCAAAGCATAGAAGGGAACAGGCCTCATGGCCAGGCCAGAAGGGTTTAGAAATGTACACTTATGCATAAACATGGATTGCACTAATGTTATTGTCAGGATCCGACCTGTGCCTACCCAATGATAGCCCAGAAACTACAGATCCCAGAAAGCTTAGCGTGCATCGGTAAGGAATGAGAACATAAAACTCCGCGAGAATAGGAGTGCGGTGCACGTAATTTTGTCTTTTCGGAGAACGGAGATTGGAAGCGGAACCTTTCGTGACTGTCTTCTGGATTACAAGCGTTCAAAATTGTGCTTCCGTAACCCGCGGCTGCGGGGTTACCTTGTCCTTCAGATTGAATCAAACCGACACGAGAGACGCGAGGATTGCACCCTCTCGTGATTCGGGAACTGTGTTTGGAACTCGTTTTGTGGCATTCGGAGAGACGCCGGATTTCACCCTCTCGAGTGCTGCGTTGAGTTGTTTGCGCACTGGTGGTGTGGTCTTGAATATACGTGAGAGACGCTGGATTTGCACCCTCTCGTGTGACGCATCCGAGTTGATCTGTTTCAGGAAACAGATCGAGATTTTCCGACGTGAGAGACGCCGAATTTGCCCCCTCTCATGGTCGGTGTGCCATCTCATTGTTGTTGAACAGTAGCGGTCGCACTAGTGCGGTGTGGCGGTGCTGGGCTAAAGAAGTTGGTTTCATGGAAGAATCCGAAACCAAGAAGGAAGAGGTATTTTCGGAATGACATTTAATTCCTTCTTCTTTTCCTGTGACTGGTAAGAGCAGCATAACTGAAGGGGTGTTGTTCAATTAGTTTCATCCTTGGTAACTGGTGAAGAAGGTACTTGGTATCGAACCAGAACAGTCATAACTTTTACAGTTCTTGTTTCCTGAAAAAAAGCCCAGTGGCTCCTTGTCTGTAAATATTAAGCCGAAGTAGAACCTTTTAAAAATAAGGGACTGGAAAATATCGGGTATGTATTGAAACCCTCCTCAAGGTCTATAGTCAGTGTTTCGGGAGGGAAGTGAATTAACCCCGTGTGTGTTCTCTTGTATTTTCCAGATAATTATCCGGGTGTTGAGAGAAAGTATCTTATATGTAGAAGGGAGAGGTCCTGAGAAGAATCAGGTAGGAAGGAATTCAGCAGAGGGATCTGGTGGGGCACAGGAAGAATAGGGCTCTCCTCTTACAGTGTGTCCTTTGTGTCTTTACAGAAACCTTGTCTACAATCGTTTCCAGTCCCGGACCAATTATCCCTCGCCTGCTTACTATCGTGCTCGGTGGTATTTATTCCCAGAGCACGGAGAAAGCTGGAGGTGGAACCCATATAGCATCTTCCAATCCTGAGGAGCCGTTGGACCGTGACAGAATTATGTGCCCACGAAATAGTCTCCTCCTGATCGGGTAGTCCAGTGATGGCTACTTTGGAAGATGTAATGGCCGCATTGTTGCTAGTTCAACAAGAGTTGGTTACTTCACGAGCAGAAGCTGCTGCTCTGAAGGAACAGGTGGAGAGACAGGGCAGGAATCCCTTTAATGCTTCTGCAGGTGTTCAGCAGGTACAGGTTACAGTCCCTCAGCCTATTCCGTTGGCCAGTCCGGAACGATATTCTGGTAGTCCTACATCAGTACAAAACTTTTTGACGCAAATAACATTACATTTCTCATGTCGCCCTGCGTCTTTCCCCACTAATTTATCTAGAGTAGCATTTGCAATCTCATATTTAACGGGGGATGCAGCAAATTGGGCAGGGCCTCTAGTTAGGAATGACGACCCTCTCCTAACTGATTGGGGTGCCTTTCGGAGAGAATTTCAAAGAATATTTGATAGGAGAGCCACAACCTTAAGTGCAGACAGTGATATTCTTGACTTGAAACAAGGTCGTAATGATTTAATTACATACATGACCGCCTTCAACCGTCTGATCGCAGAAACGGCCTGGCCAGAGGAGAAGAGAATGGCATTATATTATCATGGTCTTTCAGACGAGCTGAAGGATGTTCTGGCTCAGATCGATCCACAGCCAGTTACATGTACAGATCTTATCAATTTGACTCTGAGACTTGACCATCGTCGAGTGGATCGCTCGGGTGAACGGAGACGTGGGTACCGTCCTCCTGGGGGTCAGGGGAGAGTTGAAGGTGGTCTTCCCACGGAGAAGGGAGGTGGTGCCGAACCTATGGAAGTAGGAGCTATCAGGGCTCCTTTATCGAGAGCAGAAAGAGAAAGCCGCCGTACCTTGGGTCTCTGCATGTATTGCGGAAAAAAGGGCCATTATGTCAAAGATTGTACGGTGAAGCCCAAGAAAGGCCGTCCGTATACGATGGGAAGGACTCAGGCTGTTCCAGCAGCCATGGGGGATTCTGAGAGTGAATCATTGTTGCTGGAAGAAAAACCCGAGGAACAGGGATGGCGGTTGCCGTCTCTTGCGGGTTGTTCTGCCACGAATACGGAAGCACACATAGTCCTGTCCATGTTGTTACAAGTACGAGGAAAGCTCCATCCAGTACATAGTATGGTGGACTCTGGAGCCACAGGAAACTTCATAGACGAAGGGTTGGTTGCTCGTTTGGGGTTGGTGAGAGTGGCTATGCACAAGCCAGAGAGGGTGCTGGCAGTAGATGGCACTCCACTGAAATCCGGACCCATTATAGAACACACTGAAGAAGTGGAGTTGCATCTCCCGGGAGACCCCATGGAGCATGTGGAAACTATCGTGCTGAATATTATCGAAGCACCTCAATATGAGGTTATCCTGGGCATGCCGTGGTTAGGTCTGCACAATCCTACTATGGATTGGAGACAGAAAACCATTAGCTTTCAGTCGGCTGAATGCCAAGTTTCCTGTATGAAAGAAAAGGTCCATCATCTGCTTGCTCTAGCACAGGGGTATCAGGTAGCTACGGCCGTTGAAAAAGATGTCAGCTTACCATCTGTGTATGATGAGTATAGTGAGGTATTTAGTGAAATCAAGGCTGCGTCGTTGCCACCTCACCGTGAATACGACTGCCGTATCGATCTGGTGGACGGTGCAGTGATACCCTCATGTAGAGTATATGCCCTTTCGGAGCCTGAAACAAAACACCTGCAGGAGTATTTGAGAGAATTTTGTGCCATGGGGTTTATTCGTCCCTCTCGGTCCCCTGCGGCTTCACCCCTGTTTTTTATAGCCAAAGCCAACGGAGAGTTGCGAACCTGTATCGATTATCGACAGTTGAATAGGCAGACAGTTAAGAATCGTTATCCGTTGCCACTCATCCCGGTGTTATTGGACCAGGTAAGGGAGGCCAACATTTACACTCGGTTGGACCTCCGGGGTGCGTACCATCTGGTGAGGATCCGCAGCGGGGATGAGAGGAAAACGGCTTTCAAGACTCGGTACGGGTTATTTGAGTACTTGGTAATGCCGTTCGGTCTTTGCAATGCCCCTGCGGCATTCCAGTACTTTTTAAATGACGTGTTGAAGGATTATATAGACCAGTTTGTCATTGTATACATAGATGACATCTTGGTGTATTCTAGGTCTATTCCTCAACATGCTAGTCACGTCATTTTGGTTCTGAAAAGGTTATTGGATAACAGCTTGTATTGCAAACTTAGCAAGTGCGAGTTCGGAGTAGATGAGGTGGAGTTCTTGGGAGTCATATTGAGCCCCTTAGGTTTCCGTATGGCGGATCGTAAGGTGGAGGCAGTTCAGCAGTGGCCAACTCCCAAGAGTGTGAAGGAGGTGCAGTGTTTCTTGGGTTTCTCAAACTATTACCGGAGATTCATAGCACAATTCTCGGCAGTGGCTGCTCCGATTACTCGTTTGCTGAGAAAAGGGACATCATTCGAATGGACGATTGGTGCGGACGACGCCTTCAATCGATTGAAGACTGCGTTCAGTACGGCCCCCATATTGAAACATCCTCAAATGGACGTTCCGTTTGTGGTAGAGGCGGACGCCTCGGATGCCGCGGTCGGAGCTATCCTCTCGCAGAGGGATAAGAATACTGGACAATTACACCCAGTGGCCTTTTTGTCGAAAAAGCTGTCATCCGCTGAAACCAATTATACCGTGGCGGAGAAGGAATTGTTCGCCATAAAGAAGGCCTTCATGGAGTGGAGGCATTATTTATGGGGAGCAAGACATACCATCATGGTGTATTCGGATCACCGGAATCTTGTCTATATGAAGACAGCCCGCCACTTATCACAGAGACAGATGAGATGGATGTTGTTTTTTGCTGGTTTTGACTTTGTGGTCACGTTCCGTCCAGGAGCGGACAATAAGAAGGCTGACTCACTGTCAAGACAGACAGAAAAAGAAACATCGATACAAGAAACACAGGCCATCATTCCCTCAGAGAAAGTACTGTGTGCGAATGCTGTAGAACAGTTTGTGTCTCAAGTAGTAAAGCAGAAGAGTCCAATACAGTGGTCTGCTTGGGCGAATCAGGATCACAATAGAGCACTGAAACATGGGGTACCCTTGTGTAATGGAAAGTTATATCTGCCCACGCATTCCCTTAGGTTGCAAGCCTTTAACTGGTGTCATAATGCAGTATTGGCCGGCCATCCAGGTAACAAGAAGACCCTTCTTCAAATACAGCGACATTTCTGGTGGGGAGGTATGAGTAAAGACGTGGAGAACTGGGTAAGACAGTGTGAGGTGTGTGCTAGGGCAAAGGGGGAGCAGTGTAGGTCAAAGGGGAAACTGATGCCACTACCAACGCCTTCTCATCCCTGGCATACGATAAGCGTGGACTTCATTGTGGGGCTGCCAAAAGATCAGAACTGCAGCGCCATATTAGTGGTAGTGGATAGCCTTACTAAAATGGCTCATTTTATACCCTGCCATAACCTTCCAACGGCCAAACAAACTGCCCACCTGTTGTTAACCCAAGTGGTGCGTCTGCATGGTATTCCACGAGTCATCGTGTCCGACAGAGGACCCCAGTTCGTCGCCCGGTTTTGGCACATGTGGTGCAAAGCCCTACAAGTAGAGGATGCCTTGTCCACCAGCTTCCATCCTCAATCGGATGGACAAACCGAGAGGATGAACCAAACACTCAAGAAATATCTGAGGTGTTATGCGAAAGAGGCGGAACAATCATGGGTCTCTATGTTGTGGCTGGCGGAACTCTCATATAATAACACATGGCATAGCTCCATCAAGGAAACGCCATTCAGGGCTAATAACGGTTTCCATGCAAAGACCTTGCCCATAGTAATACCAAGTGAAGTGCAAAACCATCCCTCTGTGGCATCTCATGTGGAGGAATTGACGAAAATCCATAAAGTCATTCGGAAGACCTCGAGTCAATCTAAGGCAACTTACAAAGCATGGGCTGACAAACATCGACAGGATGGGCCGGAGTACAAAGCAGGTGACAGAGTATGGCTCTCCACTAAGAATATCCGATTCCGCTATCATAGCGTGTTTCATCCACGTTTTATCGGACCCTATACCATCCTCCCGAGAATTAATCCAGTGGCATATAAACTGAAGTTGCCGGTACACTTGAGGATACATCCGGTATTCCATTGTAGCTTGTTGAAGCCTGCAGGGAGGGCAAAAATGTCGGTGGCTCCTCCTATTCTGAGAGATGATCAGTTGGAGTACGAGGTCCGGAGAATTCTGGACTCGAGATTCCGCCAGGGCACTCTGTGGTTTCTCATTTCGTGGAAGGGATACCAGCCAGAGGATGATTCCTGGGAGCCGAGTACAGCTGTTCATGCTCCTAGGGCTGTTCGGGACTTCTATCGCCTGCATCCAGGGAAGCCGGGCGCTAGGAGGCACGGGAGAGGGGGGCATACTGTCAGGATCCGACCTGTGCCTACCCAATGATAGCCCAGAAACTACAGATCCCAGAAAGCTTAGCGTGCACCGGTAAGGAATGAGAACATAAAACTCCGCGAGAATAGGAGTGCGGTGCACGTAATTTTGTCTTTTCGGAGAACGGAGATTGGAAGCGGAACCTTTCGTGACTGTCTTCTGGATTACAAGCGTTCGAAATTGTGCTTCCGTAACCCGCGGCTGCGGGGTTACCTTGTCCTTCAGATTGAATCAAACCGACACGAGAGACGCGAGGATTGCACCCTCTCGTGATTCGGGAACTGTGTTTGGAACTCGTTTTGTGGCATTCGGAGAGACGCCGGATTTCACCCTCTCGAGTGCTGCGTTGAGTTGTTTGCGCACTGGTGGTGTGGTCTTGAATATACGTGAGAGACGCTGGATTTGCACCCTCTCGTGTGACGCATCCGAGTTGATCTGTTTCAGGAAACAGATCGAGATTTTCCGACGTGAGAGACGCCGGATTTGCCCCCTCTCATGGTCGGTGTGCCATCTCATTGTTGTTGAACAGTAGCGGTCGCACTAGTGCGGTGTGGCGGTGCTGGGCTAAAGAAGTTGGTTTCATGGAAGAATCCGAAACCAAGAAGGAAGAGGTATTTTTGGAATGACATTTAATTCCTTCTTCTTTTCCTGTGACTGGTAAGACAGCATAACTGAAGGGGTGTTGTTCAATTAGTTTCATCCTTGGTAACTGGTGAAGAAGGTACTTGGTATCGAACCAGAACAGTCATAACTTTTACAGTTCTTGTTTCCTGAAAAAAAGCCCAGTGGCTCCTTGTCTGTAAATATTAAGCCGAAGTAGAACCTTTTCAAAATAAGGGACTGGAAAATATCGGGTATGTATTGAAACCCTCCTCAAGGTCTATAGTCAGTGTTTCGGGAGGGAAGTGAATTAACCCCGTGTGTGTTCTCTTGTATTTTCCAGATAATTATCCGGGTGTTGAGAGAAAGTATCTTATATGTAGAAGGGAGAGGTCCTGAGAAGAATCAGGTAGGAAGGAATTCAGCAGAGGGATCTGGTGGGGCACAGGAAGAATAGGGCTCTCCTCTTACAGTGTGTCCTTTGCGTCTTTACAGAAACCTCGTCTACAATCGTTTCCAGTCCCGGACCAATTATCCCTCGCCTGCTTACTATCGTGCTCGGTGGTATTTATTCCCAGAGCACGGAGAAAGCTGGAGGTGGAACCCATATAGCATCTTCCGATCCTGAGGAGCCGTTGGACCGTGACAGTTATAATGATTTTGTTTATTCGTTAGATTTATATTCTATAGATGTGTTTTCTCATTATCCAAGAATAAGATGCTAACATGTTATTTTAGTTTAACCTCTGCGAGAAGGGTTGTAGGCCTAAAAGAGAGAAAAAGGGTTTTCTAATTTGCACGTGCTGATACATGTCGAGTTGTATTGAAAAGAATGTTGCAACCTTCTGTTTAAAGTCCATGAGAATTGGGATCCTAGCTGCGGATGTCTGTCTGCAGGTGCGAGGGGGTTTCGATTAAAAGTTTAATGAATAGAGCTCTGTTCGAGTAGACTGGTACAGACATGGAGGAGGATTCAGGAATGTTTAGGGGGTATCAGCGGGCCGGAGAAGAGCCTGAGAAGCAAGGTCAACGCTAAACCCGAGGCCCAGAGGAAGATCATCATGGAAAAAGCCAGAATCGACACCACGTGAGAGGCGTCTCTCGAGGGGCGTCTCGAATGTTATTGTGTTTTCGTATTAGGGACAGCACCCCTGGGTGGAGTTAGAGCAGACGCCTGAGGACCCTTCAGAGAGCGGATGGGTAGGCAGAGAGGGGTCATGACTGGAGATCGTAGGTTTCACCTAAAGACTAAGAGTGGGTGATCTTCTTAGGAAGACATTCACAGCTGATACCTTTGATAGGTTGGGACTTTGTTAAGTAGGGATACCATCTAGTACAGAGTAGGGACAGCCTAACCTGGTTCCTTCCTTCCCTCTTGATGACGGAAAGATCACAATTTGTGTCTATGCTTGCAGCCCTGCTGATTCTGGAGCTGGTTCTAGTAGTGTTCTTTGCTCGCCTAAGAGCTTTCAGGGAACATATGTTTGTAATAGTGCCTCTGTATCTTTTGAATCTCATTTTGAGATGCCTGTACTTGCAGTTATCAATGACTCTGTAATAAACCTTTAAAACTTAGAAGTAGTCTGTGGTTTTTCAGAGTCGAGGCCATTATTAGTCAAGTTAACCTGGTATTGGATGCACTTTCTTTCCTCAATGACAGGCAATAAAGATTCGATCGACCAGAACGGGGTTTAGATCTAGAGTGATAAGATAGAGATCAAAAATCCCGCCCTCCCAACTCTATTGATCTGAATTGGTGTGGTATTGTTCTTGTGTTGTGTTTTCACTTTATTATTGTTTGTGCGCTGCATAAATACTTTGCACATTGCATCTAGATTATGCCTGATTGCTTTTATGCCAAGCTATCAGAGGGTAAAGCACAGGTTAATTTGGAGTTTGTTTGTGTTTCACTCAGACAGGAATGGTGGTTGCTACTTGAGCAATAACCCACTTTCCTACATTATTGATTGCTGACAATTGATTTAAGCCGTTCTCCACAGTATGAAGCACAAGGATTATCATTGCCTCAAAATCTTGAAGAAATTATTCTTTCTCACTTCCAAATTGAAACCTGTGTCAACACACTCCACGAAATGTAATTTTCAGAATGGTACGTTCCAAATAATGTTGAACCAACAAGGCATCCAGTGCCTTTCTTTAGATCCAAGATGTATGTTGGATCATTCGTTTTGTAACTTTCTGTTATGTTTGCCTCACATAAGCTTTGTCACATGGGCATTTAATGATGTGTATCATAATGTTGGTATTACAGTTGGTACATTCTGTGTGTTTAATCACAATCTGGTTATAAGTTGTGCCAGTGCCTTCTATTGTCAGTGAGCATACTGAGCAATTTACACATTTATGATGCCGTTGGACTAGAGATAAGCTCATCGTTGATCACAGTTTTGGGTTTTCCCTACTTTTTTCACTATGAAGCCTTTAATATTTTTTATGTTTGAGTGAAAAAAGTAGGACTTCCATTGACAGATCCCTATTCTAAACCAGGTGCCAATTCTTCCTTATAATTTTCTTGATTGAGTTTGTGTCGGGGTGCGTGTGGGGAATGTATGTTTTAACACAGACCAACTGGTTACTGTAGAACTTTGTTTTTGCACTGAACAGATATTCCTTGGGTGTATGCTCTCTTTGTGATCATCTGAGAAGCTTCTTCAGGTAGTTTCTGGTCAGTAATTTCTCTAGCAATGCATTTACATTAGTGAAATAATCCTCTTTCCTTTGACAAATGAATGTTAGATAAATTGTCCTTAAGATTGCTGTGATGAAAACTTACATAATGTAAAAAGAGTTTGTCTGTCTTTTTTTTATGGTGTGGGGTGAATGCACCCTTCTCGATGTTTGCTAGTCAGAGCCAGATAATTGATATCTTGTTTATTCTAATTTGTTGAGAATTTGATGTCACCATTCTTGCAATAATCCATGCATGGAGTGTTGTCAGATCTTCAACGCTCCCTCTCAAAATGAGCAGCACATCTTCTATGTACTGTTTCCATAGCACAGTTTTCTCATTAACCGGTTTGTTGTTGTTCCCCCCTGCTTTCCTCGTTATTAGCCACAAACATAGGTGTTGTTAGCTTTGGTGCAAAGAGAAATACCATTGTTTTCCCTCCATTTAGTTTCAAGGATTCACTGGTTCTTGTGTGCCAGCCCACACCTATGTTACTTCCATGGCCTAGGGTCGCATGTATCCTTAGTTGCAGGGATAGGGATGCCTTGCCCCAGTGACTTGGAATATCGGAAAACTTCACAGCAGAGAATGCCAGAGTCATGATATTATCTGAATACAGCATGGCAGTACAACATGCTGTGATGCACAGACTGATGGAGGCAGAGCTGAAACATCTGCTGTTGTGCCCGCCACGTCTTAATGTGATACTGCGTGAAAATTATTTTGTTTGGTGGGAGCAATATATGATGCGCATTGGGCAGATGAATAGTGGGTTTTTTCAGAACCCCTGTCCTCAGTTATATGATAAGACATGTGTACTCACAACCAGCAACTGCATTTTTTTTTATATCTAAGTGCTAGTGTCTGAACTGAGAAAATAAAATAGGGCACTGCTGTTTGACCTTGTGTAGTGTGTCTAGATGAAATCCCAGGAAAAAAAATAAAACACAAAAACATGTGCAGGTTCTGTGTGAGAATACAGTGTGGCACAACAACAAGCACACTATGTAGTAATGTGTGCACAATAAAAGCGGCCTACAACATGTACAGTTAGGCTTACATTGGGAAGACAACAATGGGCCATGCATGAAACACACAACAGGTTATCCCCTCTCTTCAATTATCTAAGCTCTTGCAATGGAGCCTTTCATACATACTGTTAGGATCCTAAACAGACACAGTTGTATTGCTGTATGTCATATCACTGTAGGCAGATGATGTGTTGCTTTACTTAATTGACATGTAGGAATATTTGACACCCACCATGAACTGATTTCTAGCCTCAGAATGAATGGGCGTAGAACATGTATTTTACTTCTTCGAATCGATCACATTAACTGCGACTTAGAACAATTGAATCAACAAATAAGGTGGGAATGGCGCATCTTCTGCTACCTGGAGTTGAAGCACTCACAAGAAGAGTTGGATGTATTTCCCATCAACAGGCTACTCACAAACCTCAGTGGTAACACTGAAATCTAGAACCCGCTGCAGTTTTCAGTCAAGTAATGTGACTCTGGCCAGGGTGGTGGCATTATCTGGCTTTTGCCACATTTTTTATAAGCTAGCAGTGTCAATTCTTACAACTCCCTGTTGGGAAAGTTGATTTCGGCAGAGTAGATATTGGGTGGCCCTAAGTAAGATGCCACTGTCCTCCTCAGAGGGAGGCCTGGGTGTCCCCGATTTCAAGCTCTAATACAGAATCAATGGTTCACAAGGCAGTTAACCAACATTCAGGCAATTGAAATGAGCAGCATAAAGGCTTACAAAGGAAATCATAAAATTACACTGGGGCAGATGGGTCCTTATTTTACGAGGACTGGTGAGAGTAATGAAATGCTGCTGTAAAGGTTACAAGGGGACAGCTGACACAGGGAGAACCTGTGCTCTCAACATACCAATAAAAGCCCTACCTCATGGTTGAAATAGGACAATCGAAGCCTGGATTAAAGCAGTTATTCAGAAACCTAAATACAGCAAAGAAACTACAGACCCTCTTAGAACTAACCTCAAACAATGGGACCCCTCTGGGTTATTTACACCCAATAAAGTGCACACACTCTACCTTACAGTTGCATTGCAGAGCCTTAGATGCTGAGAGCTGGAAGTACATTTCAAACGTATGGCATGGCACTTGTGGGTTATGATAGGGAACAGGACAAGATCACTAAATTGATGGGGATGTGTCTAGAATTGTCTAACAACACTTTTCCCGAGAACTTACTAAGGCCACATCCGAGACCCAAAATGGAGAAATGCCACTGCAGGTTCATCCACCTGGCAATGACCTTCACCAAAATATACTTAGTGTTGGCTCAGAGGTACATTGTGGCTCTCAAAATTGGACACTCCGTGCGAGTTGTAAAATACTAGCTGGAAATAGTGAGTGTTCTACTGCATTTTGGGAGGGATGAAACTGCAGATTTATCCACCTGGCAATGGCCGTCTCCAAAATACACTTGGTGTTGGCTTGGAGGTCAACCATAGCACCTGAAGTTAGACACACAGTGCGAGAGAAAAACTGCTGGATAGGAATAGTGAGCGATGTTTTGCATTTTGAGTGGAACAGAGGTGAAAATGACTTAAAAAAAGCTGAGTTCTGGGATATGTAAATACATTTGGAGAAAAATAGTGTATGAGCGTTTAAGAAAGGATAATAATTACTAAGGGCTATTTAATTAACCATTCCATACACTGCAGTAAGGCATACAAAGCAGTGCAGTGATTCAAATGATGCCTTTAATAACAGCTACAGAATAAACCGAATTAACAAAAGATCAAAAAGGCATACTGAAGCTCAAAATGGAAATCGTGAGGAGGCTGTGGGATGGTACACAGAATGCGAATTGGATTAATGAACTTACTGATGACTAGTGTATAATGTTGTGCAATTAGCTGAATCGGTGGTTGGATATAGCTCGTCCAAACACAATAAAATGTGTTAAAAATATTGATGACATGCCCTCCATTATGTCAGGACTGCAATTGTGCAATTTCTGCCCTCCCTATTGCTAAGAACCACCACATCATGTCAGTCACAGATATATTTTATTTCATGGATGGCCACTATGTCATATATTCTGACAACTAGGCCATAAATACCCACAGTATGACACGGTAGCTGTCATTATGGTATGATTAGTTAATTATGCCCACCCTATGTCAAGATTTACCGTTATTATGCCAATGCCGACATTATGTCTGAAATAGTCAAAATTGTGTCACAGATTAGCCCCTTATATTTATTTATTTATTTGCAGGGTTTTATATAGCGCTGGCTAGGCCCGGAGGTATCAGAGCGCTTTACATGAGGATCAGCGAGTTACAGGTTACAAAGTTAAATCAGTTACACGGAGCCAAGTATAAACAAAGTGGAAAACAGTGATAACACAATATCAAGAGTTATTAGCGCATAGCATAGCCAGGACACACTGCTAATGAGGAATGGAAGGTAGAGGAGGAAAGGTAAAAAAGGGGAAAGGAATGCAGAAAGTGTCAGGCAGACTGGCAAGGGTAAAGTACTTCAGTGGGACAAAGCAGTCAAGTGGGAGACAGACAAACCGGCTGGGGACCAACGATCCAAACAACCTGAGTAAAGGTGAAAGTATACGAAGAGAGGGGTGTGGGAGGCCAAAAAGAGGGGGTAGACTTGAGGAAAGGTCAATTCAGGCAACACGGAGTAGTCCAGCAGGACCTAGGATCGGACAAAACCGCCAAGATGGAGGACTTACAGGAGCCGATAGCATTATCACAAAATGGCAGGAGATACAAAAGTCAATCCAAAAACCATAAAGGTAGTTGACTCAGCGGCTCAACGAAGGGCTGGCGAAGGAAGGCAGCCATAGGATCACGGAGGGAAGAGGCGGTTGAGGGCACAATATGTATTTGGAGTTGTCTGACACAGGAATTTCTTCAATTGTGAGATAATGTCTTTCAAGCAGGAACACACACAAGTCACATACACATCACATACATAATAATACACACATGTGTACCTATGAACAGAGAAACATTTTGACAAATAAATGCATATACGCATGCACACACCACTATCACCATCTGAAACGAAAAAGACATTACTTCTAAAATGCAACCTCTGTCCTTTTTGGCTACAGGGCTGTTAAATCATGGTGATCACATACATACACAATGTCTCCGGAAGTGCCACACTATTGCGACTCCACTCTGACTCCTGCTGGCACTTAATTTCTCTCCCAATTTTCACAGGCAGTGTATGATCAATGGGGCTTGCAAAGTGATCAATCTCCTTGTGACTTTTTAAAATTTAGACTGGACACCGATTGTCATGTTATGCTTAGCATGGGCTTGTTTGTGTCTAATAGTGTGGCTTTGGCACTGATTTGGCGGGCAGAGGTGTGTATTGCAGCCATCTTCAAAATGGCTATATGCTCAAAATTGCATATTCTACTGGACTGCACCTCTAAGAGCTTCATCCAGGGCACTGAGGAGGTACCAGTAGCTCTTGAGCTATCCATTGGTGAAGCCTGTAATCAGCATTTCACTGAAAAATAGGTCATGTGGACAGGGTTGAAAAACATTGCCCCGCCATTTATATGCATCTTGCTACACTTTAGGCATAGTAATCCTAAAAGAAATGAGTGAGTAGGTAGTTTATAAAATTTTGTTGACAATCAAAATGTCAGTCTCTCTTCCCAAGTAACAATTTATCGGTAGATATTAGGTCTGGGCATAGCACGCATAATTTCCTGTGACATAATTACGCGTAATTGCAGCAAAAATATACAGAACATCACAAGAAATATAACCCAGCATTTAGTGCTATTTTCTTCCAAAATGGACCACAGGAATCATGTTATGCAGAGAAAACAGAGCTAAATGCAACAGAACATATTTCTAACCCCGGTTTCTTTGGAATATTAGGACTGAAACAATTGACAGGGACACTAGGAGTAGTGAAATTATTGATATACAAATTAAAAGAAGGAAAGCAGCAGGCATGGTTTTGCTTTTCATCTTCTTAAACACGCACTTTGTTAGATAGGAATAATATTCCAAATAACGAGCCAAACATAAATAGGGAATTCTTTATCCAAAATGTATGTTGGTCAAGACAGTGACAAATCCAATGGCCCACCTAATTTATTTATTTTTATTTGCAATTTTTATAATGCATTTACAAGGCTGAGAGGTATAAGAGTGCTGTACGTAGGACAAAACTGAAAAAGAAAGGCAATACTTAGAACAAGGAACATGTACGTAAGAACAGGGTAATATAATTTGTATTTGCTTTTTGTAGACCAGCAGATTTTATGTGGTCTGAATACAAATAACGTAGTCAGTTTTAGACTTTGGCTGGTCATCCACAAAAGGATTGGTTAGGAAAATGATTTTTCTTGAGCACAGAGGTAACGAATCAGAATTGTGGAGTTGATGGGTACTGCAAGAGATCTTCAGGGTCTCATTTGTGAGGTTCTGACGTAGAGCAGCGGTGCAAGGATTCTTGCTGCGCCACCCTGCATCAAAACAAAAGGGCAGCAATGTGCCATATCTATGAGTTACTGTGCATTCCTGTCCTTTTCTGCTGCACTGGCACACAGTGTGCTGCCATTCTCCAACACATGCATCCTTGCACCATAATGCAAGGATGCCTGCATTACGGGCCGATTGATTTTGTGCAGGAAGGGAATCCTACAGGCACAAAATCAATACTTTCAAGCAATTTCCACGTTTCATGCAGCACACATGAAAAAAGGAAAAAACAAGGAGAAATGAAAACATTTCTCTTCGTTCCACCTCCCTAACACCACCCCTGATTCACGATTTCTCGTAATTCTGGGAATGTGTCAGATTCCATGGGTGTTGCGTGGGAACACCCACAGCAATACCCATGGAACGTCCCTTTCACGCAGTGTTGTGTGAAAGGGGCTCATGTTTACAAGGCCATGAAAATCCACCAAAAGTGAGGCCCTCCGTTTCTTGGTCAGGCAATGTGAGTTGTCAGTATGAATTTGTTTGTGAGCTATACAAGACATTTTATATGTGGATCTGCTTTCCAGAAGACTGCAGAGAAAATACATCCCAAGTTCACTGCCATATGTACACAGCAATGCACAGGATATTGGCCCAATAGGCCTCCAACACTGTAGTGCGATTTAGTAAGCTTTCATTTAACGCCGTGCAACAACCATGGTTGCTGCCCTGCGAAGCTTGAAAGGAAAAAAGAAGAACAAGAGCCATAACAATTAATTAAGATATGGTGCAGTTTTTCTCTTTTCCTGTGCTAGCTCAATTTAGGCTCCCATGTGGCAACTCACAAAAATGTGGATGTCAGTGCAAGAGTGTGAGCTTTCTGCCAAGCATAGTATTTGTACTAGAAGGGGGCCTTCCAATATAACAACCATGGTTTAATACTTTTTCAACTTTGTATGTGTGCTGTACAGTGCAATACACATGAAAAGTTTGAAAAGTTTTGAGAAATAAAAACAGTTCCCCAAGTTATTGCCACCCTCAAACAGGTGTTAGTTTACAGTGCAAAGCTCTGTCCACAAATGTTAGATAAAGCTTTGTGTCATATAACCATGAGTCCTGATTCACAAAGGTAAAGTTAGACTTTTGGTCTAAGTTTAGATCGAAAGTCTAACTTTACTACTTTTCGGTATTTACAAAGGTAAGTTACGTCGCACTTGGGATGGAATCTCCTCACTCAGGGGGAGAGCAGCACGGAGTCTGGAGATTCTGTTCGAGTACCTAGATTCCACTCAGGGTGCGGAGTGCTATCTCCACACTTGGGGTGGAGATTCCGCCCTGAGTTCAGACATAAAGATAGTAAGTACTCATAGCATACCCTTGTGAATACCAAAGTCATAAACTTAGACTTTTGGTCTAAGTTCACCTTTTTATGTCTGGCCCCATGTGTGGTTTCAAGGGAATGCCTATGTATTCCCACGGTACTCCTACCTTGACGCAAAGTAACTCAAAGCAGATAATAGTCAATCCCAATACGACAATTTGCACCAATTTGTGTCACTTTTGTGATATAAACCAGATGAAAATTGTTTTTAAATCTGCCCCCACTACATCCAGATCCATCCTAACATGTCATATTCACCCCCTCCATTTTCCAAACTTTATTTTCTAATAGCTTTTCCTACCCCAATGCATTTCTTTCTAATCTGTTTTGCCTGCTTTTTTGTCACACTCTTATCCCCCTCCAGTTATGGTAGTTATGGAAGAAGCAGGCACAGGGCCACAGCAGGGAGGCAACCCCTGACGTTGAATTTTTTGGGGATGAGGAAGTGGCTCAGTGGGTGTAACATGCGCAGTGGCTCATCGTGGTGGGCACCTCATGGCAGGTCAAAGAAGCAATACAACCCTTGCATACCCTATGCTGTGGGAGAGAGCAGCACAGCCTCCACACTTGGGCCTCCTGCACCCAGCGCCAGGTGCACCGTTGGCTTAACATCCTGGTCCTGCTTGACCTGCTCGTTATTGAGGTGGCGTAGACAGGTACGTGATCTTTAAAATGTTTTATTTTCATATTTATTACTCAGCAGAAATCATTTTCTACATCACAGCTAAGTTTAAAAGATTACAAAATGGACAACCTGACCCTGTTTGTTCCATGGCGCACCTTTAAACAGGTGTGCCGGGCACAAACAGGGATGGTGTGCCCTTTTACAAATAATGAAGTGCTCCCAGGCCTTCCCTGCATGAACTCGTACTGCCGTGTGAGCTCAATATTTGAAATGGGCAGACCAGCTGTTTCAAGCAGCCAGTCGATCATTCTCTGTGCAAGTAGCAACTGCCTGCACTTCAAGGAAGGCAGATGTCTAGGGTATCAATCGGTTTCCCTTCCTGACTGCAAATCTGCTCTCTGTGTTGCACAGTGAGTGAATATCCTGAAGGCCTCTGCCTCTACACCCGCATCAATAATAGGGCGCGAATGCAGAGGCTACGTTTTTACTCGTCAGCATGCTAATCAGTAAACGCCCCCAGAAGAAAGCACTGGTACAATACGTGCATCAACGGTATCTGTTTCATCTACCTGTGCTTTCCTCTGTAATTCTACAGTACCTCAAAGGCAATGAAAACAGGAGCACAAAACTATTCCAAACCCTGTCCCCTCTATGTAATATGGGCCTTATGAAGCAGAGAGCATTAAACATTCCTCACAGCTCTGAAGCCTGTATTTTACAGCTCTTCTTGTAAATATTCGATGTTCACATCTGCACACAGTGTCATGGCAGAAATTGTTGAAAAAGCAAAGTAAAAGCCATTAAAGGACGGTGACGGGGGGCGTGGCCAAGATGGCGGGCTGAGAGGTCGCACTTGCCGAGAGCTCCCGGACCCCTGAATTCCTGCACCGCTTGTAACCGCTGATTCCCCCCCGGATCACGCGGCGACTGAGCCTGGTGCCCACGGTGGAGGTGTGGAGCGACTGCTGAGCCCGGTTTGCGCCGTCGGGGGTGAGATTCTGACCGGTGAAGCCCGGGTCGAAGCCCGCTGAATGGCCCGTGTGCGAGCCGGAAGCCGCGAGTCTCCCGACCCTCGGAGCACGACGGAGCGCCCGGCCTCCTGGGTGTGAAGCCCGCAGCGGTGCATGAACTGTCAGAGTGGGAGTCGGCAGCGGCTTCGCGAGCGGCTCGGAGTTGTCCGACGGCGGCTGTACGGAGCGGAGCAGAGCGGAGGTGCAGAGCGGAGGCGGAGTCGGCATCGCCTCACTACGCCAGCCCGTGGATTGAGGAGGCCCGCTGGAAGAGGCCGCTCCGGCCGGTTGTCTGTGTGGAGCAGAGGAACGGGGCTCCCGGGGCAGATCTCCCCCTGAAGCTACGGGCCCCGGCGAACATTGCACCGTGACTTTGCCCACTGGCCGGATTTTTGGATCCCAGATCAGAGACGGAGAGGGGTTCTCCATCTTGGGCGTTGGCCCCTCGACATTACAGAGCGGCCATTTTGTGATCTCCGGCCGGGCAGCTCGGCCTTCCTGGTGCTCTTTGTGTGGCGCTGCCCCCGGCTGGCATATAGCTGCTTTCTTTGCTGGACAGTAAGCCTCAACGTCCTCTACTCAGCTGAAATGTCGAACGCTAGGGGACAGAGACGGGGCGACCGAACCTTGCCGGACATGCTGGGACGCGGCGCCCTACGCAGCGGAGGAACCCAACCCGCCACGACCTCCCCGGCCCCGACCAGGGGAGCAGATAGTGGAGAACCCCCGGTGACGAGATCATTTCTCGAGTCGCTCTTCGGGAGGACTTTCAAACGCTCAAGCGTGAGGTGGCCGGGGAGGTCCGTGAAGTAAGGAGAGAGATGGACTCCCTGGGGGAACGTGTGAACACAGTGGAGGAAGCGGGTCACTCCAGGGATGAGGAGATCACCCATCTGCAGCAGGAGGTCCTGCGACTGCGGGAGCAACAGATTGAGTTACAGGCCCACGCCGAGGACCTTGAAAATCGGTCCAGGCGGAACAACATACGGGTCCGCGGTGTGCCGTCCAGTGAGGAGGGTGAAGACGTGACTGCATATCTGGTGGCCCTCTTTCGTGCGATCCTGGGAGAGTCGGAGGACTTTCGGATTCGCATAGACCGAGCACATCGGGTGGGTCGCCCCCGCAGAGCTACGGCGCCCGCCCCGGACATTCTGGCCTTCCTCCCGGACTTTCCCTTGAAGGAGCGGATCCTCCGAGAAGCACGAGGGCAGCAATCTTTCCGATTCCGGGACCACCCTGTGACCCTGTTTCAGGACTTATCCACAGTCACGCTACAGAAGAGGAAATCATTCAAGATCGCCACGGACTTCCTTCGGGAGCAAGGGACACAGTACTCCTGGGGGCACCCTTTCCGTCTGATATTTAGATGGAACGGTGTTTTGCATCAGCTTCGGTCCCTCCAGGATGTCTGCGCGGTGTTGGGCCTCACAGCATCGGATACAGATACCCCGGCTCCGCGGCGGAGGCGAAGCACTCGTGACGGATGGCAGCAAGCTGGAGGGGGGGGCCTCTCCTCCGTCGGAGCGTCCGGGCTCGCCCACGATCCGGGCGGACATGGCGGCCGCCATCCAGGAGGCCTCCAGAGTGGCGGCGAACGGCGAAGTGGCCCTGACGGCCTGAACTCACTCCGGGGGGAGTCTACTCTAGCTTATTCCTATTGCAGGTGCGGGGATCCGGGGGGTGGGCTGGGAGGAATGGCGAGTGCTGGAGGTGGTGGCTGGACGTCCACTAGACTGACTTACCACGGCCTTGCCCGTTACGGGCCGGACTGGGACAATGTCTTTTTTGAAAAGTTTGAGAAGCGGGGAATGGGGTTGGGACAGGCGGGCAGACGTTTTGATACTGGGGCCTAGAGGGGGGGCCAGTTGCGGGGGGTGGTGTAGATTTGGTTGTGTGGGGGCAGGGGGGGGGTTTCTAGTTGTGGGGTGTTGGGGTTTGGGGACTGTACTGTGCCAGTGGGTGGTTCAAAGTTGCTCTGTTTTGAGGCCTCGAGTGGTGCCTTCTGTGTTTGCCTGCGGGGCTTTGCTTCTTGATATGTGCTCCATTGAACCCCCTCCTTGATGGCTCTTAAGGTGCTTACTCTCAATGTGAAAGGGCTGAATAATCCGGTTAAGAGGCGGGCAGTGTTATCCTTGTTGGAAAACTCACAAGCGGATATCTGCCTGTTGCAGGAGACCCATTTGCTGGCTAAGGACTGCTCGAGGATGCGTACCCCTAAGTTCCCCACGCAGCTGTTCTCCTCTAGCGCCTCCAAGACGGCAGGGGTGGCGATCTTGTTTTCTAGGGGGTTCAGGGGAGAGGTCGTGTGCAAGGTAGCAGAACAGAAAGGGAGACTTCTAGTATACAAGATCAAGATGGGGGGTTTAGCACTGACTGTTGGCACCGTCTACTGCCCCAATGATCATCAGGACCAATTCTTGCACAGGGCTTTGGAGGACGTGGCATCCACCTCTGATAGGCACATAGTGTTGGGGGGTGATTTGAACCTGGTTTTCGACGCGGCAATGGACAGGTCTGTGCAGCGGCGCCACCAGTTGGGTGAGCTTTCGGGCTCGATTCGAACTCGACTTGAGGAGCTGGACCTGCATGACATGTGGCGCCACCTCCACCCCACCACCCGCGCATACTCTTACTTCTCACATGCCCATAGATCTTATGCGCGCTTAGATCATCTCCTTGTGTCGGGCCCAATGCTCCTTTTGGCTTCGAGTGTGGACATGGGGGTCCTCTCTCTTTCTGACCACGCTCCGGTGGAGGGCGCTTTCACTCTGCCACCGGTGGTTCGGCCGAGAGGGGTCTGGAGGCTCCGGGACACGCTCTTGCACAGGCGGTCGGTGGTGGATCAGATCCGGGCGGCCATTTTGGATTTTCAGACCGTGAATGATAATGGGGATACTTCTCGTGCGACACAGTGGGCAGCCCTGAAGGCGGTGCTCCGAGGCGAATTTATCGTGATTTCCTCGGCCGAGAATAGGGACCGACAGCTCAAGAGAGATGAGCTCACCCAGCAGGTGAGGGAGCTGGAGCAGGTTCATCATAGGACAGGGGCCCCCAGGGTGTGGAGGCAGCTGAAGGCGGCACAGAAACTCCTGGCGGCCCTTGACACGGACCGGGCGGAGTATGCGATGCTTCGCCTGAAACACAAATATTACACAGGGGGCGATCGGTGTGGGCGGCTCCTGGCTAACAAACTCAGGGTGCAACACCAGCAGCACCCAGTGAAGGAACTGGTGGACCCGACCGGAGGTAGAGTCACGGCCGATGAGCAAATAGCAGACGTCTTTCGCAGCTTTTATGCTGACCTCTACACCGGGGAGGCCCCTTCGGCCCAGGCTGAGGTGGACTATCTGGACTCGGTCCCGCTCCCGTCGTTGACACAGGATCAGGCTCAGTATCTGGAGCGTGACATCCGTATCGAGGAGGTGATCACGGCGATATCCCGGCTCAAACTGGGCAAGGCCCCGGGTCCGGATGGCTTTATCCCGCTGTTTTATAAAACCTTCTGTCAGGAACTGGCGCCTCTACTGACCCACCTTTTCAACTCCTTCGCAGAGCCGGGAGCCATCCCCTCCGAATTTCTCCAGGCCACGGTTTCCGTGATTCCGAAGCCGGGTAAGGACAGGACCGCCTGTGGGTCCTACCGTCCCATTTCGCTGCTGAACACAGATTTGAAAGTGTTCACCAGTATATTAGCTGCACGCATGGCGTTGCACCTCCCGGGCATGGTTGATTCGGACCAAGCGGGCTTCGTGCCCGGTAGGCAAACAGTAGATAACACAAAGAGGGTGACACACATCCTCGAGAAGGCTTCCAGGATCCCTGGGGAGAGGATGCTCCTGTCCATAGACGCGGAGAAGGCTTTCGACAGGGTGCACTGGCCCTACCTAGAGAAGGTCCTGAGCAAATTCGGGATTGGGGAGAAGTTCCGTCATCTGATCTTCAATTGTTACCGGTTCCCCTCTGCGGTTGTCCGGGTGAACGGCGGCAGCTCTCGACCCTTCCCCATTGAGCGGGGTACGAGACAGGGGTGCCCACTCTCCCCTTTGCTCTTTGCCCTGTACATGGAGCCATTTGCCCAGAGGATTAGGCAGAACCCCGACATTATCGGTGTCAAGATGGGTGAATTCCGTCATACGATCAGCCTGTACGCGGATGATGTCATTCTGACGCTGGATGACCCGCGGAGATCGCTGCCGGCCTGTGTAGAGGAACTGAACTTATTCGCTGACGTGGCGGGTTTCAAGGTGAACCTGGGGAAGTCGGCCGCCCTTGACATTTCGCTTACTAATGCCACTAGAGCGGAACTACAGAGGCTTTACCCTCTGAGCTGGTCCAGGGACCGGATCCCATACTTGGGGATCCTGTTGGCGCCCTCCCTCCCGGAGATGGTCACGGCCAATTACGCGGCTCTGGGCGCGAAAATCAGGGAGGAATTGGGCCGGTGGGATAAGGGCACGCTGTCGTTACTGGGTAGGGTGGCCGCGGTGAAGATGACCCTCCTGCCTCAGGTGCTTTACCTCTTCAGAGCGTTGCCGCTCCAGCCCCCCGCGGGGTGGCTTGCGGAGACACAGACTGCCATTGCACGGTTCGTATGGCAGGGCCGCAGGCCGAGGATCAAGAGAGGCATCGCTATGCTGTCACCGGAATCCGGGGGGCTGGGGATACCGGACTTGCGGAAATATTTCCAGGCCGCTCAGCTCCGCTATCTCGTGGAATGGAGCCGGTGGGAGTCTGATAAGCACTGGCTGTTCCAGGATCAGGCGGTGGCGGGTAGGACGCTGCAGGAAGTGCCATTCTTGAAGCGGGCCCATCGACCCCCCAATCTCTATGCGTCTCTGGTAACGCGGGTCCCGCTCCGGACGTGGGACTCGGTGGCTGCCAGATGCGAGCTTACCACCTTCCCCTCTCCCTTTACGCCGCTCATTGGCAACCCGGACTTCGGCCCCGGGATGGAGCAGGGTGCTTATGAGCGCTGGCGGGTGGCCCGCTGCTGCACTTTGTATCACTTGTACTGCCCTGAGGGAGTTGTCCCCTTCCCGGACTTGAGGAGGGATTATGGCCTCCCGGAAACGGAGCGCATGCGATACATGCAGGCGCGCCACTGGGCATTACAACCCCAAGTGCGCGACGTGGCACACCGGGAAATCACGGCGTATGAGCGCTGGTTAATTACTCGCACGTCGGACGCTAAACTGATCTCAGACCTGTATAAAATGCTGCAGCCCCCCTCCTTTCACATTCACAACCCCGGTCGGGAACGTTGGGAGCGAGAGCTCGGGCGCGTGTTGAGCCATAAAGAATGGGAACACATCTCCTTCCGCGCACGCCACTCGGCCTATCATACGGGTCTTACAGAGACCTTCACTAAAATCTCGACCTACTGGTACCGTACTCCGGAGAAACTACACGAGATGGACAGGGCAATACCAGGGACGTGCTGGCGCAACTGTGGCAATACTGGTACACTAACACACATACTATGGGAATGTCCCCTGCTGGCTCCTTACTGGGAAGAGGTCTTGGGCGAGGTGGACAAATGCTTTGGGATAGAACTGCCTAGATTCCCTGCCTATGTTCTGCTAGGGTTGCCGAATGGGCTGATGTATCCCCTTAGATCTAAGAGAGGTAGACAGATCGCGATTGCGCTGGGGTCAGCGGTGCAGAATATTCTCATACACTGGTGCACTACCACACTTCCCTCTGTAGTTGGTTGGCTGCACAGATTATGGCATGTCCTTGGAATGGAGAAGATGTCCTTAGTAGCCCTGGGGGATACTGATACCTTTGAGGAACTGTGGGAGCCCTTTCACAGCCTGTTATGTTCCGAGTTTCGGGAGATCACCTGCCCTAGATACCTTAGGTTGTTAAGGCTGACGCCGCCACCGGACCCGCCTGCTTGATTGGGTGGGGTCGGTACTGTATAGCGGGGATTCTCGGAGAGTTGCATGTAGCGGAGACTGTAGACATTGGCACAGTACAGGGGGTGGGTTGGGGTAAGGTAGTTGGGGGTTCTGTTTGGTTAGGTAGGTTTTTGGAGCGGGGTTGCTTCTCCTCCCTTCACCCCTCCCTTTTTCTTTTCCTCTCTTCCCCTCCCCCCTTTTTTCTTTTCCTTTTTTCTTTCGTTCTCTCTATGTCCCTCCCCCCCTGATTTTCTTTCCTCCCCCCCATCCCGTCCCTCCCTCCCTTTCTCCCCCCCCCCCCTCGTTGTTTGTATGTGACCACAGGTGCGAAAGCTATGCTCCCGAGTCGGATGGAGCCTCTTGCAAAATTGTAACTGCATTGTTGTACTTGCTGTATATTGCGCATTGATGTGCGGTTCCTGTGGTTTACCTGTTCCTTGCCCCTTTGTGTCCTACCCCACCCTGCTTCAATAAAATACTTTAAACCTAAAGGACGGTGACCTCAGCTCCTAATTAATCCTGAACTCCAAACGACTTTTCTAACCTTAACCGAGCCATTGAGACCCAAGAATTGTCCATAATGCTTCTTGCCTCTTCCCAAGGGTTCAGTGGCATTGAGCTATGGTAAGAAAGAGAGCGTGGGCTCCTCTGTGTTCTTGTGCACTGTCTGCCTTGCTCTTTTCCCTACACATTCCACAATCATGGAGAGGCAATTTTCCAGCATTACTTATCAATGTTTAGTTAAAGAAACTGCAGAGAATGTTTCTCACTCAACCAATACTGCACTCTCTCTCTCTCTACTCTGCACCAGTTCCCTAGGCAACAAACTAAGACCATGCTACAAGCTAGACTCCATTTCAAAGGTTTACTGAGCATAGTGTGCTCAACATAAGTCTCCGAATATTATGATTGGCAGTCCTCTTCTCCCGCTAATTAGTTTAAAAAACAATAGCAGCAAATGAAATGCTTATCACTCCCTCTTTTCCAATTCACAATGCACAAGGAAACCAGCAGTTTAACTTACTGTTGTACCTCACTAACAGTAACCAATCACAACGCTAGAACTCAAAGATAATTGTTTTCTCTTCAGATTCTATTCATGTTCAGGACACTGCTCATTTTGCTGCTCTTTCTCCTGATACCAGAATCTTGGTTTGCAATTGTGGGCCTCATGTTTTGTTTCTCTATATATTTTAACATTACATTATATTTGCTCTTCCCCTATTAGAACTATGAGCTTCAACAAACGATCTAATAGACATCCCAGGTAATATATTCCAAGCACTAGGTTTCCGAAGCATAATAAAGTCATAATTTTAGTAGGCCAGTCCTCATCGTCCAACTTGGACTTCAACCCTGACACATTCCAGCAGATCAATTTCAGCACGCGGCCTAAGCAGCTGTTCCCCAGAGGACTGTATAAGGTAGTGATGTCTGATGAATTCGCTGACAAAATGACTGTGAAAAGTTAGCCTGGCATATGATGTCCACTAGTTCTAGTGGGCACCTTGCACCAGTCTAATCGATTCTCACAAAATAGGAGCTCAGAGGGAAATGTCAGACCCAGGTACCCTCCACTCATATCATCATATTCACAAAACCTGGTCCTACTATACACTAGGCAATCTCTTTTATACCATCTTCTGTTGACTCGTTCGTGTGGTTACTCTTAACCTTGCACCCACTCCAGGAGTTTACAACAAGGTGTTCCTGTCTTTAAAATATCCTCGTACAATCTGTGCGTGTCATTCCCTGTGTCTATAGTCCCTACTCTCAAGCAGTGCTTGTGCAATCCCGTGTGTGCATGCGGAGAGGGATAGGTCAGATTAAATCAAAAAAGCTTAAAAAAAAGTCAGAAAAAATGTGTGGATGATGGGAAGGTACCTCACGGGAGCAACCACCAGGGAACTGCTGACAGGTTCTCGTCAGTATGTTCCACTTCTCATCATTGGCTCCTTCCCATCGAAAATAAACAAAATAGAAAGTAGGAAAAAATGTCAATTAACTCAGTAGTGTATGTCCCTACAGCACTGATGTGCATCTAAACCCACAGGTATCAACGCCGCTATTCAGTGTGATACTGTATTAAAAATGGAGTTAGAAGTCCCTAGCTATTCGGACATCTTTATTCTATACTGGTGCTTCGTTTTTGTATTCTATGAAGCCAACATGTTTCATTGCCTATCTAATTTTGTCGGCAACTTCTTCAGGGCTGGGGGTGTTTTCTCCACACACCGCCGGCATTTAAATCTTCATCTCTGTGCCTCCTGGCATACCTGGGGTTCCTCGTACCCTCGTATGTAGTACTGGTCCACCTTTGGGTTATGTTTTATGGTCGCATTGTAAAAATAAGGGTATGGCTAAGACCTTTTTAAGATTTGCCCGGCGCTAACCGCCTTTGTACCATTCAAATTACCAAGCAATGAGGCAGGCGCCGGAGACCAGAAGGCAGGAAACAGAAGTTTTATTCCGACGGAGCAGAACACATCAGATCGGACAACAAGGTATCGTCTCGAGGTGCTCTAACAGCCTCTCAGAGGCCTGGCCTCTTATACACTGGTTTATGGCATGTGACCTTGCTTTATTACAATCAGAACATTGTGAAGTAAGGAAAGAAACATCCCCGTAATCCTCGTGTCAATCCCACCCCCATATACCTCCACAATAGAGGTCCTCAACCTGCTGATAAGAGGAGGGGGTCATCACGCGGCTGAGTATTCCGTTGAGTCTTAGGATGTGTGCGCCTGATCATGTCCCAGGGGGTGGGGAGGTCTTGATCAATAGGGGGTCCTTTGAAGAAGGTCGACTTCATACAATAAGGGGCAGTAAATGATATCTCCCGGCTTAGGCGATGGCCTCGTACCTGTGTGGACAGCTGGACACGGGGGAAGGGGTCATCAAAGGAGTGATATTCATGGCGCATGGACAATCGGGCGCGGAGGGAAGGTTTACCAACAGAGGGGCATTCATGGGAGGAGAGGAGATGCTGGTCAGGCGCAGGCGTGACTCCCAAGGACAGGGTCATGCAGAAGGGTCATGCTCTTGAGGGGGAGGGAGGGGGAGCCAGGGTGCGCGGAGGATGCTTGCTGGGTGAGAGGGGCGCGCTGGCGACTGATTGTGGACAGGGAGACCATGATACCTAAAATGGCGGTCGTGCATGTTGTACGTGGGTGACAAGCTGGCGCAGATGATGTTCAGTTCGTAAACTAAAATTCCACAGTCCTCCCTTTTAACATGTCTCGCCAACTTGTCAGTTTGGATTTATCCCCATAAGGCCACGTATTTCTACTTCGTAGAGGGGACTCATGTGTTCAGTTCGGAAGTCCAAAGTCTTCGGGCACATACAGTTAGAAGCAAAGCTGCACAAGGAGGGTAGACATTGAATACCCAAGCAACACCCACATAATATCACAACAGGTATCAGTACGAAGGATAACAGCCTCCAACCCCAGTTCCTCAAAGTGTCCCAAAACCAGCTCCCAAGCGACCATCCTTCCTGTTCTTGGTGAACCTCTGAGGAAAGTCTGTGGAGGTGTTCAATGGCTTTGTAGACTGAAGGTGAATTATCCGGCACGTAGGTGCAGCAGCTAGATCCGATGATGCGGCATGCTCCCCCTCGATCGGCTAGGACCACATCTAACACGAGGCGGTTTTGAAGGGTCACAAGGCGGACCGCCTGAAGCTCCGCCGTGTTGTTAGCGAGGATGCCAGCCGTGATGTTGATCGTTGTTTCTACTGCCTGGGTCAGATGTCGGATAGCGCGGCTATTTGCCATTGGGCCCCACAGAGGGACAAGTCCCTTTGCTGCATCTAGGAACTGTGCTCCAGTGGAGTCGGCTTGTCCAATGTCATCTGCACGCCTCTGCCGGTGATGGTTGGCAGGGGCTACATATGTGGGTGGGAGGACGAAGGCAATGTAACAGGTGCCCTTCCAACCTTTCGGGAGCCAGGTGTAAGCTTTGGTGCCACACACAAAGTACATATTTGGAGAAGCAACAAAGGATGGGGGGTCAACTGAGTCCAATGTTCTGGTCATTCGGCAGGCACTGTGACCCACCAGCTGTGTTCCAAGGCCTTCGAGACACACAAGACCTGTGACATTGATAACGGACAGGGCCACCGTCAGAGTGGCGGTAGTTTGTTTTTGCAGATGAGAGAAAGTGGTTCTGGCTGGATTGTGGAGCACCTGTACTTCGACTCGTTCTTTGGCTGGAATGTCTTTAAGGAAGGTGGCGCCCGTGAGCACAGGACACAGGGCAGCAGAGGTCTTTCCGCTTTTGTTCAGCCAGAACCCAGAGTAGAAGTGCGACACTGTCTGGCTGGAGGTGGCGTTGTCCTTGTGGCTCTCTTGCATGAGGATCAACCAGGCGAGGCAAGAGCCGTGAACTGAGAAAGGAGAAGGGATGAAGGGGATGGAGTGTCCCGTAGCATGCGGGAGCAACCCGCAGATCCAGCAGTTCGTAGCATTTGCAGCAAGGTTGTGTTGGTGCAACAGTTGCACGAAGGAATTGTTCCAAAATTCCCTGCGCCTTTCTCGGAGCTGAGGCGACAGAGAGATTAGGTGATGCTCTTTCAGGGGTGTCGGTTGTGCAGTAGGTAGCAATGCCTCATGAGCCGGTGTGCTTTCCTCCAGAATCCAGAAGGAGGTCATGAGGAGGAGGCAGAAGAGGAAGACAATAAAGAGGGCGATTGTCTTTGATTTGTGCAAGTTGTCAGTCTTTGGGTGTCTATAGTGGGTATTTCCTGTTGCTTCCATCATCTTCTTATCTGGCGCTTCCATCATCTTCTTATCTGGCGCTTCCATCACCTTCAAGGGGCTCGGTAGTGGGCAGAACCACAGACTTCGTTTAGCTTCTCTCCTGGCAACCCTTGGTTGTGCTTAGGTCACCGTTCTGAGATTCAACTTAGTCCGTGGCCTACTTAGCCGAAGCTCCCTCCTTTCGACGCAGGAAATACCCTTCTCTAGATGGCACAGTGGGATCAGAGAATTTTACAAGTTCGAGTGCCTCAGTATCGGGATAGCAGTTCAATATCGGTCGGTCTTTGCTCAGGAGTTCTTCTTGGGTGCTGACGCTTTCTGTCGTGGCCAGGTTTTCAGAGACCTTCCGGCAGTGATGTGCGTGCAGCCAGTGCCTCTTCCCCTCCACTTGAAGCGCCGTCCGGGTGGTAATTAGCACTTGCCAGGGGCCCGTCCACCGGGGTTCCAGACTCTTGGTCCGCTGGAAATTTCGTATCAGCACGAAATCTCCCGGTTGGATGTCATGGCCGGGGCCCCTGGAAGCATCGGGGATGGCCTGCTGCACCTGTTGATGAATGACAGACAACGTCTTAGTTAATTTGCACAAATAATCAGACAGTAGGACGTCCGGGACGTCATGAATGGAGGTCGGCTTGGGAGCGGTCCAGAGGTTCATCGGTCGCCCGAATACGACCTCGTAGGGGGTCAAATGGTGTTTAGTGGGAGTGGAGCGCATTGATAGTAAGGCCAGAGGGAGAGCGTCTGGCCATTTAAGTCCGGTGGTTGCCACTATTTTCGATAATTTCAACTTCAGTGTGGCATTATGGCGTTCCACCAGACCGGCGGATTGGGGGTGGAAGACCGCATGAAACCTTTGCTTCACCCCCAACCCCTTTAGGATTAATTGGATAACCTCAGCTATGAAGTGGGGGCCATTGTCGCTCCATAAAATTCGACAAAGGCCATAGCGAGGAAAGAATTCTTTCAGTAGTACTTTGGCAGTAGTCATGGCAGTGTTGTCACGGGTTGGATAGGCCTCTACCCATTTGCTGAAGGCACATACGATGACTAGTACATACTTCAAGCTTTGGCATCTCTCTAGTTGGATGTAGTCCATCTGAAGGACCTCAAAGGGGTGATTGGGGGTCCCAAACCCTCCCCGGGGTACCACAGTTCCTTTCCCGGGGTTGTGTTGCAGACAGATAAGGCACTGCTGAACTAGGCGTCTGGCTGAGTCGGGGATTTTGTCGTTGTGCCAGACTTTGGAAATGAGTTTGATCATGGGTGCAGATCCTATGTGTGCGGGGGAATGTGCCATCGTCAGTATGGGGATCAGATATGAGTCGCGCAGCAACCATTTGTTTGCATCTTTCGTTCGCCAGCAGCCCTCTTCGTCCTTCAAACCCACCCCTGCCCACTTAGTCAGTTCGTGAGGGGTGCTGGCCGACTGGATGTCTCTGATCATTACCCTTGCGTCACTCCATTTCTCTGCTTGTGACCTGGTCACATACATGCGTGTCACCGTCCTATTCTCAGCTGTGGTTCGTGCAGTGATGTCGGCCAATGCATTCCCTTGTCCGACTAAGTCTGTCACCCTTTTGTGTGCCTGACATTTGATCACCGCTAATCGTTTGGGGAGGAGAACTGCTTCAATCAGAGCGGAGACTAGATCTCCGTGGAGGATCGGGGTGCCGTGGGACGTCAGGAATCCCCTCTCCCTCCACAGGAGTCCAAAATGGTGGACCACCCCGAAGGCATACTGGCTGTCTGTGTATATGTTCGCGGTGGCCTCCGTGGCTATGATGCATGCTCGTGTGAGGGCTATCAGCTCTGCTGCCTGGGCAGATCGTTGTGTGATGCGGGCTGTCTCAACTACTGTCCGGGCTGTCGTTACTGCATAGGCAGCTGAAGTGGTGCCATCTGGGAGTTTGATGCATGAGCCGTCTACCCATAGCTCTCCATCGGGGTCAGTGAAAGCAGTGTCTCGGAGGTCAACCCTACTCCTAGTTTGTTCGTCCGTGAGGGTCACACAGTCGTGTATGGGCGGAACGTCGGGGTCATTTTCAGGCAGGGGCAACAATGTGGCAGGATTCAAAGTCGTGCATCTCTTTAGTGTGATGTGGGATGCAAGTAGCGTCAGTTCGTACCCTGTCAGTCGTGCGCTAGTCAGGTGTTGAGTCTTGGTTTGGTTCAGGAGGGTGTCGACAGCATGGGGTACTAGCACAGTGAGGGAGTTGGAAAGTACGATTCCCTCGCTCTGACGGATAGAGACAGCAGCGGCAGCTACTGCTCGAAGGCAGGCAGGTAAAGCTCTGGCTACAGGATCGAGAGTGGCGGAGAAGTAGGCACAAGGGCGCTGCTTAGGACCAATTGATTGTGTTAGGACAGACAATGCACACCCCTCCCTTTCGTGGGTGAAGAGGGAGAAGGGTTTGGAGTAATCCGGGGTTCCTAGGACAGGCGCTGAACAGAGGGCATCTCGCAATTCCTTAAAGGATGCTTGACACTCAGGGGTCCAAGGGAGCGGGAAAGAGGCGTCTTTGGTTAATAGGGCAAGTAGGGGTTTTACAATGAGGCTGAAGTTAGGTAACCACTGTCTGCAAAAAGAGGTTAGGCCAACCAAAGAACGGACTTGCTTTTGTGTCTTTGGGGCGGGGGTGTCTAGGATGGTTTGGATCCGGTCGGGTGTGAGTTTCCTCCCTTCTTTGGACAGGAGATGGCCTAGGTAAGTCACTTGTGGCTGGCAGAACTGTAACTTCTTTTTGGAGACTTTATGGCCATTTTCTGCAAGAAAGTGTAGGAGTTGGACGGTGGCTGTCGTTGCAAGTGGGGTGGTGTCGGCCGCCAAAAAGGATATCATCGACATATTGGATCAACACCACTCCATCTGGTAGCTGGAAGGCATCCAGCTGTCTTTTGAGGGCCTGGCTGTAAATGCTCGGGCTTTCAGTGTACCCCTGGGGAGCTCTACAAAATCGGTACGAGCGGGATTTTAAAGTGAAGCCGAAGAGATAACGGCTGTCTGGATGGATGGGGATAGAGAAAAACGCATTCTTAAGGTCGATAACAGTGAAGGTGGTGGCAGTGGACGGGATGAGGGTCAGAATGGTGGTGATATCGGAGACTACAGGATACTGGGGTACAACCACTTTGTTAATCTCTCGCAAGTCGATGATGAAGCGGTACGCTTTCTCATCCCCTTCACCTTGCTTCTTAACAATAGGTAGGATTGGGCTGTTGCAGACGTTGCTGACCACCTCTTCAACCACTCCTGCATCTACCAGAGACTGAATGATCGCTACCAGTGCCTTCTCGCCCTCTGGGGATATCCGATATTGTGGGAGTTTCGGGAGCATAGCGTCCTGTCTTACAGTTATATGAATAGGGTCAATCATCATTCGTCCCACATCAGAGTCATTTTTGGCCCACAGGTACGGAGGCAGGGTGTCAAGCAAGGACAGGTCAGCGTCAGTTATGGAGCACATGTGTCGTGAGGGGCAGGATCTGGGCATGCCTGGGTTGTCGTACAGGATGACTCGGATTCCATCTGGGGAACACCTAATAGTAGCTCGAAAATGTTTCAGTAAGTCAATGCCCATAATGGCGTCAGGGGAGTTGGAGGAGAGCAGAAATGTTGTGTCAGTGGTGTTGCTTTCTAGATCAAAGGTGATAGGTACGGACAGGGGGTTAGTGGAGGGCGTCCCATCGAAACCTATCGATGTAATGTGTGAGCCAGACAAGGGTGCCCTTGGAATCAGTCGTTTCGATAACACACTACGTGTCGCCCCAGTGTCTACCAAAAATGGAGACTCTGTACCCAGGACCTTAGCGGTGACATAAGGACCTTGCTGGTCAACACAGAGCTCGACTGGATCCCTCCCTTGCCCCTGGCAGTCCTATGCAAAATCGGGGGCATTCTCACCATCGGACAGTTGATATTGGTTCTGTCGGGGGCGGTCAAATGTGTTCAATCTCCCTGATCTGTCATTGTTGGTGTCGTTTGTGTGCCCTCGTCCTTGTCCTCTGTTTCTCTGACCACCTGCCACATCCCTGGGGTCCCTATTTCTATTCATCTCTAGCAGGACCGGACACTCGGATTTCCAGTGGCCGAATCCTTTGCAGAAGGCACATTGGTCATTGCTAATGTCTCTACGTCCAGTGTGTGGTGTTGGGGAGTGATCTTTAGGAGGTAGATTTCTGGGGGTGGTCGATTGGTAGTTCCCCCTTTGGTGTTCCCGTCCTACCGCTATACCTTGTATCTGGGCTATCATTACCCTTTCCTTTAAATCTTTCTTCTTTTTCTCGGACGCCCTATCATTCTCATTCTTTTGGTGCTCGTAATACTGAGCCATTTGAAGGATAGCTGCGGGTTTGGAGGCCCCCCAACTACTCTCACTCGTCTGCAGTTTTTGGGAGACCTCTTGTGTTAGGCCCTTTACGTAATTTTGTACAAACAGGTGCTGTCCGGTTGCGGTGGTCATGTCTTGGCCACTGTAGTCGGAGAACACTGTCTCGAATCGGGAGAAGTATTCTGACACATCTTCCTGGGGTTTCTGTCGACAGGCCGTGACTATCGACCAGTCTACCTTTCTTTCTGGGATCAGTGTCTTTAACTTCTGGACTAGTTTGTCTGGGAGTTCCAGTATGTCCTTTACTGGTTTCCTTCCTGGCTCTCGCTGTCTATCTAGTTTACCGAGTTGGTCCCAGGTATGCCCAAACAGATCCGCGTGGTCAGCCTTCCGGATTTGCTTCCACACATCAGCTGGCAGGCATAACCCGAAGAACAAGTCAATGTCCGCTAAAGTCATTATCGTCGAACCCAAGGCTGTGCCTAATTCGGTATAGAATGCTGTCGGGTTCTTTCTCAAAATGGGCAGAGTTTGTTTAAAGGTTAGGATATTTTGTCGGTCCCATGGTTGGTAAACCCAATTGTACACAACCCTCCCTTTCGCATCTGCATGATTAATATCATCGCTTGTTCCCTGGCCACGTGGCGGGATCCAGTAAGGGGCTGCCTCTCTGATGGGCATCATAGTATTGGCTACTTCTATTGAGGTCGTTTCAGGGACTGTAACCTTGGCTTCTGGTTTTTGTTCCGTGAGGTGGCGGAGGACCTCAAGCATCTGCATGAAGAGCTCCGTCGCCTCACACTCAGTCCCATCTCCAACGTCAATCTTCCTATACAGAGTTGTCAGTTTAGCGGGACCCTTACTTTGATACCTATCTTCATATGCGTTCAGGGTGTGGTAGCTGAATCGTAAAACGAAATGCCGTCTGTGGCTGTCGGCATGTGAATTATATATGCTCATTGAGTATTCTTCGCTCTCCCTCCGTTCTACTAATGTCTTTGCTATTTTGTCGATCCCATCCCGCTCATCTTTGCTCAACCTATTCGGTCTGGCTGGTGGTTGTTTGCTAGCCTCGGGGTCGTCTGACGATGTTGTTAATGTGGCTGGTGCGGAGGCCGTGAGGGCCGGTGCACTAGCGCTAAGGTCGCTCTCGTTTGCCCTTAGGGCCTGCGGGTGTTGTTGGCAGGGGGCATATGGAGGGGGCATGTAGATGATTGGGGGACCTAGTAGTAACTCATCGTTCGCCCGCTGTTTGGAGGACAATTCAGGGTAGAGCGCAGAGGGGGTCCTAACAGGACATTGACCTGTCGACCCTAATTCTTGGTTTTGTGCGGCTTCCTTTCTTTCTTTTATTTCTTCTTCTAGTTGCTTAGCGGCTAGGTGGGCTGCCTTTCGTAATTCTTTCCCTATTTTTGCTTCTTCTCTTTTCTTTCGTTGTTCCGTTTTTTTGCGCCACATGCCAATACTGTCGAGCATAGTGGGCGTAGTCTTAGTTTTCTGGAGCGCTATTTCTAATGCTTTTATTTTATGATCATCAAAGGAACCTATCAGTGGCCACTGACTTTCAGGGTTCTTCTTTGTATATTTATGCCATAATTTAGTATAAGCTATAGCGACTAGTCCATGCTTAGTGAACATGTCCTTATTAGGGGTGCCCTCCAGTGGAGCCGGATGGTTCACCTCTAATAAGCGGTCCGGGCTGTACAGGCTACCAATCAGTGGGGAGAAGATAGGCATGACGGGTTACAACGGGGACAAAGGTCTGCACTACCTATCTTATCACGGCGGGCAAAGACTAGACAGAATATTTCTATTCTCTGTTGTTTGCCGGCGGTGAATACCTCAAAAGAACCAATACCGAACAATCAGTGCTCGGTTCAATCAAACAATCAGTGGGGAGAATAAGTGGGTACGAAAAGTTTGCGTTACCCACTCTTTCTCTACCTGCAAAGAGAGACCTTGTTCTTCCCTGTTTGCAGACAAAGAATCTCCAGACAAAACAGTGGGGGAGGAAGATAGGCACGACGGATTACAATGGGGACAAAAGTCTGCGTTACCTATCCTTCACTGCTTGCAAAGAGAGAGCCTGTTGTTTTCTCCGTTTGCAGACGGTGAATCTCCAGAGGGTTCAACAAAGCGTAATACTAGTATTATCCAAACCAAACAATCTTTTTTCTCAGTTTGTCGTGTCTACACGACCTTACCCGGACCGCATGGACGATTTCCTGTCTTCTGAATCCAGCGCCCGATCGTCCTCTCTTCTTCGTGATGTTCGTGGCACTCCTGATGGTTCCCAGTCAGGACCGTAGATCACTCGAGAGAGGTCTGTTCGGAACTAGTGAAGGTCGGATGATCGGCTGTCAGACGAGGGTCTATCGGACACGAGCTCTCCCGATCATTGCAGTCGTTCACTCTGTCGTTGGGACCTCTCCCACTGGATCCACGTGTCGCTGATGGGCCCCACGCTTTGGGACGCCAATTGTAAAAATAAGGGTATGGCTAAGACCTTTTTAAGATTTGCCCGGCGCTAACCGCCTTTGTACCATTCAAATTACCAAGCAATGAGGCAGGCGCCGGAGACCAGAAGGCAGGAAACAGAAGTTTTATTCCGACGGAGCAGAACACATCAGATCGGACAACAAGGTATCGTCTCGAGGTGCTCTAACAGCCTCTCAGAGGCCTGGCCTCTTATACACTGGTTTATGGCATGTGACCTTGCTTTATTACAATCAGAACATTGTGAAGTAAGGAAAGAAACATCCCCGTAATCCTCGTGTAAATCCCACCCCCATATACCTCCACAATAGAGGTCCTCAACCTGCTGATAAGAGGAGGGGGTCATCACGCGGCTGAGTATTCCGTCGAGTCTTAGGATGTGTGCGCCTGATCATGTCCCAGGGGGTGGGGAGGTCTTGATCAATAGGGGGTCCTTTGAAGAAGGTCGACTTCATACAATAAGGGGCAGTAAATGATATCTCCCGGCTTAGGCGATGGCCTCGGACCTGTGTGGACAGCTGGACACGGGGGAAGGGGTCATCAAAGGAGTGGTATTCATGGCGCATGGACAATCGGGCGCGGAGGGAAGGTTTACCAACAGAGGGGCATTCATGGGAGGAGAGGAGATGCTGGTCAGGCGCAGGCGTGACTCCCAAGGACAGGGTCATGCAGAAGGGTCATGCTCTTGAGGGGGAGGGAGGGGGAGCCAGGGTGCGCGGAGGATGCTTGCTGGGTGAGAGGGGCGCGCTGGCGACTGATTGTGGACAGGGAGACCATGATACCTAAAATGGCGGTCGTGCATGTTGTACGTGGGTGACAAGCTGGCGCAGATGATGTTCAGTTCGTAAACTAAAATTCCACAGCTTCTCGTCGACCGTCTATATCTGTAGACGTTTCTTTTACTCAGGGCTCCCGGTCCCGAGTAAAAGAAACGTCTACAGATATAGACGGTCGACGAGAAGCGACCATAAAACATAACCCAAAGGTGGACCAGTCCTACATACGAGGGTACGAGGAACCCCAGGTATGCCAGTAGGCACAGAGATGAAGATTTAAATGCCGGCGGCGCCCGGCGGTGTGTGGAGAAAACACCCCCAGCCCTGAATAAGTTGCCGACAAAATTAGATAGGCAATGAAACATGTTGGCTTCATAGAATACAAAAACGAAGCACAATGGTAGAGTGTTGGTTTTAGTGGGAGTAGATACCCAGCATTGAATAAAGATGTCCGAATAGCTAGGGACTTCTAACTCCATTTTTAATACAGTATCACACTGAATAGCGGCGTTGATACCTGTGGGGGTAGATGCACATCAGTGCTGTAGGGACATACACTACTGAGTTAATTAACATTTTTCCTACTTTCTATTTTGTTTATTTTCGATGGGAAGGAGCCAATGATGAGAAGTGGAACATACTGACGAGAACCTGTCAGCAATTCCCTGGTGGTTGCTCCCGTGAGGTACCTTCCCATCATCCACACATTTTTTCTGACTTTTTTTTAAGCTTTTTTGATTTAATCTGACCTATCCCTCTCCGCATCCACACACGGGATTGCACGAGCACTGCTTGAGAGTAGGGACTATAGACACACAGGGAATGACACGCACAGATTGTACGAGGATATTTTAAAGACAGGCACACCTTGTTGTAAACTCCTGGAGTGGGTGCAAGGTTAAGAGTAACCACACGAACGAGTCAACAGGAGATGGTTTAAAAGAGATTGCCTAGTGTATAGTAGGACCAGGTTTTGTGAATATGACCAGTCTAATCGACCCTTATTGATGGTGGTTGTAAAGTCAACCGTATAGAAAGCTATCCTAGTGGTAGCATGAACCAGCAGTCTTCTGGCTAAGACTTCAGTAGGCGAGTTAAGAAAGTTGTTTTACCATATATGAATGAAGAAGAATATTTCTATAGCGCCTAACTACCCGGAGGCCTCGTAGCGCTTAAGTAAAAGAAAGCAGGGCACATCAGTCTTCACCAACTAGAAGGGCAATCCAAACAGGTGCGTTTTTAGGAACTTGCGGAAGGTCAACAGATTGCTGTTCTCTCGCATTGCTTGGGGAAGAGAGTTCCACACTTTGGCCGCAGTAAATGAGAAGGAACGTCCTCCCCATCTTACCTTCCTTTTTTTCTTAGTGGTGGCCAGATGTAAGGAGCTAGAGCGTAAGGCTCTAGGCGGCAAATAGGGTGTTAGTAATGGATGTAGGATTGATTGGCCAGTTTTCCACATGGCTTTATGAGCCATGCACATAGCCTTAAACTGTATCCTGGCAGCCATGGGTAGCCAGTTAAGCTGCTGTAGGGCTGGCCTTGCTGATTGTCACCGTGGAACCTGCAAGAGCATCCTTGCTGCGCTGTTCTGGACCACTTGTAGTTTATTTATTGTGGCCTGCGGGTCTCCTAAGTACAAAACATTTCTGTAGTCCAGCCGGGACAGTATGAGGGCCTGGACCATTATCCTTCTAGCCTCAAAAGGAAGAAGGGGAATGATTTTGCGGAGCGTTCTTAGCAGCCCATAGCAGGCTGATAAGAGCATAGTGGCTTGGTGTCCAAAATTGAGGGAGTTGTCGAGCCAAACGCCTAAACTCTTTATGTGTGGCTTTGGAGATGGTGCAGGACCTAAACATGGCGGCCACATGTGGACAGAGATAGAGGGGGAGGAATTACCTAACAGCATAATCTCTGTCTTGTCTCCATTGAGGCAGAGATAGGAACGCTCCATCCATTTGGCCACTGCTACAAGTCAGGGAGCCAACGTGCTAGACGAGCCCTTGTCGTGGTGAAGAGATACCACTAACTGGGTGTCGTCTGCATAGCTGACAATCTTAATGCCAAATGGATGGATAAACCTCCCCCGTGGCCTAATGTACACATTAAAGAGCGTCGGACTTATGGCCGAGCCCTGTGGTACCCCACATTCTACAGGTAGCCTGGAGGAGGCCACATCTCCCTCGAAGACCTGGAAGTGGCGGTTACTGAGGAAGGAGGAAAACCATGGCAGTGCAGCGCCTGTGACCCCGACACTCTTAAGTCGGTCGGTTAAGATGATATGGTTGACCGTATCGAACGCTGCGCTTAGGTCTAAAAGAATGATGGCAGCTATTTCCCCCTCATCCACCACCTTCCTTGCTTCTTCAGTTACCATCAACAAGGCAGTCTCCATCCCCTGATGTGGACGGAAGCCGGTCTGCGTGGCATCTAGCAAACCGTTAGATTCTAGATGGTTGACCAAGATGTTATTAATGTGTTTCTCTAACAATTTGCTCAGCCTGGGCAGAAGTGAGATTGGACGGTAGTTAGAGAGGTTTGATTTATCTAAACGGGGCTTTTTCAATAGTGCTCTCACCATTGCGCACTTCCACAGGGGGGGACAGGGCTGGTTGTTATTGAGGAATTTAATATCTCTATAATTGTTGGTCGGACAGTGTCAATGGCCACCATAAGATGTTGGGGCGGTGCAGGGTCCGCCGGAGAGCCCGACGACACTCTGCCAATAACCTGGTCAAATGTTTCTACGTTCAGAGGGTAGAATTGATCCAGCACCGGGGCATTGTCCAGGCCCGTTGCTTCAATTTCCTGTGACTCAGGATGATTAGAGGAGAAAGTGGTGTAAATAGCTTGAATCTTTTCTTGGAAAAATGCAGCTAGTTGATTACAACGTGTCAAGGCTCCTTCCTTCGATGGAGGTATTTGGGGAGGGGTAATCAGGGACTTTGCTATGCGGAAAATCTCCTTTGGAAAGTTGGTGGCTGTACTAATTTTAGTTTCATAGAAGTGGGCCTGAGCAGTTTTAATCTAGATTTTATGGAGCCTAATGGCCTTCCTATAGGTTTCCTTTGTGTGCTGGGTGGAATCCTGTCTCCAAGCCCTTTCTAATTTCCGGCAAGATTGTTTTAAGACCCTTAGTTCGGAGCTAAACCAAGGGGCCGCGTTTTTCCTAATTTGTTTCTGAACAATGGTCTTGCGGAGAGTTTGATCAAGAGTGTCCTGGATCCAATTATTAAAATTGTTGTTTGCTTCCTCCGTGTCATTTCCCTTTGGAGGCTTTGAAGCCTCTAGGGCCAGTTTCCATTCCGCCAAGGGGAGCCTGCACTATTTCCTGTCCCAAGCTACCGTAGTATTCTGGACACATGGAACAATCCTCGTAACCCAGAATAAAGGAATTAAAAAATGGTCCAACCAGGGAAGGGGAATAGCGTCCCCCGAGCTGAGATTATTTAAGTTGCTGAAAACTGGGTCCAGGAGATGGCCTTTGTTATGCGTTGGGAGAAAACACTGTTGACTAAGACATAGTGCCTGAAGGCTCGATAGAAGATTATTAGCTATGGGATTTAACTGATCCTCTAGATGTATATTAAAATCGCCCAATGCTGTGAAATTTGCCATCGCCAATACCCGTTCTGCGGCCGTATCAATGAGTTTAGGGATGAATTGTTTTAATGTCTCCGGAGGCCAATAGATCAGTAGGCCGGAGAGGGTGTTGATAGGTGAGAATTCGATTGAAAAGACCAGACTTTCACAGTCATCAAGTGATGAGGGTAGCAATCGGCTTTTGTAAATGTTCTTGTAAATATTTATTGCTAGGCTCCACCGCTGCCCGACCCACGATCCATTCTACAAATTCCATATCCCACGGGAAGGACTCGGATGATGTCGGGATCATTCCCAGTTTGCAACCACGTTTCTGTCAAAAACAGGACATCCAATTTATGTTCATCAATTAACAATGCTATTTCAGTACAGTGTTTTGGGAGAGATCTGCAATTCAAGAGAGCCATACTATGTAGTGTGGTAACTGAGGGGTCTCGGTCCAAATGATCTGATGACTTAAAGTGCAGGTGACAGTGGCGGCAATATAAAGGGGGTTTAGCGGGATTTAAAGTATGACTACATTCTGTTTTCCCTCCAGGCCTCAGCCCATATAGAGTAGATGAACTATATTTCATGGGGCTTCCCGTGCGGAGACCAGGGTTTATGGCCCCTGGGCCCGGCCCGGTGCGGACGGGCGCAAGCGGGCTTGCCTTTGGCGCGCCATCGGTGCGCCCGGCGCGCGCGTCCGCCATGCAGCTGGGAGGGAGAATTGATCATATACAGGCAGGGGTGGGAGTGGCCGGACGACTAGACCGGCAATCCCTTGAATACCAAATGAAAGGACACCACACAAGGTATATATCAAATATATATGTATTTAATCTAAACACAACCCCTCTGCACTCTTTATGAGGTCAGAGGTAAAAATACAATACAAGTCACACAGTTAATACATAATAAGTTGCACAGTATACGTTATGCCCTAGGGGCCTCACTAACCATATACTAAGAAAGTGGTATAAGTACCACATGAGAGTTAGAAAGCAGGTCTAGGGCCTGTAGAATCGCTGGGGCTACACTAAGCAATCATTGGTTAAGAAGTAGGAGACCCACGGAAGTCGCGTGCAGTGTCTAAACACAGGCGCGGGTTCCCTTTGACTTTCTATGGAGTTCGTAAAAGTTACAAAGTTACAGTTTAAGGCCACTTCCGGATGGACTAGGACGGAACCCTTTTAGACTTAGACACTAGGAGGGCCAATACCATTGAGACTACCAGAGTACTCGTGTTACCGCACCCATGGAAGCCGGGTGCATAGGTGTCTTTTGATGTCGGGATTTGTCGTAGTTTTCTATGGAGAGCTGCAAAGAAGTGCTGCAGGCGACCAGAGGAAAAGTGTCCTGGTGGATCCAAGGGTGTATCGGAGATGTGAAGAACCTGAAAGCAGAGGGGACAGAGTCTGAGTCACTAGCCAGTGACCAGGAAGGAACCAGGCGATGTTGGGTGCTTTAAGGTGAAGAATGTGAGTTTGTCTCTTCAGCCACGAGGTCCAGGAGGCATCGACGATGACCAGGAGCTGGATTTGAGCTGCCCCACAATGGATCTAGATGACTGCAGTGTTGGTATTCGGATTAGACCCAACAAGCCTTGGCATCCGCAACTCACACAGGATGTCAAGATTGGCTCTGTTGCAGATCAGCAAGGTCTGTGGCGCTTCTCCTTTGCAGGGAAGCTGGGGCAAGCCTAGAGCAACCAGGTCACAAATTAGATTCAAGATGGAATCCTCAGGGGGCTCACTAGCTAATGGGCAAGTAACTGGGAAGACGCATCAAGCACAAATGTAAAGATGGGGCCCACAGGACACTCGTGGAGTGCGGGGGCCTGGGCTTCAGGTCAAATGATGCTCGGGCTGGGGCTTCTCGTAAGCCAATGCACAACTTACTGAGGCTTCAGAAAAGGAGCACAAGTAGCAAAATGCAGGATGTCCAAGATGTCCAGTCCCACGTCTCTCGTATCTGCCAAGGGTCTCAGCTTTACTGTGGCTTTACTGGGTCAGAGAAGTCTAAAAGTCCAGTTTTTGACTCGCAGAGTCTTCGGGTTCCGGCGGGAGCCTTGAAACTGCAGAGTGGCAAAGTTGCTGTTGGTGCCTGTTTGAACAGGGTGGTCACTCCTTGACCACAATGGAGATGTCTTCCGTATTCTAGTCAGAATAGAATGTCGAAGGTCCAAGAGTTCTGTATCAAAGTTTAGTTCCAGGATAATCTGAAGTCCTGGGGACACAGCTCCTATACTTATACTAAGGATGGGGGCTGGATTACCTGACTAGGTCCCTCCTATGGGTGGACCTGAGAAGGGGTAGGTTACATCCCTTTCCCTTTGTCCAGTTTCGTGCCAGAGCTGGGGCTGGAGTGCCCCAGCAACTGGTTTCATCCGGGCTATGCATGGAACACCTTGTGTGCCCCAGGCAGTGTCTAGATGCATTCACTGAATGCAGCCCTCCCTGCCCCAATACACAAAACCCCTGTCTGGGGAGGTGCCAGCACCTCCCTGGACAGGAAACCTATTGTCCAGGTCTCCCCTGCCGGAGTTTCGTCCAGCAGCAGGAGGTCAAGCTCGTGTCTGTGGCAGCAGCATCCATTCTGTGATGTTGAGGCTCTGTTTAACTTTAACTGGGTAAAGCAGTAACATACATGTCTTTTACCTCTAGAAGGGTGGAATGCTACCCCCGCCACCAGAATTAGCGGGGGGGGTAGTATTCCAAAGTGTTTGACACCTTACACTACATGTTTTGATAAAGCCAAACCAAAGGTAGCATTAACCGCAAGGATTATAATGCACTTAAGAGTATATGGTATGGCTATATCATAGAACAGCTATAAGCAGATGGTTCCGAAAGCTGCAGAGGGACTCAGTTCATGCAGGGGCACCCTCTCAAATAAAATCAAGCACTCTGCCTCCAGGATTGTCGAGGCCTACCATAGGAGTGGCTTATAGGTGTATATGTGTCTATATATAAAGGTAGATATAGGTATACTATATCTAAGTAAGGGGGGATTACACCACCTTACCTAGGGTGTGTGAACAGAACTGTGGTGTCAGTTTGGAAGGCAAACCAGAGGTGGCAAAATACATCCTGCAGCCCCTGGTAGGCCTACGGTGCACCTATGCCCTGGGTACCTATGTTACACTATACAGGGGCTCACAAGGGTGACCCAGTAACCAATCTGGTATGTACCTAAAGTACATGGAGTCCACGTTATAGAGAAAGTAGATAGTTTGGGGCACTGAATAGCAGGGTCCCAGGCCAACTAAGTCGAAAACCAGCAAAACACCAGGAAAAAAGTTGGCGTAACCATATAGTCAGATTCCACCTTCCTACAATGACCGCGAAATCCTGGCTACCAGATGAGGAAAAAAGAATACTGGTATCATGTACCAGAGAAACTGATTTAGGCCTTTCTCTAGCGGATTCAGGCCACCTATAGATACAGTTTAGATCGCCAGAATGCTGATAACGTCAATCCATATCAATGAGATCCATCAAGGGTGCAAAATGGTTACTACGTAAAATGTAGGGATCATCTGGCTGAACAGAAGCTTTTTCCCCCAAGTGAGCGGTCGGAACATGGCCCCTTTGTAAGGGTCTATAAAAGAAGCCTAAGGGAAAAACTCTTATTATTCCCACCATATCCAAGGTCTGCCACAGTTGAAAGAGCACATGTCTTGCAAGGATTGGATGCCTAACGTTTATAATAACACAATTGCTTTGAAATAACTTTGCTGTGAGCTCAATCCAATCCACATGTCGAACCACCTGAATCTTTTGTTTGGTCCCAAGCATTGAAGTTTAAATGATCAGCAAGCACATGACAAACGTTTTTAAGCTGAACAGTGGACTTTAACCTAGGTTCCTCTACCTTTGTGCCTTTGGTCAAGACTGCAACAAAGGGCCAACTTTCAGGTTAGAGATGTGTTTGTGGCAGAGAATGATTAGAACATAGATCAAAGTCAGGGTTAGTGGATAGGTGGTTATGATCTGGTACATCTAGTTAATTGGCCACACTGTCAGATGTAACTTCCGGGATATGCCTCTCAGGGGGCCTACAACAAGATGTTCGACTGATGTTCCTATCTTAGGCAGGTAAACCCCTGGGAACATTAGACTTGGGTTCATGCTTCGGTACAACAGCTGGAGTAGTGGTAGAAGTTCCCTCAGTAGGGCAAGGCTTAATATAATGTTGACAAAAGCCGGAGATTTTGGCAACTTTAACATCAAGTTTGACTATTTTTCCCATTAGGGGCGCAAGGCAACTATCAAAATCAGCAGCACATTTAGTGAAAAAGGGGGCTCCTGTGGAATCATCATAGTTGCAGGGTAAATTCAGCAGATTGGCCATAGGTGCTGTTACACATGCCTTTCAGGTCTGGCCATAATATGTTAAGATCCCCTCTTGTGTTTAGCAGCCTGGGTGCAAATTTGGGTTGACTGCTGAGTAGACAGCTCCAGGGTAGGATCAGAAGGCATATTGGTGGGTGGTTCGCCCTCATTATCCAGAAGAACAAAGTATTCCATATCTGCAGGCGAAACAGGGTCAACTGCCCTAGGTATATTGGTTGAACCAGCTAGATCCAACAAGTGATGACTTTCTGCAGGATCAATTTGTTTGCTGATAACACCAACAGCCCTGGCCAAAAAAGGTGTGGATGGTCATACTGTTGAGGTCCTTAGTGGTTTTGGGATTTGGGACCTTTCTCTTCCCCATTACTTAGGCTAAGGAGACCAGCAGTGGCGAGACCGCACTCCAAACTGGGGATAGTACAAAAAGGTCAGAGAGAGAATAAACTGAATAGGCACCTTACATCTTTGTGACCATGGAAGGAGGAAATTCCTTATGAATCCCTTATAGGCCAAGAGGGTAGGCCCAGCCCAGCTTACCCTCATGCAGCTGCGGGCAGCCGCACCAGTGGGTTTCCCTGTGCTTAAGAGCATGCTGTTTACATTAATTAATCAATCAATCAATCAGAGTATTTGTAAAGCGCGCTACTTTCCTGTGAGGGTCTCAAGGTGCTGAGGGGGAGGAGGGGGGTGGGGGGGGGGGGTGCTGCTACTGCTCGAAGAGCCAGGTCTTGAGGAGTCATCTGAAGGCGAGTAGGTCTTGGGTCTGCCTATGTGGGTAGGGAGGGTGTTCCAGGTCTTGGCGGCGAGGTGGGAGAAGGATCTGCCGCCGGAGGTCGTTCGTTGGATGCGGGGGACAGTGGCGAGGGCGAGGCTGGTGGAGCAGAGCTGGCGAGAGAGGGTGTAGAAGCTGAGTCTGCTGTCAAGGTAGGCTGGTCCGGCGTTGTGGAGTGCTTTGTGTGCATGGGTGAGGAGCATGAAAGTGATCCTCTTGTCGACTGGGAGCCTGTGTAGGTCTCTCAGGTGGAGGGTGATGTGGCTGCGGCGGGGGACGTTGAGGATCAGTTGGGCGGAGGCGTTTTGGATGCATTGTAGTCGTTGTAGGTGTTTGGCTGGGATTCCTGCATAGAGTGCGTTGCCGTAGTCCAGTCTGCTGCTGACGAGGGCCTGTGTCACTGTTCTTCTTGTTTCGGTCTGGATCCACTTGTTGATCCTGCGGAGCATGCAGAGGGTGTTGTAGCAGGAGGAGGAGACAGCGTTGACCTGCTTAGACATGGAGAGGGAGGAGTTGAGGATGACTCCTAGGTTGCGTGCATGGTCGGTGGGTGTTGGTGCTGTTCCCAGTGTGGTCTGCCACCAGGCTGAGGGGGTGGGTCTGAGGATGAGTACCTCTGTCTTGTCTGAGTTCAGCTTCAGATGGCTGCTCCTCATCCAGTCGGTGACGGCCTTCACTCCCTATTGGAGGTTTATTTTTTGCGGTGTGGGAGAGGATGAGCTGGGTGTTGTCGGCATAGGAGATGATGTTGAGGTTGTGATGGCGGGCCACTTGTGCGAGGGGGGCCATGTAGATGTTGAACAGTGTCGGGCTGAGGGAAGAGCCCTGGGGGACGCCGCAGATGATGTCGGTGGCTTCGGATCGGAAGGGTGGGAGGCAAACGCTCTGGGTTCTGCTGGAGATGAAGGACGTGGTCCAGTCAAAGGCCCTCTCTTGGATTCCCGCTTCTAGGAGGCGTGTCTTTAGAGTGCAATGGCAGACCGTGTCGCACATTGGAGCCCTCCTCCTCCTGATGCTTGGTGAAGTACTCTGTGAGTTTTAGTACTCCTACAACAACAACAGCAGGGTTGGCATCCCCTCTGTGATGGTGCACAAGCAAGCTGGTAAATCCTTTTTAAATGTTTTGCAACTCTTTAAATGTGAGTGCCACAACCAGCCACAATATGTCTCCAGATAGGGCCCACATGGATGGCATCTGAAGTCGCAAAATCCAAGCAAGCCCAGGCAGATCCAGGAAAAGTCCAGGGTGCTGCATCACCAAGATCAAATACTTTTCAGAGCCATATAGCTTAAGTGGTAGCCGCACAAACAGAGAGGCACGACATTGCAGAATGAATGAGATCTGGGAGACAACGAGGGAGGTAGTCAGGTATCCCTCAAGATGTCCGGGCTATCAGGGAGGCATAAGTGAATGTGTCAGGCCCCCACTGTGAGATCAAGCTGCACTGATCTAACGTCATCCAACTCCACTCTTCACCGGTTGCCTTCCTGCACCTAGTACTCTCACTGATTTGCCCAATCCTACCTTTTAGCTGCTTGCCCTTCTTGCATGGTTACTTTCAGCTACAAACAAGAGCTAAGAGCAGTGAGCCGTGATTCGCAACTGTGGGGGGTGGGCCACACGCCTCCTGGGAAGGAAGTAGCCGAGCAGGGTAGCAGAGGTAATGTCCTCTGCCACCCTGACAAACTACACACTGCTCCCCAAACTTTAACTGAGGCCTAGAGGCACATTATAATTCGCGGCAGGTCTATGTTGGCCCAATATAGTTGATGGATGTAAAGGAAATTATTGAGTATAGTTGGTAGGGAATTGTTATTGTTTGTGGTTATCGAGATCAGTTGTAAATATTAAGGCTAGATCCTCTGATATGTGTCTGCTAATGCCCAAGTCTGACCACACAAAGCCTGGAATGTAATTATGATTAAATCATTCTAAAATCTAATGAAGTGGCTGTGGTTTTAATGAAACCTTGGACTGGGATGAGTGTGTGACATTGATCCACATTCGGTCCATCACCTGTTGTGTTTGCATATTCCACCCTAAGTGCGCTGGGGATGCCCAGACGTGGGTCCCAGGCACTCCACACCACTGGAGTCAAGCTAGCCGGGCTGATGAGAGGTGTTACCTCGAAACCGGTCCGGTCCTCGGATGCTTGATTCCGTTCTGGGAAGGACATGGCTTTTGTAGTTCGGACTGTACTGTTCCCATGGGGCACAGGGTCAGAGCTGATTTGCATATCGCCATTGTCTAACCCGGGGTGGTGTGGAGTGCAAAAAACGATGGATTTGGGCCCAGATCTTTGGACTGGGATGAGTTTGTGATATTGATCCACATTCGGTCCATCACCTGTTGTGTTTGCATATTCCGCCCTAAGTGCGCTGGGGATGCCCAGACGTGGGTCCCAGGCACTCCACATCACTGGAGTCAAGCTAGCCGGGCTGATGAGAGGTGTTACCTCGAAACCGGTCTGGTCCTCGGATGCTTGATTCCGTTCTGGGAAGGACATGGCTTTTGTAGTTCGGACTGTACTGTTCCCATGGGGCACAGGGTCAGAGCTGATTTGCATATCGCCATTGTCTAACCCGGGGTGGTGTGGAGTGCAAAAAACGATGGATTTGGGCCCAGATCCTTGGACTGGGATGAGTGTGTGACATTGATCCACATTCGGTCCATCACCTGTTGTGTTTGCATATTCCGCCCTAAGTGCGCTGGGGATGCCCAGACGTGGGTCCCAGGCACTCTACACCACTGGAGTCAAGCTAGCCGGGCTGATGAGAGGTGTTACCTCGAAACCGGTCCGGTCCTCGGATGCTTGATTCCGTTCTTGGAAGGACATGGCTTTTGTAGTTCGGACTGTACTGTTCCCATGGGGCACAGGGTCAGAGCTGATTTGCATATCGCCATTGTCTAACCCGGGGTTGTGTGGAGTGCAAAAAACGATGGATTTGGGCCCAGATCTTTGGACTGGGATGAGTGTGTGACATTGATCCACATTCGGTCCATCACCTGTTGTGTTTGCACGTGGTTTTAATGAACTACATAGTTTCTGTGTTTTTTGGAATGAAAAACTTTCTTTCGTTATGGCCCTGCAAGGACCAAGGATCAGTTGGAAATGGTGTGGTCCTGTAAGGTTGATCACCCGTAATTTTATATCAAACCAATTTATGTGGATTTTTTACTTGTCTCTGGGCACCACGTATATATTATTTAAAGTTAATCGTATTGAAAGTTTAAAGTATTAACAATATAAATCTTGGTCTGGTGATTTAAAATCTGTCCTATCTGACTGGCAAAATATATGGGAAGCAATTGCAAACATTTTCAGTTTTACTGATATTATAAAGTATAGTAATTATACATTAATTATGTGGAAATCATAAGCATTGTCAAATGCATTACCAATTACACACATCAAAATGTTTGTTTTTATTATCTCTTCCATAAACAAATCAGGTAAAATTAATTTGAGACATACCAAATTACTTTCAGTACATACTTCTGGCATTATTTTCACTCTTAAAGGCCCTAATTTTTCAAGGATTGTTATGCTATGCAGATGCGTAGAGCGCACTATCACCCAGGAGGGTATCCTGGTGCTGAGCAGGTGTGAGTCTAGCCACACCTAGGGCATGTGGAACTAAAAAAGCCAGGTTTCCCACTTCTTGCAAAATTCAAGAAGTAAGGAGGAGGTTCTTATGTGTAGAGGCAGGTCATTCCAAGCTTTAGGATTGATGTAGGAGAAGGCTTTACTGCCAGACCAGGTTTTCCGTATGTGTGGAATTTGTGCAAGTAGCAGTCTGGACAAGCGTAGACATCTGTAAGGTTTGTGAATAGAGATGCAATTGTTAAGGTTTGCATTGGCCAGTGTTATGTAGTGCCTTGAAAGTGTGGGTGAGGGGTATGAATCATGCTCATTTGTGAAGGGGGAGCAGGTGGAGCTCCTTCAGGCGTGGTGTGATGTGAATGCAGTGTGGGAGGCACAGAGTGATTCAGGCCATCAAGTTGCAGCCTTCTGGTGGGATTTTGTTGATCCTGACGTAGAGAATGCTCCTTTCGTACAGCTTGCTTGTGACCAGAGCATATGTTAATGTTAATGTTAATTTAGTCTTATTAGGCACACAGCTACCAAAGAGTTTCCCGGCGCCACCTATCAGGGCAGAGGAAGGACAAGAAAGATAGACTCTACATATTAAACAGCAAGGTTTTCAAACCCTTACGATAGTTCTCGTAACTAGTTTCAGTCTGAAGTGCCATCCGACGGGTGCTGATTGGGAGCCATTTGAAAATCTTCCTCAGCATCTTCAGGGTATGGACACATGAGGCGGTGACCGCATTGACTTGGGCAGTCATTTCAAGTTTGCTGTCGATGATTTCCCCGGTGGTTCTTGGCAATGGTAGTGGGTGATGGTCCACCAGGTGGAGTCCCACGATGATGTGCTAGTCCCGAAGATCATTATTTCGGACTGTTGGATTTCACCATTAGAGGGTAGGCCTGCATCTTCCAGTCATGCAGGCATAGAACTTGATCCGGTTGCTGGGAGTTTTGTCTGTGAGGAAGAGAATGAGTTGCATGTCATCGGCATTACAGAGGAGAGTGATATTGTGGGAGCAGGTGATTCTAGAGGGATCTTGTATGAGTTGAAGAGTATCAGGCTCATGAAAGATCCTTGCAGAACTCCGCAGATAAGTTCACGAGCGTCCGAAGTGTACAGTACCTGACTGACTGATGAGGCTCTTCAAGCCAGGAAGGAGCTGACCTATCGGTTTGCTTGACCTTGGACTCCATTCTCGTGCAGGCGTTGGATGAGGTTGGAGTAGGAGACTGTGTTAAATGTTGCAGCAGAGAGGTCCTGAAGACAGCCATGTCTCCTCTGTCCAGATTCATGCAGAGCTATGCAGATGACAATCATCCATGGCAATGACGTGGGCAATTTCTGTGTTGCAAATCATCACCAGCTTGTCAATTAAACTTTTACATATGAATACTATCAACCTTCCTTTACATAATGTGTAGCAGTTACTACATTTGTATATGATAATAAATATTTAACTAACCTCATAGGCATAAACGTTTTAAATGTGACATACTTAGCTTACTTTCTTTTGTCTTTCTTTTTTTTTGTTCTCTTGTGAACCCTGGCTTTCTATATTTGGATAGATATTTTCCGTTGGAATTGTGATTACTTGTTTTATCCGTAATTTGCTTTTTTTATTTTTACTTGAGAAATTATAAAATTCAGTAAAACATTTTGAACACAACATAATGTGAAGATCGAACATTTAGACTACATATAATGTGTTGTTCATTCCTGCTGAAAATCCAAAATAAAAAAAGGACATTTCAATCAAAGTAAAAACAAATATGAGGAAGTGCAAACTGGAAATACAACTAAATTACAAAGCTGAGATATCACCCCAAACAAAGAATGGGAGATTGCAAGTGAAAATCCAGAAGCTCTACAGAGTGTCTTTAGTAGCAGATAGAGTCAAATTAATACATACATCATGAGGTTTTCTAAACGTTTCCTTTTTAAAGATGCACACATTTCTCTGAGTGCAGAACGTGCTCATAGTTGCAGAGATGGAGAATAGCATGCCACATATATGAGCAAAAGAAATATTTAGATCTGAATGTGAAAAGCAATTTGTATTCAGTAAAATGTAATCTGTGTTATTTTGAGAAACCTGCATGCATTTCTAGGACTATGTTTTGAGGAAAATATGGACTCTTTTCATGATTGAGAGAAGGAGAGATGTGCTGAAATGAGTGAGAATGGGCAATGAAGGTGTTAACCTCTACAGTGCTAACAATCTTCTACACTCATCCTCAGAACAACCTCTGATGTGCTAAAGAGATTTCCAGGAATCCTAGCACTAGGTACTGGTGATCTTTGTGGTGCGCAAACCAGGGGGTGTCGCGGGGAAGGAACCTAACCTCAATCTGACCACCAAAAATGGTCAGAAATCACTATTACCATTGTCGCTAAGGGGACAGGCAAAAACCGAACGTGAGCCGCATCATTCAATCCCAGGACCAATCAATCCCTACACACCTGAGAGGTAGATTGGGGAATTGTACCAGAGCCTGAGAACTGCAGCCATCCCTATGGCAAGTAAGAGGAAATTGTGATTTCTTTGGGTGAGTTTTTGACACATGGACCAGTAGATAGAAAAGAGGGTACACACCCCCACTCTGCTTCCCATATGTGGCAGAAAGACTATGTGGAGCCCTGGGTTAGAACTAGATGCCAAGGTGTGTCGACACCTCAGAACATTCCTTTTTTGGATGCCATTCTTTGGTGTCCAGTGGGGCTTCTGTCCCCTTAAGCAAGAAGATAGGAGGAAACTCTTTAATCTGCCCTGTTAGACCAGGCATCTTATGGCGTGTTTCTACTGTCTTTGTGCTTTCTGACCTCATGAGGGTATGCTGAACTCTGTTTTTTGTCTCGTTTAGTGCCTATGAGCCCTTTTCCACTGCTATTCAGTTCTAACGTGCAAGTGCTCCTACTGTAAAATATGTTAACATTCGTTGTCCGTGATTGGCATATTTGATTTAATGGTAAGTCCTAAATAAAGTGCACTGTGTGTGCCCAGGTCCTGCAACATAAAAGCTACTAGTAGGCAGTTCGGGCTGGACTGTTCCCATGAGGCACAGGGTCCGACTGATTTGCATATAGCCATGTCTGAACTGGGGTGGCAGAGTGGGCTAAAGAACGGTGATGGATTAAACCCAGATCTTTTGACTGGGTGTGAGTGTTTGATTGGTTCAGATGCTCCGTCCATTACCACCCCCTTTTGTACCGCTTTTGGCCGCCATAAGTGTGGCAGGGTATGCTCAGACGTGAGTCCCTTGCTCACTTTGCCACTGTATTCAAGCAAGCCAGACTGAAGACGGCTGGAATGCCAGAAACCGGCCCTCTGAAGCTTTTTTCCGGTCCAGGGAAGGCATGGCTTGGCAGTTCGGCTGAACTGTTCCCATACGGCACAGGGTCAGACTGATTTGCATATAGCCATGTCTGAACTGGGGTGGCAGAGTGGGCTAAAGAACGGTGATGGATTAAACCCAGACCTTTTGACTGGTTGTGAGTGTTTGTATTGGTTCAGATGCTCCGTCCATTACCACCCCCTTTTGGACCGCTTTTGGCCGCCAAAAGTGTGGCAGAGTATGCTCAAACGTGAGTCCCTTGCTCACTTTGCCGCTGGATTCAAGCAAGCCGGGCTGAAGACGGCTGGAATGCCAGAAACCGGTCCTCAGAAGCTTGTTTCCGGTCCAGGGAAGGCATGGCTTGGCAGTTCGGGCAAGACTGTTCCCATGAGGCACAGGGTCAGACTGATTTGCATATAGCCATGTCTGAACTGGGGTGGCAGAGTGGGCTAAAGAACGGTGATGGATTAAACCCAGATCTTTTGACTGGGTGTGAGTGTTTGATTGGTTCAGATGCTCTGTCCATTACCACCCCCTTTTGTACCGCTTTTGGCCGCCATAAGTGTGGCAGGGTATGCTCAGACGTGAGTCCCTTGCTCACTTTGCCACTGGATTCAAGCAAGCCGGGCTGAAGACGGCTGGAATGCCAGAAACCGGTCCTCAGAAGCTTGCTTCCGGTTCAGGGAAGGCATGGTTTGGCAGTTCGGGCTGGACTGTTCCCATGAGGCAGAGGGTCAGACTGATTTGCATATAGCCATGTGTGAACTGGGGTGGCAGAGTGGGCTAAAGAAAGGAGATGGATTAAACCCAGATCTTTTGACTGGGTGTGAGTGTTTGATTGGTTCAGATCCTCCGTCCTATACCACCCCCTTTTTTACCGCTTTTGGCCGCCATAAGTGTGGCAGGGTATGCTCAGACGTGAGTCCCTTGCTCACTTTCCCACTGGATTCAAGCAGGCCGGGCTGAAGACGGCTGGAATGCCAGAAACCGGTCCTCGGAAGCTTGTTTCCGGTCCAGGGAAGGCATGGCTTGGCAGTTCGGGCTGGACTGTTCCCATGAGGCACAGGGTCAGACGGATTTGAATATAGCCATGTCTAAACTGGGGTGGCAGAGTGGGCTAAAGAACGGTGATGGATTAAACCCAGATCTTTTGACTAGGTGTGAGTGTTTGATTGGTTCAGATGCTCCACCCATTACCACCCCCTTTTGTACCACTAGTAGGCCTGCAGCACTGATTGTGCCACCCACACAAGTAGCCTATCAAAAGTGTCTGCACACACAGTTTTTAACTGCCATTTCAACCTGGCAAGTGCACCCACTTGCCAGGCCTAATCCCTCCCTTTTATTATAAATTTCACCCCTAAGGTTGGCCCAGTGCAGCCCCATGGGCAGACTGCGATGTATTTAAAATGTAGGACATGTAGTAGTGTGTATTTACATGTACTAATAGTGAAATACTGTGCATTTCGTTTTTCACAATTGAAAGGCTGTCTCTTCCATAGGTTATCATGGGGTCTGCCTTGAAACATCTTTCAAGTGAGATTTCCTTAAGCTTACTGGGTTCCTGCCAAACAGGACTCCAGTCTATCTACTTTCTCCCTAGGTTGTTGTGTTCAGTACTTAGGTACACCCCAGATTGGATACTGGGGTACCCTAATAAGTCCCTAATATTTGGTACCCATGTACCCAGGGTATAGGTACCCCAGAGGTCTCCCATGGGCTGAAGCATGTATTATGCCACCCATGAGAGACCATTCTAAAAGGAACTACAGGTCTGCCATTGCAGCCTGTGTAAGTTGGTGCAAGCACCACTTACTAAAGACATGGTTTACTATATCTCAGGGTCACTGCACTTAAAACCTATAAGTCACCCCTATAGCAGGCCTTTGCAATCGTGAAGGCAGGGTACTTGGTTCTAAGTGAGAGGATGACCCTGAATAAGCAGGACACCCCTGCAGCGTATTAAGTCCACTCTCCTGGGTTGTCAGTGAAGCAGCCATATACTATACAGAGGGGCATGGCGTAAATACGCGATGGCCATCTCGAAAACGGCTGCAATGAACTCTATCATGTTTGGTATAAAAAAAATGGTGCAATCATGACCCCACACCGTAAACTGTGTAGGAGGTATGATTCCAAGCACTGGAAGAGCTCTCTGTTAGGCTCTCGGTGTTCCCAGTGCTAGCCTTCTAGTCCCGGACAGCACAAATTGATTGCTGCCTACCGGAGACATGTTTCTGCCCTCCTGCTGCTGACCCATATTTGAGCAGTGGAAGGTAGAACAATAGGCATACTGTCATAGAGAAGTGTGACCACCTCCCAGACAGGATTTAGTGTATTAGGGCTGGGTGAGTGTGATTGCTAGCGCCAGAACGTCTACATGAGTGGCACATTTGGTGTCCATGTGCATAGTCCAGTTCAAACCAGTCCTCAGAGCCGTTAGCTCCCACTCTGGTGCAAAACTGGGCAAAGGACATAGGAGTAACAACCCGCTGTCCATAGCCTCCCCTGGGAAGGCCCCCTGAATCTTCCCAACTCTTTCCCTAGGGTACTGAATGGCTTACCTGGGTGTAGGTCTTTAGATTCGCCGTGGGATAAGATTCAGATCAGACACCATTGCACTCCTACCGTTTGGGTACTCTGGACTTTGCTGGGCTTCGTTTGGGCCTGACCTTTTCTCCATTCAAGTCTGCTGCATTTTATGTGCCTGTGCATCATACTGGAACCTTCTGAGGCCTGCAAAGCATCAAAGATAACCAAAGTAATCTCCCTTGGAGTGAAGGACTCACTCCCCTCCATTCGCAGGCACCGTAAATAAGTCAAGCGGTCAGCAGATCCTGAGCTTCTCCGGATTCTGTGGGCTCTGCAACACAGATGGTGGTTTTCCACAGCTACTGAGGCCTGGCTCTGCCATCTCATCAAGTTTAAGGCAAGTGTCCCTTGTGGGGGATGCAATAACCGAACAGCTGTGCACCACATACAAATTGCAGTTTCGAAGGCTTATTGGCTTGTTTGCAGGAAGATCTTCGGGCTCCCAGTAGCCCCAACCTCGAGCACCTCCAGTGACCAGAATATTCAGCCGCACCTCATTGTGTGCATTGTGGCCTGCATCTTTTTTTGAGCTGCTTGAGGTCCTCTTGCAACTCCAGTGCCTTCAGCCTGTGGATCCACTTGAGGGGCACACTTTAGGCTCCCCTGATTCCTTGGGGCCTGCCCTAACTCTGCTGCTTGTGTTGAGTCCCCTGGATCTGACCCCAACTTTGCACCTTGTCAACTCCCAGCGAGGGTTGCATTTGCCAAGGCTTGTCGGTGCCGAGCTGGACACCGACCCCTCAGCACTCAACATGGGAAAGCTCATCTCCGGGTCCTGGTCTTTCTGGGAATTGCCTAGTCCTCACAGCTGCATAGTCCAGATCACCGGCATCTTCCTTGAACCACCCGACATCAGAGGGCATTCATCTTCCAAGTCTACTGGTCAACCCTGAGTGACATAGACTCTGTCCCACCTGCTTTCAGGTACTCCTCTTCAAGAATCCATGTTTGGATTCATCCGGACATGCACTCACCTGAAGTCCTCCATTGGGTTTGACTGCGGTTTGCGGCACCACTTCGCAACTATGCACCTGGCTTCACTGGGATATATAACTTGGGTACCATAGTATCCACATGTGGGGTGGCTCTCCAACCTTCTGTCTTCTACTGGGTTTCAATAAATAATCAACAGGTAGGGAGGAGGATAGGTAGTCCATTCGTTTCCCCAGTACCAATCTAACAATCATCAAAAGAAGAGAATGGACACTTGTAACTACTTAACCTTTGGTTAAGATGGAACAACCTCATAAACGCAGTGTCTAACGGGCAGTATATGTCTTTCATCCGCCCCACACTCGCGTTATGGCATTTATCATTGGAAGTTCCAAGAACGTGTTATATGCCAGCCTCATCCAGAGGCAACCTCTGGCTAGAGTAGTAGTGTCCAGAGAAAAATTTTTTAACAAAAAAGGCACCCCAGGAAAAAGTAAAAAACTATAACTTCACCAGTGGTTGAATTTAATAGAGAAGGTGAGGTTATATATTATTAAAATATTGTCGGTATCATTTGAGGTCAAGTTATTGGAACTCATTATACCTTAGGTTTAACAAAGTCAACATGTTTCTGCTCCATATTGCCCAGCCGGGTCTACGGAGCATTCATCAGGACAAACACCACATACAACAGTAATATTACTTACACGACTTGTGTAGTAATTCAAAAAAACATATTTGTTTTAAAGTTTTTTTGCTTTTTCAGGATTTCTCAAGTTGGGAAAGCTGAGGCTTCAACAGGTGGCAATGGGACTCACTGGTCCTGAGGAGCACGTGGGGAGCTTCCGCGTCTTGTGCTGCCTCTGCCCCAGGATACTGTTGAAGCCTCAGCTTTCCCAACTTGAGAAATGGATGGTTGGGCAGGCAATGAACCCAATTCAGTGTCTTTCTATTCCCTCTGACGATCCGGTTAGCTTTTTGACCTTCCCGGTACAGATGAGAGGTGGTAAACATCCCAATCTTGCCACCTATGGGTGCGGAAATGTTACAAGTTGAGCAGGAAACAAACTGAGAAAAGGAATGGTGAGGCACTGTCAAGGTCTTATTAGCAACATATTGACTTCATACAGTTCAAGATTTGAAAGTTTTCTATTGCAGAAAATGTTGGGAATATTGGGTTTTAGGACTTCTGTTGATCTTTATACGTTTGTGATTTAGCCAGTTTCCTTGCAAATCACACCACCCTGGATTCACTTGGATCTCTAGGTTTCAGAAAAGTGCTAGAGCCTGAAATGTGAAGCTTTTCACCATAGCAAGTGAGAGAAAATTGGGATTTACTTCGTCTTTGCTTGCCATGGGGCTGGGGATAGGGATGCCTTAGGCTAGGGCGGCAGAAAGACTGTTTAAGAATGGGAGAGCTGATGTAAGGATGGGGAGCCCTCACCCAATGTATTCTGACGCAAAATATATCCCTGGTGTCTAGTCAGTATCTGGCCTTCTCTTTAGAAAGACTGCAGTCCTTTATGGGTAGGTACGGAGGCTCAATAGCTGGGCAGGCCACACCACCACCATTTTTTGCTTTGTAAAAAACAAATTTCCCTGATGCCTAGTGGAATACCTGCTCCTCCCCTGGAGGGTATATTGGAGGTAAATCAACCAACCAAGAGGCAGAGATATTGCTGGGCCCAATATTCATTCATTGCAGCGCCCAACCCCATCTTTTTTCAAATGTGTTTTCCCTGGTGTCTAGTTTTTGCCTCCTGTGGAATTACTGTGATACCCTGACCTAATCTGCATTCCCAGTGGGAGAAGGTGGAATGCTGGTACCATTATGAGACAGGGGCATGACCTGGTATCTTGGCAGTTCACCCCACCCTTCTCTTTTTAAGAAAAAAAAGATGTACCTTGTGTCTAGTGGACTTTTGGTACCCGGGGAGAGGAGCACTCGCCCATGCTGAGGGATGGAGCCCTCTCTTTCCCTGTGCTCTAGTAGGTGGATCCATGCTTTGAGTGTCTCCTGCCAACAATACCTCGCCTGATTGAATTGGTACCCACAGGGCAGAGTTATTTTCACACGCTCCTAATGCGTCTGCTGGTTTCTCTTTCAATCACCTGGATGTCAGCGATCTGTGCCTAGTATCACAGTGAACAAAACAATTACAATAGTGGGTTGTGAGGCAAGCTGTTTCCTCTCATCCTAACATTTTCTTTTCTTAAATAAATCCTCCTGGAGCTTGCACCAGAAGGATTATCTTAGTCAATAAGGTCATTCAATGGTTCACCTCAACCTGACTATCAAAATTGTTCGCATGACTTGAACAATTCGTAAAGTTCAACGAAGAGGTTAAAGTTCCAATGACAAAAAACCATTTACGACTCTTTTGTTTGCTAAAATACCTTTACTGCTGCTCTGCAACTATTTAAAAGGCTGTCAGGACAAAACTGGAGCAGAGACCAGCGGCCAGAACACAAAACGTTTTTGAATGGTACTATTTCATGTCCGTGGTGTTAAGTTAAGGCTGCTCCAAACCGTTTCGCCTCTGTGTTATGAAAAGAGAAATCTGGAAGTGGCAATGTGTGACGAGCATTTGTGAGAATGTGGTATGTGATATTTTGTTGTAGTGGTAATGTTTTTTTATGCTGCTGTGTTTCTGTGCTGTAATAATGCAATGTGATGTTGTGTTACATTCTGTTTTGACGGTTTTGTTTGGATGTGAACTGGTATGTTTTAAATTGGTTATGTTGCTTTGTGTGTGTTATTATGCTATTTTATGTTGTTTACTTAAGATAATTCAACAAATGCAGCTACGTTTCCAGCCAAAAGCAGCACATGCTTTGACAGTTCCTGTGACAGGGAGCAGTTTACCATTGTCTAAGATGGTAAAATAGCACTTCTCCCATCCTTCTACTACTTAACACATCAGTCCACCAAAAACCGTGGTGGATACAGAGTCTAAACCTATTGCTCATAATGCTCACTTTCTATGATAAAGTACAAGGTCTTATAAAAGCTCTTACAATGCTCATTTAATGTGAAACAACCCCATGTATTGTTATGGGTTGAGAACTTTTTTAAGAAATTGGTGTTAGTGTTAATTAGATATGTATGTAATCAAATGCAAATTGAGCATATAATATGAAATCTGGTGGTGAACTTCCAAAAGATGATCTTGTTTCTAGGGGAACAGCCAATAATCAGTAATACTTTGAGATCAAATACTTATTATGGAAAATACACCATCATACAATGTGCTATGTATTATAGTGTAAATATTGAACAAATGTTCTTATTTTATGTTAACATTATAACTAGGCAGATTCTGCATGTCTAATTTTGCACTAGAGTCTACATTGATTCCTCTTGCTGTGGATTTTGAAACATTTTGCTGTTTTGGTGTGAAATATCAACAAAGACTATTACAGTTGAATTGGAAAGAAAATGGTATTAATTGGAGAATTGAAAGTCTATGTTTTTGAATAAAGGGTTCATCCAAAAGTCAAAACCATGTTTAATAGTTGTCCCTGCTGTTGTTTATAGAACTCAAATCTTAGTATATAGCTGATACATAAATGATAATGATGCACACAAATTACGCTGGACAACCCGCTCAACGCATAAAAATATATTTAGATTCATGTCTCTTTCTTTTCTCTTTTATAACCCCACAGGAATTCTAATCAATGTCACCCTGCTTTCAGAATATACCTTGAAATTAGAATCAAATGCTTCAGTTTGAGTCAAATAAATAAAACCATTCCTTTAAGCTATGTATACAATATTATTTTTTACATCTTGTTTAATTTCTTTCTTTCTAGAATTGTCTTCATTCTTTCCATCGTTCTTATAATGTTAGTTTCATCACATGTTTAATATCTCCATTAGAAACCCTTTAAAAAAATTCCTTTTCACTCCACTCTATTCATTTTATTCCCTTTTGCTCATTCTCCTTATTACTATGCTCTTTCTCTTTTTTTGTACCATAATTTAATTCACATTTCAGTTGACTCTATACTTGACTTAGCCATATCAATATATACATCTCTTATCTTTATATTTTCAAACTCCTACAACATTTGGGCACATGTCAAGTGTTTTTCAATTTCTTATAATTTAGCTCAAGTTCTTCTATTTGACCTGCCCTATATCATTTTGATTTGGATCTTTCCTTTATCTATTTCTGTATTTCTTATTTCATCTTATGTTTATCCTACATTTCTACACAGCACTGCACTTGTTCTTGAATTAAATATAATTAAAACTGTAAGTCCGGCAAAATTTAACATTATGTAGATGTAGATGCTAGATACATGTTGCTAGTGAATTAATTTTATGATAAAATTGTATATTATTCATTCAATCACCCCATATTGCTATGCAAGTGTGCATACATCCAGGAGATCACACTTACCGATTTGTCATAATGGCCTTTAGAGTTATTAGAATTAACATATGTGTACAAGAACTCACAGGGAGTAAACCAGTGCTCTCAATAGTCAACAAATCATTAATCATTATGGTGTAACTCCACTGAGTTCACTCTTTCATGATTACTGATGGCTGAAATCAGTAATAGTAGAAATAACTACTAGGTTTTTTACTGTTGTAAGGCCTAGGATAACACTCAGGATTCCATATTACATTTATTAAGCTGTAATTCCTAATTGGGAGTAGGTAGATATGTTGGGCCCCATTGACAAAGGTAAAAGTAGATGTTTTGTCTAACCTTAGACCAAATGTCTAGGTTTACGACTTTGGGAATTCACAAAGAGCATTTTCCAGTACTAACTTTATGTCCGAACTCAAGATGGATCTCCGCCCCAACTGCAGATATGACAATCCCTTGTAGGTACCATATTAGGAATCAAGATGTCAATTCATCCAGAACTTTTGGAGCCCTCACAAAGCACATCCACTTACTCTCCTTTGAACCCTCCTACATGCAGGACAAGCAACTAATGTCCATCAACTCCTCACTGATGGAATCCAGAAACGCCCTGACATGGCAGTCCCACAAACTTGAGGTCCAGTTTGAAACCTTGCAAGTAATGATACTCACAAAAGCTGAAATGGCCAAGAAAATTAAAAAAATGGAGGAGCTCAATATAAAGATGACTGCAAATGTCTGTTGTTGTCCAGAGATAGTGGAAAGATGGCCAACGTTACCAAACATCCTCGCCATATTGGTCTCCAACCTCATGGTAAAAAATGAAATTCACCCAGGCACACAATGCAGTGGAAGAGTTGAAGGCATAACAAACAAGACTGGCACACAGGTCACATGGAGATGGAAGAGGTAGCAGTCTGAATGTACAATCCACCATGGGTGGTCCGTTAACAATGGACATCAATAAACCATCCAGTGAGCAACAGGAAAGCTGTGGTTGCACAGAAGGGACAAGGCTGCGTGCAATCACGCCGGTAAAATGGAGAGCAAAAAAACAAATAAAGAAGCATCAAAATCAAAGACAATACAGCAGATAAAAAAGCACCCTAAAACCTTGTAAAGATCTTGCAGTGGTTAAAACTCATCTGACATCTACAGTCACCTCGGCCAAATTCCTGTACCCAATATTTATAATAAACAGAACTTGAAATATGGCCCTACAGTTTGGGGAAAATACACATTCGAAAAATACAAACAAGATTAGATATGTCCAGCAACAAACCAACAATATGCATAGATACGCCAGGATCTAAAAAGCGGTCCTTCGGAAAACAGCTCAGTCAAGTCAAGTTAAGCCAAACAAGGAAGGGAGGCCCCTGCCCAGGCAGAAGACCTCAAGTCAAAGACTTAGAAGCAACACCAAACACCTGGTTCGCATCACCACACGAGAGACAAGGGTACAAAATGCTTCTAATTAGACGCAGCCTAAAAAGAGAAAAACCTCACAGAACAAACTGCCGTATGATGAACAAAAAAGAAAACAAGGGGTCCAGCGGAGACATATAAGATGGCCCATGCTAGCGAATTAATGGAGACCCCCAAATGGGTCATATCTGAGATGCCAGAAGGCCATAGGCTTGCACTGATCCAAGGGAGAGTACATCAATCCATCATGAAGACAATCTCGCCCCTTATAAAAACTAGGTCAGTGCAAAGGTATGCCACGCAAAAAAGGCAGCCCCAATGTAGATGACGAAGGTGGACTACAAAGAATGAAACCCCACAGAAGGCATCTAGGGGCATCTCTGACAACCTTGATTGATCCAATATACTCAAACCCTTGCAGTACATTCCCTCATTATCCTTTTTCAACAGCAAAGGTATATTTTGACTTCAAAGGCCCAGACAAAGAAAAATAATCTACAATCATAACATGGTGGAAAAAAAGCAAATGTATAATGTTTTGTTTGTTTATCACAAAAACCAAAATTAATTCAATATGAAAGATGATACCTTGTATAGTTCAAGTTATTTACTGTTTTCACGGTTAATGTCATGATTATTTCTATGGGCATGATCTAAAGTTTGTTATGGACACAATTGAAGTATCTTTGAAGTAATAATAGTCAAGTCAATGACGATTGGAGAAACAAGTTACTGTTTTTTTCTTCAGAATAGCAGCAGATTGATGGTCTTTGGGGCATTATCTTTATGATATAGTATGATTGAATCCCAACCCGTTTAGTCCTCAACTGGATCACTCTCCATAGATGATATACACTTTTATCAACTGTACTTACTGCTTTTTGTGCCTGAGAGCCTGTCTTCAAAACACGTCTGGGTTGGTTGACAGCTCTACTTTATGTATTCCCTCGAGACAGCCACAAACACAGGAAGGTAAGGCTCATCTTCATTCTGAGCACTCATCTGCATTGCGATGGATCTTCCTGGGCAGGGTATATGTAGTGTTCAGTCCACACACAAAGCACTTGTTTACCCCAATGGGTAGCCTGGCAAACCGGACTGGGTTGAAAGGGAACCTTGTGCACTACTGTCCCCTCCTACATCAATGGCACCTTTGGGTATAAATACTTGGTCTCTGACCCCCTAAAATCAGAAACTTCTGGATCTTGAATTGAACTTTGGTCAGAAGTACTGCTGTACTGCCTAATGGACTCAATTGTACCGTTTTTCTGGAAGGACTGCTTTCTTGCTTGTTTCCTTGCTGCTCCCTGACTCAGTTGGAAGGAGAGTTGGACTCTGCCTTTCCTTCAAGTGATCTCGAGCAGCTTGCTGACTTGCCTCCTGTTTTCTGAAGTCCCAGGGACACAAAAGACTTCCTAATGTTACAATAGTGCTGCTGTACTTTCTGTGAGACATACCCTTGCCTGAGGTGCCCCCTCCAAGCTATGATTCAGAAAAGGGGGTGGTGATGAACAGAGTGTCTGAATTAAGCAGACCACTCTAACCCAGTCCAAAGATCAGGGCTTGATCCATCACCGTTATTTATCTCACTGCACCATCCCAGCTCAGAACCTGGCTATATGCAAATCAGTCTGTCCCTGGCCCAGTGCATCATGGGAACAGGGCAGACTAAACTACCAAGCCAATTCTTCACCAGAAAGGAGACAAGCTACCGGGGACCGGTTTCTGGCATTTCAGCCTTCTTCGGCCCGGCTTGCTTGAATCCTGATGGTGCAGTGAGAAAGGGACTCATGTCTGAGTATACCATGCCTCACCTATAGTGGCCAAAAACGATTCAGAAAAGGGGGTGGTGATGAACAGAGTGTCTGAATTAAGCAGACCACTCTAACCCAGTCCAAAGATCAGGGCTTGATCCATCACCGTTATTTATCTCACTGCACCATCCCAGCTCAGAACCTGGCTATATGCAAATCAGTCTGTCCCTTGCCCAGTGCATCATGGGAACAGGGCAGACTAAACTACCAAACCAATTCTTCACCAGAAAGGAGACAAGCTACCGGGGACCGGTTTCTGGCATTTCAGCCTTCTTCGGCCCGGCTTGCTTGAATCCTGATGGTGAAGTGAGAAAGGGACAAATGTCTGAGTATACCCTGCCACACCTATAGTGGCCAAAAACGATTCAGAAAAGGGGGTGGTGATGATCAGAGTGTCTGAATTAAGCAGACCACTCTAACCCAGTCCAAAGATCAGGGCTTGATCCATCACCGTTATTTATCTCACTGCACCATCCCAGCTCAGAACCTGGCTATATGCAAATCAGTCTGTCCCTGGCCCAGTGCATCATGGGAACAGGGCAGACTAAACTACCAAGCCAATTCTTCACCAGAAAGGAGACAAGCTACCGGGGACTACTTTCTGGCATTTCAGCCTTCTTCGGCCCGGCTTGCTTGAATCCTGATGGTGCAGTGTGAAAGGGACTCATGTCTGAGTATACCCTGCCACACCTATAGTGGCCAAAAACGATTCAGAAAAGGGGGTGGTGATGAACAGAGTGTCTGAATTAAGCAGACCACTCTAACCCAGTCCAAAGATCAGGGCTTGATCCATCACCGTTATTTATCTCACTGCACCATCCCAGCTCAGAACCTGGCTATATGCAAATCAGTCTGTCCCTGGCCCAGTGCATCATGGGAACAGGGCAGACTAAACTACCAAGCCAATTCTTCACCAGAAAGGAGACAAGCTACCGGGGGCCGGTTTCTGGCATTTCAGCCTTCTTCGGCCCGGCTTGCTTGAATCCTGATGGTGCAGTGAGAAAGGGACTCATGTCTGAGTATACCCTGCCACACCTATAGTGGCCAAAAATGATTCAGAAAAGGGGGTGGTGATGAACAGAGTGTCTGAATTAAGCGGACCACTCTAACCCAGTCCAAAGATCAGGGCTTGATCCATCACCGTTATTTATCTCACTGCACCATCCCAGCTCAGAACCTGGCTATATGCAAATCAGTCTGTCCCTGGCCCAGTGCATCATGGGAACAGGGCAGACTAATTTACCAAGCCAATTCTTCACCAGAAAGGAGTCAAGCTACCGGGGGCCGGTTTCTGGCATTTCAGCCTTCTTCGGCCTGGCTTGCTTGAATCCTGATGGTGCAGTGGGAAAGGGACTCATGTCTGAGTATACCCTGCCACACCTATAGTGGCCAAAACGATGCAGAAAAGGGGGTGGTGATGAACAGAGTGTCTGAATTAAGCAGACCACTCTAACCCAGTCCAAAGATCAGGGCTTGATCCATCACCGTTATTTATCTCACTGCACCATCCCAGCTCAGAACCTGGCTATATGCAAATCAGTCTGTCCCTGGCCCAGTGCATCATGGGAACAGGGCAGACTAAACTACCAAGCCAATTCTTCACCAGAAAGGAGACAAGCTACCGGGGGCCGGTTTCTGGCATTTCAGCCTTCTTCGGCCCGGCTTGCTTGAATCCTGATGGTGCAGTGAGAAAGGGACTCATGTCTGAGTATACCCTGCCACACCTATAGTGGCCAAAAACGATTCAGAAAAGGGGGTGGTGATGAACAGAGTGTCTGAATTAAGCAGACCACTCTAACCCAGTCCAAAGATCAGGGCTTGATCCATCACCGTTATTTATCTCACTGCACCATCCCAGCTCAGAACCTGGCTATATGCAAATCAGTCTGTCCCTGGCCCAGTGCATCATGGGAACAGGGCAGACTAAACTACCAAGCTAATTCTTCACCAGAAAGGAGACAAGCTACCTGGGACCGGTTTCTGGCATTTCAGCCTTCTTCGGCCCGGCTTGCTTGAATCCTGATGGTGCAGTGAGAAAGGGACTCATGTCTGAGTATACCCTGCCACAACTATAGTGGCCAAAAATGATTCAGAAAAGGGGGTGGTGATGAACAGAGTGTCTGAATTAAGCAGACCACTCTAACCCAGTCCAAAGACCAGGGCTTGATCCATCACCGTTATTTATCTCACTGCACCATCCCAGCTCAGAACCTGGCTATATGCAAATCAGTCTGTCCCTGGCCCAGTGCATCATGGGAACAGGGCAGACTAAACTACCAAGCCAATTCTTCACCAGAAAGGAGACAAGCTACCAGGGACCTGTTTCTGGCATTTCAGCCTTCTTCGGCCCGGCTTGCTTGAATCCTGATGGTGCAGTGAGAAAGGGACTCATGTCTGAGTATACCCTGCCACACCTATAGTGGCCAAAAACGATTCAGAAAAGGGGGTGGTGATGAACAGAGTGTCTGAATTAAGCAGACCACTCTAACCCAGTCCAAAGATCAGGGCTTGATCCATCACCGTTATTTATCTCACTGCACCATCCCAGCTCAGAACCTGGCTATATGCAAATCAGTCTGTCCCTGGCCCAGTGCATCATGGGAACAGGGCAGACTAAACTACCAAACCAATTCTTCACCAGAAAGGAGACAAGCTACCGGGGACCGGTTTCTGGCATTTCAGCCTTCTTCGGCCCGGCTTGCTTGAATCCTGATGGTGCAGTGAGAAAGGGACTCATGTCTGAGTATACCCTGCCACAACTATAGTGGCCAAAAACGATTCAGAAAAGGGGGTGGTGATGAACAGAGTGTCTGAATTAAGCAGACCACTCTAACCCAGTCCAAAGATCAGGGCTTGATCCATCACCGTTATTTATCTCACTGCACCATCCCAGCTCAGAACCTGGCTATATGCAAATCAGTCTGTCCCTGGCCCAGTGCATCATGGGAACAGGGCAGACTAAACTACCAAGCCAATTCTTCACCAGAAAGGAGACATGCTACCGGGGACCGGTTTCTGGCATTTCAGCCTTCTTCGGCCCGGCTTGCTTGAATCCTGATGGTGCAGTGAGAAAGGACTCATGTCTGAGTATACCCTGAAACACCTATAGTGGCCAGAAACGATTCAGAAAAGGGGGTGGTGATGAACAGAGTGTCTGAATTAAGCAAACCACTCTAACCCAGTCCAAAGATCAGGGCTTGATCCATCACCGTTATTCATCTCACTGCACCATCCCAGCTCAGAACCTGGCTATATGCAAATCAGTCTGTCCCTGGCCCATTGCATCATGGGAACAGGCCAGACTAAACTACCAAGCCAATTCTTCACCAGAAAGGAGACAAGCTACCGGGGACCGGTTCTGGCATTTCAGCCTTCTTCGGCCCGGCTTGCTTGAATCCTGATGGTGCAGTGAGAAAGGGACTCATGTCTGAGTATACCCTGCCACACCTAGAGTGGCCAAAAACGATTCAGAAAAGGGGGTGGTGATGAACAGAGTGTCTGAGTTAAGCAGACCACTCTAACCCAGTCCAAAGATCAGGGCTTGCTCCATCACCGTTATTTATCTCACTGCACCATCCCAGCTCAGAACCTGGCTATATGCAAATCAGTCTGTCCCTGGCCCAGTGCATCATGGGAACAGGGCAGACTAAACTACCAAGCCAATTCTTCACCAGAAAGGAGACAAGCTACCGGGGACCGGTTTCTGGCATTTCAGCCTTCTTCGGCCCGGCTTGCTTGAATCCTGATGGTGCAGTGGGAAAGGGACTCATGTCTGAGTATACCCTGCCACACCTATAGTGGCCAAAACGATTCAGAAAAGGGGGTGGTGATGAACAGAGTGTCTGAATTAAGCAGACCACTCTAACCCAGTCCAAAGATCAGGGCTTGATCCATCACCGTTATTTATCTCACTGCACCATCCCAGCTCAGAACCTGGCTATATGCAAATCAGTCTGTCCCTGGCCCAGTGTATCATGGGAACAGGGCAGACTAAACTACCAAGCCAATTCTTCACCAGAAAGGAGACAAGCTACCGGGGACCGGTTTCTGGCATTTCAGCCTTCTTCGGCCCGGCTTGCTTGAATCCTGATGGTGCAGTGAGAAAGGGACTCATGTCTGAGTATACCCTGCCACACCTATAGTGGCCAAAAACGATTCAGAAAAGGGGGTGGTGATGAACAGAGTGTCTGAATTAAGCAGACCACTCTAACCCAGTCCAAAGATCAGGGCTTGATCCATCACCGTTATTTATCTCACTGCACCATCCCAGCTCAGAACCTGGCTATATGCAAATCAGTCTGTCCCTGGCCCAGTGCATCATGGGAACAGGGCAGACTAAACTACCAAGCCAATTCTTCACCAGAAAGGAGACAAGCTACCGGGGACCGGTTTCTGGCATTTCAGCCTTCTTCGGCCCGGCTTGCTTGAATCCTGATTGTGCAGTGAGAAAGGGACTCATGTCTGAGTATACCCTGCCACACCTATAGTGGCCAAAAACGATTCAGAAGAGGGGGTGGGGATGAACAGAGTGTCTGAATTAAGCAGACCACTCTAACCCAGTCCAAAGATCAGGGCTTGATCCATCACCGTTATTTATCTCACTGCACCATCCCAGCTCAGAACCTGGCTATATTCAAATCAGTCTGTCCCTGGCCCAGTGCATCATGGGAACAGGGCAGACTAAACTACCAAGCCAATTCTTCACCAGAAAGGAGACAAGCTACCGGGGACCGGTTTCTGGCATTTCAGCCTTCTTCGGCCCGGCTTGCTTGAATCCTGATTGTGCAGTGAGAAAGGGACTCATGTCTGAGTATACCCTGCCACACCTATAGTGGCCAAAAACGATTCAGAAAAGGGGGTGGTGATGAACAGAGTGTCTGAATTAAGCAGACCACTCTAACCCAGTCCAAAGATCAGGGCTTGATCCATCACCATTATTTATCTCACTGCACCATCCCAGCTCACATCACCACCCCCTTTTCTGAATCATTTTTGTCCACCATAAGCGTGGAAGGGTATACTCAGATGTGAGTCCCTAGCTCATTGCACCATCAGGACTCAAGCAAGCCGGGCCGAAGACGGCTGAAATGCCAGAAACCGGTCCCCGGTAGCTTGTTTCCTTCCCAGTATAAGAATTGGCTTGGTAGTTTGGTCTGCCCTGTTCCCATGATGCACTGGGCCAGGGTCAGACTAATTTGCATATAGCCAAGTTCTGAGCTGGGATGGTGCAGTGAGCTAAAAAACGGTGATGGATCAAGCCCTGATCTTTGGACTGGGTAAGAGTGGTCTACTTAATTCAGACACTCTGTTCATCACCACCCCCTTTTCTGAATCATTTTTGTCCACCATAAGCGTGGAAGGGTATACTCAGATGTGAGTCCCTAGCTCATTGCACCATCAGGATTCAAGCAAGCCGGGCCGAAGACGGCTGAAATGCCAGAAACAGGTCCCCGGTAGCTTGTTTCCTTCCCAGTATAAGAATTGGCTTGGTAGTTTGGTCTGCCCTGTTCCCATGATGCACTGGGCCAGGGTCAGACTAATTTGCATATAGCCAAGTTCTGAGCTGGGATGGTGCAGTGAGCTAAAAAAAAGGTGATGGATCAAGCCCTGATCTTTGGACTGGGTAAGAGTGGTCTACTTAATTCAGACACACTGTTCATCACCACCCCCTTTTCTGAACCCTCCAAGCTATGGGCATGAGAAGTGGGTTCTGCAACTGCTTTTATAACCTACAGCTCCTGGGCCACTGAAATCAACCTTTTGGTCTCTTTACAGCTGTGAACAGGCCAGTTCGCACTGGGACTGCGCCACTTTAAGGAGCCGTGTGAGCTGCTGCAGCATCATGTCCCCTCACTGCATGCAGCACTATCCGTGATGCCCTGTCTACTCTTTGCTCCCACAGGATCATAGCTATTGACGATCTACTTGCTCCGATCTTGGTTTCAATCAGCATTGTTTTGCCTACCATGCCACCCCAGTATCGACCCAGCCACAGGCAAATACGTCTTAACCCTGCCCCCTGTGGAAACAGTCTAGCCTGAACTGCCAGGCCAGGTCCTCCCTGGACCAGAAACAAGCATCCTGGGACCAGTTTTGGGGTATCACACCTCATCAGCCAAGCTAGTTTGAATCTGGTGGTATAACGAGCATGGGACCCACAACTAGGCATTCCCTTCCCACCTAGGGCAATCCATGGTATAACTAAGGTAGATTTAGATAGAGATATTGTCCGACTTGTTCGAATAGCTGACCTGCCACTGACCCAACGCACTCAATAGGCGACCAAGAGCAGTGGTGCTGGCGGAGCACTCTGTCAGAAGAATCGATTACCCAATTAGGGTACAAATTGGCTTTCCTAGAGAGAGGGGTGTGACGCTGGTGTTGTACCTAGCTGAGGTCACCTGTCCAGATCTGCAACACATGTTGACTGTGCCTGAGAGGGGGGAAAGAGGATTACGTACTTGGCGCATCCTTACTGGTAGATCAGTCAGGTCCTTACATTGAAGGGAAAGTGGAGGGAAATTATGTTGCCTTTTTGTTGGACACTGGTGCTACCAGTTCTACTGTGAGAACAGCAGACATCCCAAACCTACCCCTCTCGGGAGAAGCGATCCAAGTAGTGGACATTTCTAATAAACAAATTAGGACCCCTGTCACAGAACCTATGGAAGTTTGTATTGGCAACCTCCGAGAAATGCACAAACTGTAGTGTGCGATTCTAGCCCTGTAAACTTGCTAGGAAGAGATTTACTGTGCAAAATGAACTGCCCAATCTTTTGTACACCAAATGGTGTTTAAATTCAAAGTCCAGATGAAGACTGAGTGTGTAAAATTATGCTGGCCAGACAAGAAACAGAAGGTAAAAAGATGTCTCTAGAAGATTTGCCAGGAGAACTAAAGACTTTTGTAAATCCTGATGTGTCGCATTTTACTGGGAAAGAGGTAGGTCTAATGACAGATGTCGATCCCATAAAAGTAACAGTGAAAGAAGGTGCAGTTTACCCAAACATTCGACAGTACAAAATGAGTCCCGAAATAAAAGCAGGAGTTGCACAAGAAATAGGGCGTTTGGTTAAACAAGGTATTCTAGAAGAAATAATGAGTAGTCCTTGTAATTCACTTATAATTGGCATAAAGAAACCAAATGGAAAGTACAAGGTGGTCCAAGACCTCCGTAAAATTAATGAGATTGTAATCCCATGTTGCCCAATAGTACCAAATCCAGCTGTGATTCTGTATCAAATACTATGGGGAGCCGGATGGTTTACAGTAATTGATTTATGCAGTTCCTTTTTTTTCCATCCCGCTGCATCCAGATAGCAAATTTTTATTTCTGGCCAAATTTGACGACCATGTTTGCATTTGGAATCGTGTCCCTCAGGGGTACACAGAAAGTCCATCCATCTTTAATCAGATTTTGACAAAGTGCCTTGAAACACTGGTACTGCCCGGAAAATCTGTCCTGGTGTAGTATATCGATTACCTATTATTGGCATGGAGAACAAGAAATGATTGTGTAATTGATTCCATTGCATTGCTGAACCATTTAGCAAAAGGTGGACATAAAGTATCTCCAGAAAAATTGCAATACTGTATAACCTCAGTAAGGTATCAGGGACACCAGATAGAAAGAGGGGTCAGGAGAGTGACATCTGAAAGAATCAAAATAATTCAGAACATTAAATTACCCCAAACTCAGAAAGAAAGCAGAATGTTTCTCAGAGGGTTAGGTTACTGCAGGCAGTGGATTGTGGGATTTGCAGTGCTTGCAAAACCACTGATTCAAATGACAAAGAAATGAGAAAAAGATCCGGTCGAGTGGGACGATGAAAGCATGACTGCCTTTCTTTTTAAAAGTGCGTAACAGTCTATGTGAAGCTCCAGCATTAGAGATGCCTGACTATTCAACAAAGAGTTTGCACTATTTTGTGAAACGAGAGGCAATTGTGACACTTTTAGTCCTAACCCAGACCCATGGTTTAATGCGATGACCTGTGGCATATTTTTCGGCAACATTGGACCCAGTGGCAACTGCACTGCCAGGTTGTCTGAAAGCAGTAGCTGCAACATGCATGAGTATTGAGCAATGAATCCATTGTCATGGGACATCCTGTAACAGTGTATGTTCCACATTCAGTTGTGATTCTGTTAACCAGAACATGTACTCAGCACCTAAGGCCTATTTGACTGACTAAGTATGAAAGAATTATCCTTGGTTCAGAAAATGTGACAATAGTAAGATGAACTATTCTAATTCCAGCAACCTTGTTGCCCAATTCTCACTTTGAGGAAGTCAGAAAGGAAGTCGAACATGATTGTACCTTGCGCAGATATACATGAAGAACCTTTAAAAGACTCAGAGCATGAGTTATTTGTAGATGGCTCGTGTATGCGCAATGAGGAAGGAGGATTAAGCACTGCTTTTGCTATATGCACACTATCGAATCTAGTCGAAGCATCCTATTTACCAGGAGTCAAGTCTGCACAAGCAGCCAAATGTTTTACTTTAATAAAAGCGTGCAAAAGTGGGAAAAATTGTAGAGTAATCATTTACACTTATAGCCAGTATGGTTTCGGGGTTGTGATTGACTTTGGCCAATTATGGATGCAAAGGGAGTTCATGACTTCTTCAGGAACCCCAATTAAAAATGGACAGTTTGTAAAGGAATTATTTGAAGCAATTCAATTGGCAAAGAATTGGCTGTGGTCAAATGCCCCACTCACCATTCTGGATATGACAAAGTGACAACCGGTAATCATTATGCTGACCAAGTGGCTCAACATTGTGCCAAATATACAATGGCAATAAACAAGAAAATTGAAGCATGTGGAAACAGCTGCCAATTTATGATTTTGTGTGGTTTGAATACATGGGAGGAAGTGAGAGATTTACAAGGTGACGCAGAGCCCAAAGAAAAGGAAGACTGGCAGAAAATAGGGTGTTGAGTAAGACCTGAAGATGGCATAATAGTCTACCTAGATGGAAGACCAGTGTTACCCGACTGTATGCTTGCACCAATGGCTAGATTGGACCATGGGGATACACACATAGAGAGATGCTATGGTTAGACTGTTTAGAAGTGACTGGTGTAATGCGAAGTTCAGGAACATAGCAGAGAGTCTTTGCAAGAGATGCCTTACATGTGAACGATTAAACCCTGGTAAGAAAACTGTAGTGTGCCCTGGGAAAATTGGGAAAGCAGAAGGCCCTTTAATTAGACTACAAATTGATTTAATTCAGTTACCTGTTTGTCGAGGATTAAAATATGTCCTAGTTATTGTCTGTCTATTTTCAAAATGGGTGGAAGCATTCCCTACTCGCAGGAACGATAGCATAACTGTAGCCAAACTTTTCTTAAGGGAAATCATCCCAAGGTTCGGTTTTCCAGCAACGGTTGAGTCAGACCAAGGAAAGCACTTTAATTTTGAAATAATCAGTGTAATCTGTGAAGCATTCAAATTTGGACAAAAACTGCAATGTGCATATCGCCCAGAGGCTTCTGGAGTGGTAGAACAATTGAATTGCACGATTAAATCAAGATTGGCAAAGATGTGTGAATCTACCCAATTTGAATGGCCTGATGCTTTCCCTCTTGTCCTGATGGGACTCAGAAGCATTCCAGACAAGAAAACAGGCTTGAGTCCCCATGAGATACTCATGGGAAGGGCAATGAGGCAAGCATGTGTACCAGGACATCAACTGTTAACTATATTTGATGATTTAGTGTTGGAGTACTGCAAAGAGTTGGCTGACCAAGTGCGTTCTATCTCTCACCAGGTTGGGGAAGACGCAGAAGCCAGACATTCAACTCCAGCACATGACTTGAACCCTGGAGATTGGTTTGTGATAAAGAATCACACTGGGGAATCTTGCCTAGCACCAATGTGGGGAGAGCCACAGCAAGTGATATTGGTTACCACCACAGCTGTAAAGTGCATGGGAATCCCAAACTGGATCCATGCCAGCCATACCAAACGGATACCAGAACCTGATGAAGTCGAGGCTGAAGGTTGTGCTGCTGAAGGGTCTTAAGAAGTTGATCCTGAAGTAGTTGACGAAGAGCAACCGAGCACCAGTCAGGATGAATGGATCCCAGTGGTTGACATACCTGAAATCCAAGTGAGAACAAGAATCCAAACATATTTAGATAGTCAAACTGATAGTGAGGATGAGATAGGTATAGAAGAACGTGCTCCGATTACAGAAATCCAAGCCAATGGTAATCGTGAGGAGGACAGATAAGGAAAAAGCAATATACTCAGACCAAAGACACACCTACCAGAACTCCATTGTCTGAGAAGAGACAGAAAGGTACTAGTCAAAATGCACAGGCAGAAGACAATCAAGAATCTGCAAAACCAGTGCAGGACTAGACAGGACTAGTCAAAAGGATTCAGTGTGAAGAAAATGTTCCAGGCCCAACACAATCATATCCTGAATCAGGTCAGATTAGGATAGAATGATCAATACAGGCAGAAGGGTCAACTGTATTAAGCCCTGGTGCAGGTCAGTTAGAGAGGAAACCTGAAGTTGACGAAAAGCAAGTTGTGCCACAACTTAAAGAAAACAAAAGAACACTTGAAGAATATGAAAGCACAGTGCCAGCCAAAAGACTCAGAAAAGGTGATAAATGGCCTGGTTTTGTTAAAAGACTGAAATATCGCCTAGTGAGGATAGGTGAAGAACCTGAACAGGTGTACAAAGTAACTAGTCAAACTGAATGGACAACATGCAATCAAAGAACGCCTGAAAAAGCTGAACAATAAATTCAAAGGCCCTGAATGGACATGCATCATCCTTGAAGATTTTGAAAATCTAGAAATCAGTTATGACAGTGATGAAGAATTGATTGCTGATCAAGATACTGAAGAAGTGAGGCCAACTCGAGATAAATCACAGGTGTATTCTGTGTAAAATTCTCAAAGAGGGGTTAAGCCTCCTTAGTCCAAAATGGCTAATAAAAGAGTGACTGGAAATTCGAAAATAAGTTGCATTAAGACATGCTGTAGGATATGCATTTGTAGTATATTCATAGTACTTATAGTATGGCTAAGACTGACAATACCAATACTGTACTTGATGGCTGCTAAGCAAAATGACACTAGTAAAGATAGCGCACCACAAACAAGATAGAGTAGACTTGGAAGCACCAGATGAGACAGAATTGCATCACATTAGAAACAGAAACGAAACTGAAATGAATGTTTTTGCTAGTCTATTAGTACATTATGTAGAGACTATGCAAATTAGTGATTGTTATGTCTGTATGGAATTACTTACTTCTGTAGCAGAAGGTGTTACCTACCATCATTTACCCCTGACCTATGGATGGAGCATATTAACAAGCCTGTTTTATAAAACTGGAAGGATGCAGTATTATTATTCTAACATAGATGTTATTTTTTCTGAGATTCTGGTCCGTAGAAGAATGAATCCTGTCCTTAGTGCTAAAGATGCTCAATTCTTTGGTGAATTTTTCCTAACAATGAAAGAAATAGATATAACTAGGGCACACAAAGACAATCTAACATGGAGTTTGCATGAAGAAGAAAAGGTATTTTTAAACTTAGTAGAGAAAAGGAGACAGGATTTCCATGGAAAAGCCACTGAAACGAAACCCCAAATACCCAAATGGGCTGAAAGAAAGGAATTCATGGCAACTGGAAAACCTCATGCTGCTATGTCTGTAGACTTTGAAAAGATGGGGAAAATCTGTCTCCATAGAAAGAAAGCTGAGTATAACAATGTATTCATCGGTTCCAGTGAATGTGAACACAATTTCGTCATAATTGAGGGTTGGGAACTAAATGGGGGAACTGATCCAGTATTTCCTGGAGTCTATTACTTTTGTGGTAACAAAGCTTATTTTAAGTTACCTGATCATTGGTATGGGAGTTGCTATTTCGGAATAGTATTCCCAAAGGTATACAATGTAAAAAGAATCACTGGAAGCAATGAACACGAAAGTGAACTAACACGTTATAAAAGAGCTAGTTTTGCAGAAATTGTAGGTGATATATTTAGTGCATTGATACCTTCAGTGGGAGTCGTTCTGAATATTCAAAGAATTTGCAAATTGTCTACAGTAATGGATCTTTTATCGACTGACACTGCTGGAGGATTCTTATTGATCAATACCGAATTGGTTGCGATTAGATCACTGGTTTTACAAAACCGACTTGCTCTTGACATAATATTGGCAAAAGTGGGCGGAGTCTGTAGAATGTTGAAAGCACAACATTGTTGCACTTACATACCAGATAAAAGTGTTGTAATTGGAAGGTATGTAAGGAATATTACTGATTTGGAAGAAGAACGGAAACCACTGGAAGTTGATATGCATGGAAGACACTTACTGATGGTATTTCCTCTATTGGTACTTGGATATCTAATGTAGGTAGAAGTATTGTAGGTAAAGTACTGATGCCAATAATAGGAATATCACTAATAATATTGGTGATAATGATTTGGTGCAAATGCTGCAGAAATAGAAAAAGTTACACTATTAATGAGAAAGTGACGAAAAGGAAAATTGACGAGATTCAAATGGAAGAGTTAAAGGGGGACATATATAAGAGAATTAAAGTTTATCTGAATAATGGTAAAAAAAACTCCCCAAGTAATTGAAGAAATTGAATTGGGAGAATGTTGAAGTTGGCATCTGGTTCCTTAATTTGTGATGATATAAAATATCATCAAAGAGGGGATTGATGGAGCAAGGTTTCACATATACCGAAACTTGCTTGTACTCAACCCTCTCTAAATAACCTGTAATACACTAGCCAACATTTTTTGTTAACTAATATTTACATTTCACGACATTTTTAGTATCTAGGGAAAGCTTGACAATGTGCTTTTACTAACAGTATCTCAAATGCAATAAAATGGCTGCCACAACATGGGAATTTTACTGCGCATACTCACGTGGTGTGACGTCTTTTCTGCTTGGTGGGAAAACTTTGCTTCTGCGCATTAATGCCAGAAATGGCCACTTTAAACCTCACATGCTAATGCTTATGCTGAAGCTTGTACTAAGCTTGTTCGTTCTACTTAACTATTAATGCACAAGTTAAAATAAAGTAATGGGGTTAGAGTAGAGATAAGTGCATTCATTTATTTTTGTATTCTAATAATGTTTCTCTTTGATTTAGTTACTAGCTCGTATTTGGGCCTGATGGGTGTCTTGAATCGCCATTTTGAATGCATACTGCGCATGTGCCAGAAGAAACGAGAGGCCTCGAACTGTGGCATTGAAACCATGCCACGGATTGTCTCACCTGCATTGAACATGAGAACTTCACCCCATGACCTGGGAAAAGGGAATGTCTGACATAATATCGACAGACAAAATATCGAAATACAAAAATATCGGCACAAAAATATCGACATCAAAAATATCGGAGTCATATCTTCATAAAGGTAAGTACAAAAATATCGGAAAAAAAATATCGTAGTACAAAAATATCGAAATTAAAAATATCGTTTTTTTAAATGTATTAATAATAATGTAAAAATAATTTTAAAATACGTATAATTTTACAAATATGAAATAAAAATATTAAAACAAAATTAAAACTAATACATATACATTTAAAATAAATAAAACACTTATTAATTTAATGTAATTTTCTTCTTTTTAATTTCATTTAATTGATTTAAAGTAAAAAATGTTTATTTTTACCCTGTACGCCTGTACCCCAAAAACCCAAAACTGACCCTGAACCCTAAAAATGTCCCTGTACCCCAAAAACCCAAAACTGACCCTGAACCCTAAAAATATGCCTGTACCCCAAAAACCCAAAACTGACCCTGAACCCTAAAAATACCCCTTTACCCAAAAACTGAAAACTGACCCTGAACCCTAAAAATACCCCTTTACCCAAGAACTGAAAACTGACCCTGAACCCTAAAAATACCCCTTTACCCAAAAACTGAAAACTGACCCTGAACCCTAAAAATACCCCTTTACCCAAAAACTGAAAACTGACCCTGAACCCTAAAAATACCCCTTTACCCAAGAACTGAAAACTGACCCTGAACCCTAAAAATACCCCTTTACCCAAAAACTGAAAACTGACCCTAAACCCTAAAAATACCCCTTTACCCAAGAACTGAAAACTGACCCTGAACCCTAAAAATACCCCTTTACCCAAGAACTGAAAACTGACCCTGAACCCTAAAAATACCCCTTTACCCAAAAACTGAAAACTGACACTGAACCCTAAAAATACTCCTTTACCCAAAAATAATTAATATTATTTAATTACCAATTAATTATTAATTAACAATAACAATAAAGTAAATATATTAGCACATTAGCTGTAATTAATTTAATTTAATAATTAATATTATTTTTCCCAATTAATTAATTAAGAATAACAAAAAATTATATATAAAAAATTACTCTAATTAATGTAATTAACTAATTAATAATAATTAATTACCAACTAGTTAATAATTACAAATATGTACAAAATTATATTAATTAATTAACTAATTAATATAAATTAATTACCAATTAATTATTAATTAAAATATGTACAAACATATATTAATTAATTAATTATTATTAAATTACTTCCCACCCTATTCCCCTATAAACCCATAACCCGCTACAGAACATATTTATCAATTAATAAATTAATTAAAATTAATTAAAAATTAATTCTCAATTAATTAATTAATAATTCCTACTAATTAATAATTAATTTAACATAAGAAAATTACTTCCCACCCTATTCCCCTATAAACCCACAACCCGCTACAGTAGTAAAAGACAATATTTAATTAAATTACATTAAAAATAAATAATAAAACATAATAAATACAATATAATATACGCTAACTTTATTTAAAAATTGATATTAGTAACATCGAAGTTATTTATTTCGATATTATTGACATCGATATTTAAAACTTCGATATTACTGATAACATACTAATATCGATATTAAGACTGTCGATATTACTTACCTTCGATATTTTGTCCCATCGATATTTAAACTTCGATATAATTGTATATCGAAATTTAAAACTCGATATTTTGTCTGTGTACCGGGAAGAGGAAGAAGACTGACAAAATGTTTCAACTTTGCCTGCTAAAATGAAATAATATTGGTGGGCGGAATAAAACCATGAGAAAATAAATTATGGGTGGGAACTTGATCAATTTAAGTCAATTGGGATGATCTCATCTTATTATGTTGTGATGACCTCTCCTCGTCTTTCCAACCAATCACTGAAAGGCAACATATAGATTTGCAACATTTAGGGGTGGTACATTGCCTTCGAAATGGTATAACTAAGGTAGGTTTAGATAGAGAAATTGTTTGACTTGTCCGAATAGCTGACTTGTCACTGACACAATGCACTCAGTAGGTGATCGAGAGAAGAGGTGCTGGCGGAGCACTCTGTCAGAAGATTTGATTACCTAATTGGGGTACCAATTGGCTTCCCTAGAGAGAGGGGTGTGACGCTGGTGTTGCACTTAGCTGAGGTCACCTGTCCCGATCTGCACCTGTCTTGTCCCGTGGGCACCTGATTAGTCAGGAGCCTGGTTCCGGGCCTTTTTGCCCCAGCCCGTGGGCAGGATTGGTCATTACACCATTCTAGGTAAATATAATCTATGTGGTATGTCCATGTGCTATTTCCCTTTATTACCCTCCCAAGTTACCAATGTCTGAAGGTGTTGCTTTGATTTCTTACAAACTTTATGTCCTATTAGTTATATTCTTGTTTGTAAAATGTATGGTCACTAGATTGTGGCCTTTTTTCAATTTGACTCAGAAAATTTCTCATAGATAAAAAGTTTTACAACTTTCCCCGAGTCTGTGGGTATTATATGAAAGTAAATGTGTTTAAATACTATCTGTTTATTCTAACTCTCTGATTCACAGGACTTATAGTTAGGTCACAAGGATTGGTAAGTCATGTTTTACAGGTATAAGTCTTAAATCGGACCTCTGGGCAACTGAAAGGGTGACTAAAATTAGTAATTGGTTAGACAGGACTACTAGTTCAAAGTGTTAATGTTATATGGGCCCCAAGGTGAATATGGTAAACCTGAGCTAGTTGGTCCCTGCGCGCTCTATCATCGGCACCGGCCAAAGTACTAGATAAGCTGGCTCATCAACAATTAGCCAACTATGTGGAAGCCAATGAGCTGTTATACGATTCTCAATCGGCTTCTGGTCAGGCTACAGCAGTGAGACTGCGTTGGTAGAAGTTGCCGACTCAGTAAGAATGTCAGTAGATGGCGGCTCCTCCACCATGCTAGTGCTATTAGATCTTTTGGCGGCATTTGACACTGTGTCACATGCAATCCTGCTGGAAAGATTGAAAGACATAGGAGTGCAGGGGGTGGCACTTGAGTGGATTTATTCTTATCTTTAAGATCATGGCCAACAAGTTTTTTCCACCCTTTCTCCTCTAAAGTTAAGCAACTCATATGTGGAGTACCCCAGGGCTCTACCTTAAGCCAGTTGCTCTTCAACATCTACCTGGCAGCCCTCATTACCAGGAGGGGGGTTAAGGCAGTTTCCTACGTGGATGACACTCAGCTGGCGCTCTCCTTCAAAGATCATTCTGCGGTAGCCTTTGACTATTTTAAAGATTGCCTGAAGAAAATTGAAGTGCTGAGTGAACGAAAACAGCTTGAAACTTAATGCTGATAAAACGGAGGTCTTATTTTTTAATCAAGCATCACCTCCCCCACAATGCCTTTGGTGGCCAGGGGAGCTAGGTTCTACACCCTCCCCGAAGGACTCAGATAAAAACCTTGAAGTCAGATGGGAGAAGGACCTTGCCTTCACTGCAAAAGTCTGGCACATTTTGGCGGCTTGCTTCGGAAAAATTAGATCTATCAGGAGATTTCTAGGCTTCCTGCCTGAACTTCGCCGTAGAATGATGATGCATACTTTGGTTACCTCCTATCTTGACTATGCGAACTGTCTCTACGTGGAAAAGCCAGGCTACCTGATCCACAGGCTTCAAATAGTGCAGAATGTGGCAGCAAGGCTCATTTACAAGGTCCCTATGTGCCAGCACATCTCCCACCACCTTAAACAGCTCCACTGGCTACCGCTAGCGAGGAGGATCGATTTCAAGGCCCTCACCCTTGCCTTTCAGGTCACCCAAGGCAAGGGCCCCGGCTACCTCAGTCTGAGGCTTAGCCTGTACCGCCAGGAGCGGACTTTAAGATCTAATTATCAGTGTCTACGTAATGTCCCTTGCTTTGCTGAAGTGATACAGGGGGACATGCCTTGTCTTTCATTGTTAGGACGGCCAAACTTTGGAATGTCCTGCCGTCTCACCTGTGCAAGCTTAATTTAGTACAAGAGTTCAGAAAGGCACTAAAAACCTGGCTATTTAAGCAAGAGAAAAAGCTGCACGAGCCTTCTATCTCACTAGTCCACTTTACAAGAAATTACGTTTGTTTGTTTGTTTGTTTTTTTCTGGTCTAGGGAGGACCTGGTCTGGCAGTTCGAACTGGGCTGTTCCCATGGGCGGGGCAAGCTCAAGACTGATTTGCATATGGTTAGGTCCAAATTGGAATTGCACGGTGAGCAAAAAATGATCAATCAATCAATGCATTTACAGAGCGCGCTACTCACCCGTGAGGGTCTCAAGGCGCTGAAGGGAGGGGGGGGTGCTGCTACTGCTCGAATAGCCAGGTGTTGAGGTGTTTCCTGAAGGTGAGGTGGTCCTGGGTCATTCGTAGGTGGGCGGGAAGGGAGTTCCATGTCTTGGCGGCCAGGAAGAAGAATGATCTTCCTCCAGTGGTGGTTCTGCGAATCCGTGGGACGGTGGCGAGGGCGAGGCTGGCGGAGCGGAGCTGGTGGGTCGGAGTGTAGAAGGTGAGGCGGTTGTTGAGGTATTCGGGGCCCATGTCGTGGAGAGCTTTGTGTGTGTGGGTGAGGAGCTTGAACTTGATCCTTTTGCTGACGGGGAGCCAGTGCAGGTTTCTCAGGTGGGCAGATATGTGGCTGTTGCGAGGGATGTCGTAGATGAGTCGTGCGGAGGCGTTCTGTATGCACTGACGTCGTTTCTGGAGTTTGGCCGTGGTTCCTGCGTATAGGGCGTTCCAGTAGTCCAGTTGGCTGGTGACGAGGGCCTGGGTGACCGTCTTTCTGGTTTCGGTGGGGATCCACCGGAAGATTTTTCGGGGCATGGGCAGGGTGTTGCAGTATGAGGATGAGATGGCATTGACTTGTGATATCATAGACCTAACAATGGCTTTCAAATGCTCACTTCTGGCAGAAGACCAAAAATTGATTCCATCAAGTGGCTCTTCTGAAAACTCATTGTGCTAAAAAAATGCAAACCTTACATTTTATTGATGAAAAACTTTCTATTTCATAACCTTTACTTATAAACGAGAAAAGAAGGTTGCATTTGCGATTAGAGCAAAGACCAAAGCTTATGTTATCCTTGTGAACTGGCCTCTGGTGGAATCATGATCCTCAATAAGTACAATTTCAAAAAAATCCATATCTGTGAAGAAGTTTGGCATGCAGAACTTGCATCACACCTAGACTACGAGGGCCATTAAAAGATTGGTGGCGTCAGACCTGTAATTCGGCCTACCTGATATAGTTTAGCAGAATTAGAGGTCAGTTTTCACTGCCCAGTACTGCCAGGAAAACCCTGGTGGTTCCTAGCAATAGTTTATAAGTGACCACAATCGTGGCATCATTTATAAATTTGGTGGGCGGTCCCTTCATCAAGGTGATGGACTCATTTACTTCATTCCCTTAGGTCAAAAACAGGCTGTTTCACAGGAAATAAATCGGACCCTAAGTCTGAAGGTTGAAAGCTTGACTGAGAGAAGGCACGAGGAGTATGCCTAACACAAGGACTTAGTAGGCAGCAACATTTTAATTTCTCCTGCTCTGAGTTTTTTCGTACAAAACCCCTGGCTTCAGCTGGATCTCATCCAGTAGTTATGTGTCTTCAAGAGGACTTCTTCGGATCCAACCTGTAACTAATCCCCAGAGGAGGATCCATTTCAGAGACTAACGGCCTGATTTGGAACTCAGCAGACAAGTTACTCCAATACAGGGGTGACGGATGTCTCGTCCTCCGAAATAGCAATCCCAAAGGATTTATAGTTTGGTGGATGGGATACCTGTCACTGATGTAGGATAAGATAAGATAAGATAGTATTTGTAGAGCGCACTAAACCCGTAGGTGTCAAGGCGCTAAGCAGACACAATACGAAAGAGAAATGCAGCAGCAGATTAAGAGGGGAATAAGCAGGTTTTCAGGAGTTTCCTGAAAACAAGAAGGGAGCTAGCACTGGTGACAGCAGGGGGGAGGGAATACCAAAGCTTGGCAGCAGCCACCGAGAAGGCGTGGCTGCCCTATCTGGATTTACAATGTCTGGGAACAACAAGTTTAGATTGTGTGGATAATCTCAAGGTCCTCCCTGGGGTATATCGATGGAACAAAGATTTGAGTTGGGACGGACCCTTGCAATGCAAGGACTTACATACTGTACTTCGGGCCTTGAATGAGATGCGTTCCTTAATAGGGAGCTCATGTAACAACTGTATTACTTCTCTTACAGATTGATGTTTAAGAATATTCAAAATCAATCTGTGACAGAGTAACTTTTCCCCCGAGTTCTAAATCATGTGATCCATCAAATTACTTGTGATGAATTGCCTTAGTGTAAACAACACATCTGACATCCCAGCCAGGCTAACTTTTGAATGGGACTGCCTAACTGTGTACTGTAAGGTATCATATTATTGTGGCATTAAATCCGACTTGATGCCCAAGTCAAGATTTATGTCTCTTTTAAAGTTAAGCAACTTTTAGAAAAGTGCCACTCTGTGCTCCACCTACACCAGTGGCCTCACAAAGGCTCTGGCATACAGACAGCTTTCTTCCCACATGGGGAGATATGTGAACGACTCCCAGGTTCAGGAACAAAGATAGTTGCCACAGAGTAAGGCACGACCACCTCATCCAGGAAGGCTGCAAGGGGTGTAATCCCGAAAGGCCAGCTTCAAAGAAGAAGACATATTAGAAGGGCTGCTTGAGACAAAACACCAGAGCAGGCTTCCTTTTGTTCCTGTACGGAAGTTGGAGACAGGGCCATAGAGGGAGAATCCATACCCACACCAGTATTCCTGTGTGCATTTAGCCTCTAGGTAGCCACACCTCTGGGGTGAGGCTACCTAGCTCCTCGTAGTCAACAGAAGGTTCAGACATCTTGAGAGTGGCAAGAATGTTGCACTCTGGGATAGCCAAATGCCATACTTCACTGGAACTTTGTCACCAAAGAGGAGAGGACCTCCTAGCCCATTGGCTTGCGACTGGGTATTCCCCTTGGGGCAATTCACTTGGATATAACGGGCACCGCCGTCACCCTGAACTTTAGTGCACCATGGATTTGGAAAGAGGACCAAGAGAGCAGTGTCCTGCTGCCTTTAAAGCTGCTGAAAGGGAGGCTGCACTATCAGAAGGACTGCACCTTCTGCACTCTGGACTAGTAAGTTGGGACTATACCTGTGGCTCCTGGCTAGGGGAAATGTCAACTCCTGGCCACAGATCAAAGGAATGACTCAAGGCCAACAGTCAGCTGCCCCTCTGGAACAGCACCAGGGACATCAAAGTTGAACATGCCCAAGTCAGCAAAGCAATACCCACTCCTGAGGAATCGCAGCTGGCCTCCACTGGGCATGCCGATACAAACCCGAGCAAGCAAAAGTTTCACCCATGTCTGCTGGACCTGGGAGTGATATCAGACACTGAATTTGTAGCCTTCACCAATGATACTCGCTATGACAATTTTGTCCCAAAATTGATAGGCCAGCCACAGCTGGGCTTCTACCGTCTCCCAGAGGACTTTGTGCAAGCCCTATTGCCATGGGCAAAGTCTTCTTAACCCACCCGTGGACCAAGGGATCAACTACACTTCACCCCATCAACCGCACAGAACCAGGAGCATCCTTTGAGCATCTTTTCTCCCCGTAACACCAGCATCAGGACCACTCCATTGTCATCTATTATGGTTGTATCCTCAAGGTTGGAACTGGACTGGAAAAGGCTCTGGTGGCAAGGTAACTGTCCAAACTAACCGTCCTGGACTCCTAGACCTCCTCCCTGTCAGATTTGGTTGCCCAAGCCAGGCCATAGTCACCAAACTAAATGCCTCACTTACAGCAATTTGTCGTAGGGCAGCGCTGTGCATCACTTTGCTGCACTGCATCAAAAAAAAAGGGCAGGAATGCTCCATATCTATGAGATACAGTGCATTCCTCCCCTCTTCCACTGTGTTGGTGCACGGATGGGTGCCTTTCGCCAGCTCAGGAAACCATGCACTATGGTGCAAACATGTCCAATTTGTTGGCATGATTGTTTTTGTGCAGTAAGGGGCTCCTGCCTGCACAAAAACAATTGTTACACCTCCCCTGGGAAGGTGCACAGTTTTGACACATTCCCAGATTTCCGCTCTGTCATAAATCTGGGAATGTGTGAACAGCCCTGAGTGTTGAGTGGGAACACCCATCGCAATGCTCATGGCACATCTTCCCAATGCATTGTCAGGCAAGTCAGCGAATTGCGCTGTGTTGCCTTACGCCATATCCACGAGGCTATGAAAAGCCACACAAGGGTGGCTTTGTGTGGCCTCCTAGATATGGCTCTGCTCTATGCACTATTAGCACATCAAAAAAGTACAGAGGGTTTGAAAATAAACCCATAATTGTTTGCACTTAAAATCATTTATTTCTTCAAAATATGTATCTGCATAAGAATATGCTCTATTGTTATAAATTGTTGTTTTTCTGTTGTGCGGTGCTTTTAAATGCTTTATACATAGTTCCTTTGTTCAGCCTTGCTGCTGGAAGCCACAGCTATTCAGAGTAGAGTTTGCGGTTTACAAATTAGCCTGATTGGACACAAGACAGGGTTTGTGCATGTATTCCATGATTAGACCCAATAGCCATATCACACAATACACCCAAATCTTCCCATTGGTGCTAAGCTGTGGAATCTAGAGCTTGTGTTTAACTGTACCAGACAACTAATAAGTTGGTAACCACAGAAAAGATATATAGAAGTATAGGCAAATTTACAGTTTCAGAAGTTTGTCAGAGTTGTGCATGCACTAGGCATTCTTTTTTTCAGGAGCCAAAGGAGGCGACAGTGAGTTTTTCATAAAGTGGTAAAAAGGTTTTGCAAAAGTTTAGATGGATAACATGGCAGTAGACTTGGCTACCCTGTCCACATTTTAAATCAATGATTTGAGAGGGATGTGTAGATGGGGAAATATCTGACTAGGCATGACTGCCAAAAAGCCCTCATAGAACAGGAAGAGGCAAGGAGAGCCCATGCCTGTTTGGCAGGAGAATGCATTACTGATAGTGGTGATAAAGAGGACAATGGCATACATCCTTTTGATACTGAGGGATACAACGAGAGTGTGATCCCCAGGATCAGACCACAAAATGGCTCACTATCTGGGAGTGAAAGGAGCTTCACTTCTAAGGGAGATACAAGGAACTGTATGATTAGTTGGCCCTCCTGGAGATTCAGAAGAAGGTGGCTCCCCAAGCAAGAACACTGGCCCTACAGGAAAGAAGGGCCAAATCTGGGTTAACTCCCCAAGAGAATGGTGGCAGCAATGAAGAACTAGTGGTACATACTAGTGGTCTCTTTGATCCCAGGTTTCCCAAGGGAATTGCTCCAAAGTTTGTATAAGGGGATGACATAGACAAGTGGATGGAATCCTACGAGAGAGCTCTCAGGATGAGATGGTTGGGTACTCAACATTGGGGGCTATTGTGAGAGTTACTAGCAACAGTAAGGAGAGATAGGCTGCTTACACTTGAGGGTGAGGTGGCAGAGTCTTACACCCACATGGGAGAGGCGCTCAACTCATTGAGTTATTTGGTCTTACTCTAGAGGATTAGAGATATAAGTTGAGGAACACATATCGGGGTAAACACAAACATGGGTGGACTTTATTGATACATCTGTGAAGTCACTGGATGGCGGCCTAAAAGAGAGCAAGGTTGATACCTATGATGGGTTTACCAGTTTGTGATCAAGAAGCATATTTTGCCAAATTGTACTTTAGAGAAGTTACACCTGCATCTGGTAGATTCAAAGCTTTCTAGTCCTAGAGATTTGGGCAAGAGACCTGATGAGTGGGTTAGAACAAGAATTCCATTAGAAAAAAGAGGTGGGTGATCCCATGATGGGTGGTGTAGGCCCACAGATGGGAAAGGAGGGAGGTGGTAAACCCACTAAAGAGATTACTTCAGAACTCCAGAACCCTACGAGAGAGAAGATCAAAACCTATACCACCTCTAGAAAGCAGAGTAGCGGAGACCCAAGGCATAAACAATTCTTAGTCAGCAGACCTTGCTTTGACTGTCAGCAGACTGGACACTACAGAGTAGACAAACCTTGTCCCAAGAGAAAGGTCACCACTAGTTTAGCCTTAGAGGATGCATTCTCTGATGAGCATATCCTAGCTGCTTTTGACTGGGAAAAGGACCCATATGGTCAGTTGGTGATTCCAGAGAATAGTAGTAAACACTTCCTCCACCTCAAGGTGAATAGGATCCCTATCACTGCCCTGAGAGACACAGGTGCCAGTAACACCATAGTGGTGGACAGGTTAGTGCCACCTGAACAATATTTGCCATGAGAGTTAAGGAGAGTAAGAGGTAGCGTAGGGTGGGGCACTAACAGACTTATGGTCTTTGAAACTCTAGAGATAGGTTATTCCCTTAGATACCATACGGTGGTAGTCAGTCCAGACCTCTCCCTAGATTGTCTCCTTGGCAATGACCTTCCACTGGTTGGTCTGAGCCTAGAGAGTGCAGTTACCCAGGGCACTGCCTCACCCAAGGATTCTGGAGGTCCTATCCCCAAGGTTAGGATAAATAGGTCACAGTGAAATGGCAAGAAAAACAATGGAAGGCACCTCTTAGAAGGAGACCCACAGAGTAAAGGAAATTCTAATCCAATATTGGAGGACACCGAAGATGGCACTGGTAAGGCCTTACCTTTTCCCCAAGAAGTCCCGAAGAGTAATCCATCTGTTCAGCAAAAGGGTGTCAGTCCCGAGCTAACAGAAGAAAGAGGGGAAGGATGGTGTCTGCCACATGAAGTGGTAGCCTTCCACTCTGAAAAACCAGGGGGCTCTCAGAACCCAAAGCAACCCCTAATTCCTTGCACCTGATTTCTTCTGAAACACAATTTAGGAAGGCAGCAAAAACATGGCTTTTTAACCTAGTTTATTCCTGGGTGTCCCTTGAGCGATGCTGCCTCCTGCGTGTCACTTGTCGCTTTTAGCGCAGGGACACCTCCTTAGAGGTAGCTGTTCACGCTCTATAAATGGCTGTATTATAATTAATATTATTAAGGGAGCCTTTCCTGGCTGTTTACCTTTATGGCAGCCGTGTCCCCAGCACGCTGTCAGACCCCATGACGGGGAGCAAAGTAGACCCCCTGACTCTGTTGGTCATGGTGGGGCTACTCCAGTGTAGCGTAACCTCATTGGGTTAGTTAGGCATTGCCCTGTCTAAGATTGGGTTAGAGGGGGTAAGTACCTCCTTTCCCAAAGTAAAAGACAAGGATGGGAAAGGCAGAGTTTTAGCTAAAGTCCAGTTTAGGATGGTGTCTTGGCAGGGTTTTTGGCTCTATTTAGCAGTGATATAGACTTTAATCTTGCTCACATCTAGGATAGGTATTCTTAGCTTGTGTTGGCCCTTTTAAGCCCCTTTTTCCAGACCTAGAAGAGGATAGCTGCTTAATATGATGATAGATCCCTTATTCTTGACTCTAATCTGTCTATTGCCTATTGGCTTTGACATACTTGACACATTGGTATGGTTTATGTAGGTATTCTGACAGAGCTAAGGGGTATTTCATCCCTTTCAGGCCTACAGGCCTAGAACTAGAGGGACTCCATCTTGATGGAGCTGAGAGGCTTTTCAGGGTAAAGGTAAAGTTTATAGTTAAAGCTGTTGTTCACTTGGAGAGAACCGGTCTGGGCCAGCCCTTATCGGTAGGCTGTATTATTCTCTGTGTCGAAGACACCACAAAAGGCTGGCCAGCTGGGTGTGTGTCCTTGATGCGAAGTGGTGCAGAGATCTGGTGGGAGGCAGGCTGATGGCTGGAACTTTCCATGAGGAAACAGCATTCTATATCAGTGAAGTGCAGAGGCGGAGTCAGTCAGTCGAGTTGAGTTGGCGGAGCCAGAGAGTCGAGTGGAATTGGAGGAGCGGTGAGGAGTCAAGCTGGAGTGGTAGAAGAGTGAGGAGCTGTTGGAGTAGGAGAGAGAGAGCGTTCAAGCTAGAGAGAGCTGAGTTGAATTGAAGGAGCAGAGAGTGTTGGTAGAGTTGGAGGAGTGGAATTGCAAGAGGAGAAGAGACAGGACATGCTTGGAACAGAGAGAAGACAAACAGACAGTCAGTGAGCTGGAACTGAAGGAAGCAGTCAGAAGCAGTTACTTATCAGGAGGAGGTGTGAATAGCTGGAGTCTGAAGTAATGCCTTTTAGAAGAGACGGAGGAGAGATCGTGGACTAACCTGTGGGAGCAGCTGGAGTTAATTGGACATTGGCACAGAGACATTTAAAACAGAGTGAACAAGCTAGTGGAATGAAGAGCATTAGAGCGGCAGAAACCATTAGATTGAAGCTGGAAGGTGGAGACAGTTCGTGGGGGAGAGGAGTCCAGTGCAAAGTGATCAGCGCAGAGGTGTATCCAAGAGTGCAGGAGAGAGAGTCTGAGATGAGCCAAGGCACAGACGAGAGAGGAACCCAGATGACAGCTAGAACAAGACTTCACACTAATCAGGTGATATCGGTCCTGTCATATTAGTTTACACTTACATCTTAATCTTGTCTTTATTCCCTAGGCTATTGTATTGCTAATCCTTTTCCTTGCAGCGGTGTGTTCTATCTATAGTCTTTGTCAGTTACATGTGGATGTGTCCATTACAACACAGATCTGTGTAGGTGTTTATATTGTTAATAAAACCCCCAGTTTTTAGTGAACTGAAATGTGCCTTGTATTCTTGTTCAATCCGGGTAAATGTAGTTCCTAGTTGATGATTGTTTATGTGAACGGATGTTCAATCCCGATCAGGTAAGTGGTGATCAAATAAATAGGGAGCGAGTGAACCTTTGATGCCAAGAATAAGAGGTACATTATATTAATTGGCTAACTCCTAATATTGTAGTAGCAAGCCCTTAGTGAATAGGGAGAGAGAGACTTCCCAACATATATCTGAAGGTGTTCATAGGAATGTGGTCGTCGTTGATATACGGCGTTAGTGAGAGCGTTGGGGTCGATTGCCAACGTGTATACCTACAGGATTGTGGCTTGTGTAAGTGAGAGCGTTGGGGGGGATTACCAACGTTTTGGTTTGCCGGATTGTAAACTGTTTAGAAAAGAGAGCATTGGGTTCTGCAGGCCCATATGTAGACACACCGGATTTTGTGTCATATCTGCCCTGGGGTAGATCAGTCTGGGTCGGAGTGGCCGCGAGACTAACTGATGTGAATAAGATATGGTAGAAAACCTATGCATGTTTATTGCTATTTCCCCATCCTTAGGTACGACTTGTACATATATATATATATCTATATCCTTTGTGAATACGTTCTAAGGAGGGAGGTGAGTACGTTCTGGCTGGGTTGGAGGGGCCCCCAGGGGCTGATCCCATCTAATCAGAAAATCCGGCCATTACAGATGGGTCCTGTCAAAGTTGAGGTATTATATTCCCGAGTTAGGCCCATGTAGCGAGGCAGATTATTTCTTACATTGCCCTAGAAAATAACATTTCAGCAGTGACCTTTTGCATATATTTGCATGCACGACAATGTTAGATTAGTTTCTCTGTAACTACTTTGTTTTCACATCCAAGTTCGCGTAACATTATCATGATGCCTTGAACATCATGTATTAGGCCTCTTTACACTCAAGGTACGAAAGGTGTCTTATTTTCCTCCATGAGGTGACAACGATATCCACATATCCAATACAACACTAATCTAGTGTGCACATCGCGAAAGATGCTTTTTATTATAAATAATAGGCATCCCGATAGATTGGTAAAGGAGGCACTTCTGCTGACACTGAAGGTCCCTGCATGCTGAAAATTACCATGCACCAGTCTGACATTCCATGAGGGGTGTACAACTCAAGACCAAGACCAGGTCCTTCACTCTTTCCCATCAGGTAATAGGGTTGGATCCTCCCTAGGGAGAATCTTTGGCTCTACACCTCCAAACACTTGAGGTACAATTAGAGTAGGGTTTGCATCATAGGAGTATGTTAGATTACCATTTTGCATATATACCTGCATATAGTCATTGCTTCAGCACCATGGTAAACATGTATCTACTGTTTACCTTCTTGGTGCTTGTAATCTCCTTTATTTGCTTCTGTCTCCTAATCATTGCAACACACGTAGTGTATGCAAGAATCACGCTGGTTCAATACAAATTATTAATGAAAATGTCCCACTGTATATTCTCTATATGACAGGGGTTGGTCAGTTCCCCAGTGGGAATGACCCTGACAGAAAGGTATAAGGCAGAGCGGGCCCTGCAATAGGACAGCCAGTTTCCTATAACCTTCCTCACTAAATGGTCAGGGAGTCTGTGACAGTCCGGGACAGGAGGAGACTGGGCTGGGACACATATTTAGATTTTTGCGTGCCGCTGCCCTCGGTGCCCCTGTACTTTGAGATTGTTCTTATTTTTCATATTACTAATCATTCCTGTATATAACTGTGTGATCAGACATTTACTGCTTTAATTAAATAACAAGTTCGGAAGTTGCAAAAAAATTGTATAGCCAGGTTAAATTATGTCTAAATCCAAAAGTGAGAAGGTTATAGTGGGGGCAGGCGCCATTGATAATTATATGGTCAAAATGCTACATAAAATTAATAATGACAGGAGAGCCTCCTTAGGTAGAGAGGGGCCACTGGATGTAGCCTTAGATGTTACTACTAGTGTGGTGGATCCTCCGGAATATGACCTTACTGGGATGGGATCACGGGCTGTTTTAATAGAGGATGCCCAGGTTCATCCAGAGTTGCAGGTCGAAGATCTAAACACATCTTCTAGTGGAACAGAGGAAGCTCCACCAACCTCCAGACCAATAAGATCCTGCAGGAAACAACAAAGCAAACGTGGGGGAAAGAATAGTAAAAAAAGGGCTGATATCCCTAAACCCGCTAAACATATACCTGCTGTGGCTACCATCCCGCAGGATGGAAGCAATGCAGCGAGTTTTAACTTAAACCCAGAGCAGTTTGAGCTACTGGTCCACTCTCTGGAAGCTAAATTTGAAGCTAAGCTAGAAGAGTATGTCCAACCCTTAGCGCTTAAATTGGATACTCTTGCGGCAGAAGTAAAGAGGTTGGGAGGGATTTTAGCAAAACAACTGGCTCTGACCGACAGAGTAAAATCTACCGGGAAGGGTGCAGTTGGAGTGGAGAAGGAAGTTTTGGTTGTTAACCAGCAGAAACCTTCCCAGCCCATAGCTAGAACTAATGCAGGCATACCTGTTCCTTCTTCCTCAACTAGCGCAGACTCACAAACTCAACCAGGCCCAAAGGGTAGACTAGGAAGCAATCAGGGGAGGAGAAGTAGATTTATAGATCTTCCGCCGGACTGCGTTCCCTATGTAGTGAATTTAACCAATGTACCAGTCTTTGACCCCTGTTCTGCCCAGCTAGCTGAGGAAACACACGAATCCCTTAGGAATAAAACCGTGTCATGGCTGAATAGGACCTGTGGCTTTCCAACAAAATTTGCTACAGAAATTATATCAACCAGAAGGGCAAATTGGATCAGGCCTTCTAGGAAAATGTGTAGTGGGGAATGCATAATTGTAAATTTTAGACACCCACAACATGTCGCTACAGTTTTGTTGAGGGCAGCCTCTATGTCGTTTGACGCAAATAATATTTGTGTGCGCCCCTTAGGGTACTTTTACTCACATCTAAGCAGAGCCCCCCCACAAAGTGGGAGAATGAGACCGTTTACATTACCCACACCTATCGAGACCCGGCCCTTAGGATCTGAGCAGGACTGTGGGGGAGATAATTACTTTAAATTTGGGTCTAACCTTGTCACTCATAATAGATTTGATGCACTATCTGGATCAGAGTTGTGTGATTGACGTGAGGGTTGTGAGGGGTTGGGGGGGAGACATCTGCAGTAAGGGAACACACGGAGCCTGAAGAAAACATAATAAGGCCTAAAAATACTTGTTGTAAACCTGAAAGTATAAGTAAAACTGTGGGGGACAAGGTAAAGATGTTAAGTTGGAACGTTGCTGGTCTACGTTCCAAAAGGGATGATAGCAACTGGCTAAACCTTGTGAAACAATATGACATTGTGGTTCTCCAAGAGACATGCGACCATGACTGTGACTTTTGGATCGATGGTTTTACATCCTATTTTGTTCCTGCATTGAGATCTCTGGCTGGGAGAGATAGAGGCGGCCTTATGTTCTTGGTTTCTGTGAACATACGGGGAAAAGTAAAAAGGGTTGACTGTGCATCTCATAACTTTCTTATTTTGGAAATAAGTTTGGAGAATAATACAAAACTAATCCTGGTGAACTGTTATAACTCGCAGCAAGGGGACTCCCCTAATGAGCATCTTAATTTGTTGTCTGATTTTTTAAAATTTTATAAAGAGAAGCAAACCACTTTTTGCCATTATATTTTGTTGGGTGATTTTAATGTACATCCTTGTAGTCTTAATTGTCAAATAATTGATATTGATGGACCAGATATTACATGCCCTCAGCATTTTGAGCATAATTCTACGGGGGAAGCTCTGGAGATACTCCTGTCCAACAATGATTTGTTTGAGGCAGGGTTCTTCGATAAGAGTGCTCGTACCCCGACGTATGTTGCTAGGGACTGTGAGTCAATAATAGACTACATATTTCTTTCCTCGGGACTTCTAAAATATGTACTTTTTTATAATGCTATACACTCCACTTTCAGTGACCACAACCCGGTGGTGATTGAATTGATAAATGGATTTTCCTTATTAAATAAAACTGATTTGCCGAAGGTCTTAGCTGAGGTAAAAACAAAAGATCAGGGCAGAAGATTAAATTGGAGTAAGGTTACCCCAGAAGACTTCTTCCATATTATTACGACTAAGGCTGCGCAGAAACTAAACATATGTGCGGACCCACAATCTCGTGGGGGGGATGTAATTACCTCGTTTGAAGCCATTTGTTCTCAGGTGGCTAAAGAACTTACAATAAATAGCAAAGAAGGGAAAAATAAACCAGTACAGGGCTGGTTTATTCATAAATGTACCAAAGCACATAATTTATTTAAAAAGGCTCTAAACGAACAGCCTAGGAATAAAGGTTTAGTCGCTCAGCTTAGGAAGGAGTACTCAAGAGTCTTCCTGGCACTTAAAAATGAAATAAAACAAGAAGTGTGGGTTGATCTAACCGATAAAGCGGCATTGAAAGATAGCACCAAATTTTGGTCCATAATTAATACTCCCGTGTTCTCTGGCAATCCGAACTCTGCTTTGGAATTAAATATTACAGAGGAGGATTGGTTAAGCCATTTTAAAAAAATGTATGGGAGTGATTTAGAGCTGGAAATTTCTGAGGTTCCCATAATTAATCCCCCAAATATACTTGTAAATTTGAATTTAGCAGAAGTTGTTAAAGCAATAGAGGGCACCGCGGGGCGTAAGGCACCAGGCCCTGACGGGGTTCCCTCAGATATGTATAAGGCTAACTCCACCTATTGGGGAAAGATTTTGACTATTGTCTTCAATACCTCGGCCATTTCAGGATTTCCTAAATCATGGTCTCGATCAACTATAATCCCGGTTTTTAAGAAGGGCCAAAGGGGAGACCCTAGATGCTATAGGCCTATATCATTACTTGACTCCTCTTTTAAAATACTGGGAAAGCTTATATTAGCAAAGTTAACAGATTGGGCTCTGGAAAAAGAAATACTGTCCGACGCCCATATGGTTTTAGAGCTGGGAGGGGCACGGAGGACCAATGCCTCAATTTACACCTAATAATATCCAAATATACGAGGGCAGCAAGGGGCTCTATTTTCTTGGGCTTTATGGATTTGTCCACGGCCTTTGACCTAGTTAATAGGTCTAGGCTGTGGACTATGCTGTAGGAAATGGGCCTTGACCGGCCCCTCGTGTATTTTCTGGCCGAGCTACATAAAGATCTTAAAGCCTCAATAAGGATGACGCAAGAGGGGAAATGTACGGCTAGTTTTAAGTCTGGAAGGGGGGTGCGTCAGGGTTGTATCCTGGCTCCCATGTTGTTCACCTTGTATATAAATTCGCTGGAAACCAATTTGTTAACAGCTACACTCAACATACCGCGTATGGGAGGATCATCGGTTCCGGTGCTGCTCTATGTGGATGATGCCATTTTATTGGCAAGGACTCCTTTGGGCTTACAAAGACTGCTGGACTCATTTGGGACCTTCATGAACTCTCTGGACCTAGTGGTTAACAATGGCAAATCACATATTATGTCTTTAGGGGCTGGTAAAGGTACCGCTAGATCTTTCTATTGCGGGGAAGAAGAAATCACCAGGGTGAAAGTGTTCACCTATTTGGGAGTTGTCTTTGACGACAGGGGAACGTGGTCACCTCAGCTCTCTATAAAGGTGAATGCTGTGAGAAATTCTTCAGCCGCAATATCAGGATTTGCCAAACGACTGGGAGGAAACCCTTTGAGGCTATTTTGGCTATATATAAAGCCAAAACTATCGCAATTGCAAAGTACGGGGCAGCTACATGGGGTACAGTAAATCTGACTGTATACAGAAAGAAGAGAATAAATTCTTACGTGCCCTCCTTGGTCTCCCACAATCCTCTGCGACCCATTCAGTTCATCTCGAGTTGGGCTTAGGATACATCACCGATATAATTAAAATAGCCCCAATCTTGTTATGATTAGAATTTGGTTGAATCCGAATCTTACTCTAAATCATAGGATTCTAAAGGAATGTATTAAACTAGATAGAATGAAGGATATCCAGTGGCTGTCGTATGTGAAATTGTCATCAGAGAAACTGGGGCGCCCTGAGATTTACCTTCATCCTGAATCCTTATGTAAAGCTGATTTGGAGTGGGTTAAGAGAAATTTTGTCAGGCGAAGCAAAGCAGACCGAGAAGCAGTGGAGCTATGCAAACCATCCGTTAGGACCCACTTCTTGGTAATTCCATCATTAGAAATGCCATCATATCTGTCTATCATCTCTAACCCTTTTCACAGATGGCTTTTGACCAAATTCCGTTTCAAACAAATTCACCTGGTATTATGGGATCTGCAGGGTTGGATTAGGCTAGAAGACGTGACCCCGTGTAAATGCGATGATTTCTCCGCCCAAGACACCATGCATTTTATGTTCTTTTGCCCTTTTTTTCAAGAAGCCAGAAAAAGGTTTATTTTTCCTCTAATGAAAAAGATGGACTTTATACAATGTAAACCTGCATTATTGTTCCTACAATTGATGGAATCCCCTGAAATCATGTTTAGAGTTGCCAGCTTTCTAGTTGCGTCTGTCAGAAGTAGGAGGGTTAGACAGGCAGCTCTACTGGAAATGTCTAATCATATAATATAAGTTTATGTACTGGTCTGTAACAAATGAATTTGACTTTTTAGATGTTTTTTAATTGTATTTTATATTGTATAATACATTTTATAATGTTTTGTATAGTGTATAGTATACTTTTATGATTTTAATTAATCGAATAAAGTGGTTTGACTTGACTTGGTCAGGGAGACTCACCAAAATTGGGGTTGATGTCTCCCAGATGTATTGGCGGCGGTGGGTCATGTAGGGAAATAGGCCTTTCTGCTGGTTCCCCCCTTTTTTGCCCCCATTTGGACTATTAGCTGATTGTTTTTTGACTGTCAGAGTGCACTTAGACCTGCTAGCCAGACCCTAGTAGCAGTGCTCTATCTCATTACAAAAGTTATGTTAAATTGCCTGTACCCAATTGGTAAGTACTGACTTATTTGTAAGTCCCTAGTATGTGTTACACAGGGTACCAAGGGCATGGAAGGCACAGTGTCCACCCAGGAATGCAGCACTGTTTGAGTCACCCTAAGTGTGACCAATGACAACATGGCTACCAGCTTGTCACTGCAGATTGGAAGAGCACTGGTAGTTTGACTTTTCCATTCAAAACAATGGCAAAGTCACCCTTCCCTTAACAGTATATGTAAGTCTCCCCTGAGAGCCCTATGGCAGAGATATATATTACTGTAATTAGTGAGAGTACACAACAGTGCACAAATGTTAGAAGACTAGACGCAGAACCTCGGTTGCATTGAGTCAAAATAATTGTTGAGTGCATCGAAATGTCTTGAGTGCATTGAAAAGTAGATGCAAAAAGAGAAATAAGGAGATAATAGGCATTTTTCTTTTATGTAGGATTAATACCTCAGCCCTTAATGCTCAATAACTGTATGTAGTGTAATGCTTAGTTGGCTTTTATCCTTGTTGGCTAGCACAATCACCAAATTGTTCAATAACATTATATTGCACATCGTCCTGCAGATTCCTTGTCCTCTATGTTTGTAATCCATAGATTTTATACCTTGATTGTACTAATTAACACATTTGAATGCGTGTATACCTTCTCATACATCTATGTTATTGTACTGTATACTGCAAAGCACTCTGATACCATTGTGGGTCACGATCGCGCTATATAAAACTTTATAAATAAATAAATATAGTCATTTATTAAATTTGGCTTATAGGTCTCAAAACATATATGAAGTAGCTCGGAAAGAATCTAGAACCGTCCAGCAAAACAAGTTGAAGCTTAATTTATCACCCCTAATAAATATTGACACCACATTAATAATGTGGTGCGATAAGTAACACCTATTATGAGTTTATGAGGAATAACATGTGGTGTTTGGTGTTTAACTCATCAAATCCGCATGAAATGGTAAATACTGTGGGGCTTATTTACAAGCCCCTTGGTACATCACTTTTTCCCATAGTAAAAGTGGCCCACCAGCCCAAGGGGCTGGTAAATAAGCCCCCGTATGTTTCTTCCCTGTTACATTTTGGTAGGTTTGACCTGCCAAAAGTTACAACAAACTCATAATTCCGTCCTGTGAGTAAACAGTGGTTTACGCATGGGATGGAATTTAATGAGCAACTCAAAATGGAACCTGTTAGAAACGGGATCCCTGGCTGGCCAGGGCTCACGCCAAAGTCAGTCAGAGACCACCACTCCTAAGTCAGGGCAAGGGAGTTACACGCCAATATAACCCCTGCTCACCCTCTAGGTAACGTGGCACGAGCAGCAAGGCTAAACTTGGAGGCGGTATGAGTTAAGTATTTGCGCACGCACCGCAGCAACAACACCCAAGGCCCACCACAAAGGAAACTCCACACAAGGTTATATAAAAAATAGCCTTTGTATTATAGTAAAAACACATTAGATAACACACAAACTTTACAATGTGCCAACAGGCACGGCCAGAATTTACAAGGGATTATGTACAGGACAGGGCCACATGGACCACTGTCGGGGGTAGACAGTTTTAGAAATAATACTTGTAGGTATACACTTAGCACATAAACATATAATGACTAGCACCAAAATAGTACATGTAGCACACAACCAGTAATCACTGGTAAAGAGTAAATACCTCCTACGTAATCCTAAACACTATAGGAAAATCACGCAGGGAACTAGGACCTTATCATCAGGACCTAAAGAGGGAAAACCATCACCTAAGCAGGTCACTCTTAGCAAAGGGAAGGAAACCTAAACAATCACCTAAGCAGGTAATAACATAAACAATCCTCTAAGCAGGTCACTTTTAGCAAAGGGGATAAAACATAAAATACCTAAGCAGGTCACTTTTAGCAAAGGTAATGGGACATAAACAATCCTCTAAGCAGGTCACTCTTAGCAAAGGGGATAAAACATAAAATACCTGAGCAGGTCACTTTTAGCAAAGGTAATGGGACATAAACAATTGCACATGAGGTATTAAACACAGTCAGAGATGCAGGTAGAACATTTGCGCAGGAATCACATACACAAGTAAATTACAATGCGCAGGGTGCATGTAGCACAACACTAGAATTGTCCCTCAGGCCAACTGGCCTCGCAAGGGGCTGAATGCCCTGAGTCTCAATGTCAGGGAAGGCTGCGCAGGCAGCAAAGAGCACAAAGCCTAAATGTAGCAGTTGCCCACAAAGTGCTGGGCAACTGGTGCAGGAAAAGTTAGGGCAACGTTGGAGCCTTGTGGGCTCAAGAACACAGGTGACTGGCACTTAAGAGCTTCAGCGCTCCAAACAAATGAAATGCCCCCAGAGCCTCTCTGAGGGCTCTAAATCAATGTGGCCGGGATCCTCATGGGCTCAAAGAATAGATGTGGCCAAGGAGCCTCTCTGGGCTCGTAAAACAACTGCCCCCTCGAGCCTCGGGGCTCGTAACTGCAAGTAGGGCTTCGTTGGAGTCCCTCACGGGGGACTCAGGAATCAAACAATGCCCCCAGGAGCCTCTCTGCTCCCACAAAGAAATTCTGCAGCGTTGGAGCGGCCCTCTGCCAACTGGGGCCGCTCGAAGAATCAAAAAGGACCCGCCCCCGTACTCACCGGGACTTCACTGGTGCTGCTGGAGGCGGGATACACGGCCGGCTTCTCCTCTTCCCTCGGGGACTCGGCAGGCTGCTTCCCTTCGCGCTGCTCGGCTGCGAGGCGGGACTTCCGGGTCACCCTCCCTCAGGCCGCCCAGCGATTGGCCGGGCAGACGAGCACTTCCGGGTCGTCGCAGGCAGCGCGGCTGCCCGGCAGGGGCAACACACACTCCTGGGCTGCGGCGGTGATCTCGGGGCAATGCCGGGCGGGCACCGGCTCGTAAATAATAAAATACTACGGGGCAATGCCGGGTAGGCACCGGCCTTCCAAAATGGCAATAATCCGAGGTGGGCACTCGGAAGTCAAAAATCGGCTATAAAAGCGGCCAATGCCGGGTGGGCACCGGCTAGAGTCAAAATAAAGCGCATGGAGCGCTGGAAGGCAATTAAGCGCTCCCAAGCGCTAGGGGCCCAAAGCAAAGCTCCAGCAGGGTCTGGAGGCAGGCAGGGGGGCAAGGCAGGGCCAGAGCCAGCTCACTGGATCTCCAGGCAGGGAGACAAGCCAAGGGGCGGTCCTCTTGGCCCCAGCAGCAGCAGCAGCCCCCTCTGGCAAGGATCCAAAAGAAGAACCAAATTGTATGGGGACACAGCCCCTTCTTATACTGTAAAATCCCTTTGTCTGTAGGTGCAGGGTAGGGGAAAACCAGTCGCAGCTGGTTTTGAAGCACCCTTGATGGCTCAACCACCCATTTTATTCACTGGCAGGGCTAGGGTCATCAGTCGCACTACAGGGGGTGGAGCCAGCATTGTGTGGGGAAAGCCCAGGCCCATCAGGGACCAGGTGCACTCCTCCCAAGCCTTCAACATGCTAATCTCACACTCACCACCGGGCAGACCCATCCAGCCTTCCTGGAGCCAGGCTCACCAGCCAGCTCCAGCCAATCACACGGCAGGCATATTTTACATTACTATGCAGAGTCCTAGAAGTGGCATTTCTACACATGACACACACATGCCACATACACCATTGCGAAGCATTCATTCTCCCGAGCTCGCACATACCAAATTCGAGCATGCACTCCCCACGCATCAGGAACTACCAGGGACACAGACATTCCCCATCCATTCCTATGGGAGAGCAGGCCAGCCTAACTACATGCACGCACTTTACTCTGGGACACAGGGAAAAAGTGTGCACAGACCAGAGAATCATCCACACAGATCACAGATCTAAAGCAAAAAGATTAGGGTGAACCTGCCTTAAGGGCCAAGTCAAACAGAACCCTTAATTCCAGACCTATTCATTTCACCCTATGCAGACAGCGTGCATCGCAGTGACTCAAAGGCAGTGTTAACAGACTCAGGGGCGGCTCTAGGCTCATGGAGGCCCTGGGCAGGGAGAGTAGGGAGAGGACCCCCGGAGGAACGCAGGCGCGGAGGCCAGTGAAGAGGGGGAGGGGGGGTCAGGGTGTTTGGATGTGGAACAGAGCCGGAGGCTGCCAAATCCCTGACAGGGGCCGCCAAGCAAATATGTATCCATCCTCAGAGGATTATTATATTAAGGACATTGATTGGCGTGGCAGCCCCTGGGGTTTGGTGGCCCTGTACATGTGCACAGCTTGCACATGCCTAAGGCCGCCCCTGACAGACTGCAAGAGGCAGTAATAACATAGGCAAAAACATGCCTTGCAAAAGTGCAGACATTATAGGCAGTGACGTGAAGGCGTTCCAACGCATAGAGCGATTTCTAAAGCAGAGTATGCGCATGCAAAGCACAGACATATGTCAGGGAGTAATAGCAAAGGAGTTTACACCATGATTCTGGCCAGACAGAGTGGTAGTGAGCACATCTTTTTGTCATTCAGCGACCACAAAGGTGGTAGTGACAGACAGGACACAGAGAACAGAGATAGACAAAACAGTTAAAAACAGTCAGCTAGGATCTATGACAAGCTGAAAGCTGAAGGCTGTGGCTGGCATGGGTAGAAAGAAACAAAAGGCAAACCCCTTTCTCTGACTCCTCCGTTGCAGCTTCGATATCTGGGATAGGCCAAAGGTAGATCAGAAGATCATGTTGCAGAGGGTCTGAAGCCATAGAGTGCAGCAAGGTGGAGCCATTGGAGAGGGTAACAGAGTTGGGCTTGACCACTTGGTTGCCACTCTATTGCGGGGTTCCTAAAGCACGAGAAGATGGTATCCTTAGTTCGTATGCCTATTTGGCTTACTAGCTGTGTGTGCCTTTCTCCATCAGCAACTGGACAGTAGGTGATATTCACACATGTAAGTTGTACATATGAAAAAGACGAAGATGTGCATACCAGGCTTCATCAGGCAATAAATGAGCATCTAAGTGGCGGCCATGTTTCAGTGTCTCAAAGATGGTAATGCTTTATTCGAAGAGAGCAAGACTTTTCAAATAAAGAGCAAGAGTGTTAACTAAATGGTCTTTTTTATTTTCAGACGTCAACTATTACTTTAGTTGGTTGGCATTCATTTTATATCCATTGGAGTTTGTACTTAGCTTTGAAATAAGTAACGGTACTTTAGATTTGTGCTAGGATGATCCAGTAGTGTAGCGGCATGGAAAATAATTGCCAGGCTTTCAATATCAGTGCTTTGGATGCCAAGTCATTTAATGCCTGATTACGTTCCAATTCAGTCCTTTCATCGCGTTTATGTTTTTCTTTCCTTTCACAGCTGTTAGGCCCTGTTTCAGGTTGCCAAACAATGCAAAGTGGCCTAGCAGTTAAAATAAAAGACCACTTTGTAGCAAAAGGAGCCAAATTAGGCATAAACCTCCATGAATAGAAGCCAGAAACAAGTCCAACCAGCCCAGTCCCTCCTAGCAAAAAGTCCAAACGATTCTGTGCTGTGCCTTAAAAGTTCAACACACAACCACAAGTCTGGGTTTTACTACACACCTTACCAAAATATATGAACATTGAAATTTTTCCTCGGTGCTTTGGTTTCTGTGAGTATCATCTATTGTACCTAAACTCAATGTTAGTCAAACTGTGGCTTTGAATCCCAACTTACACCAAATTCAAGTTACTTAAGCCAATCTGCACATAAATGTCACCCTCATGGAACTCATTACAAAGATCTCCTAATACCAGCTCCCTCTCCTAAAAAATGTGAAACTATTTATTCCAGAAGGTGACTTCAGAAATTCAGTTCATGCCCTTCTACTCTCTCATCTGGAGGATGGTAACACTGTGGTCCATGTGTTGCAGTGATTCTGCTCTGGACCAGAGCTTTACTTGGGACCATAGAACATCAATATTTAGGGTACTGAGTCACACCACATCAGTATCTATGAGCCTGAGTCCGACTAGCTATAGTGCCTCACTTGCCCTCCTAACCTTTTCCAGAGCAAGAAGTGATTTGGCACCCCAGAACACAGCACTCCTTACCTTATCAGGGACCACAGTAAAAGGACTCACCGTTTTGCTCTTTCACACGCCCTCGATACAAATTAGACACAAAGGAAGTTTAGAATGTTTATTTAATCTTTCGTGCTCTAAGATATAATAATTGCACCACAATTATTAAACAGATACATGATAATAATGTAATCAACATGTTTAGTAAACCATATGCAATAAAGAGCCTTGTCAAGTTAGCTTACAGATCTGCCCAAACCCTTCCCCACAAGTAAAGCTAAGTGGTTATAGATTATAGATCTCTGGGTTTGGTAGTGAAACCTGTACCGTAGCATGTATAAGTGGATGTTCTATATCTCAGCTGACACAGCACTTTTGTCCCAGGAACTTCGCTCTGTGGGTCTGTTGTTGTTCAGAATCCCTGCCCCTAGTTATCTGACAAGATATGTGTTTTAAAAACAGCAGCTGCATTCTCATAATATGTCTATTTGAAAACCACAAGGGGCAATGTTGTTTGACATTGCTTAGGCTGTTCAGACTAAATCCCAGGAAAATAATAAAATGTGAAAACGTGTGCTGGTTCTGTATGAGATTGCAACATGGCACAAAGCAAGTGTGATAATTAATAATTTGTGCAAAACCAAAACAGCCTACAATGTGCATAATCAAGCTAACATAAGGGAAACGACAACAGGCCATGTGAGAAACACAAGACACATGGTCATCCAGACTCGAAACTGGCTCCCATTATGGGCATCCTACATGCTGCAGCCTGTCTCATAAAGGGCCTGCAGAAATTTGATCACAATACTCCTGCCTTATGAAACTCCTTTGGTTGTCCTGGCCAGCCCGCCCCATCTTCAAAACCATATGCATCATTTACAAATCCATCATAACTAGCATTCTGTTTATCTTGCAGGCATTCTAATCATCTCTGGTGGCTTTCGGCATGAATGTCTGACATAATATCGACGTGGAAAATTTCGACTTCAAAAATATTGTAGGCGTAATATCGACGTCAAGAAAATCGAAGTCCTATTTACATTAAGGTAAGTACAAAAATATCGAAAAAAAATATCGTAATATAATGAAATAAATAATACATATAATTAAAATAAATATAGTGAAAATATGTTTAAAATGATAAGTAATACATATAATGTAAAAAGAATTAGACATATACATATAAAATATAATATATATACATACTTAATAATATTTACATTAATTACACTAATAACATAAATTATTCAAACATTTTATAAATTATAAATGCATACATACACATACAACAATAATCTAAATAAAAATATCAAAACTATATATAACAAATTATAAAAAATAATTTTAAATACATTGTACACTACATTAACTAAAGCAGTAAATATTGGATGGCGTAGGGGTAAAAATTACTATTCCAACTCCAGATGGTGCAACAGTAGGGAAAGTGTTGGATAGGGTAGGGGTTAAAATTACTATTCCAACTCCAGAGGGTGCAACAGTAGGGAAAGTGTTTGATAGCGTAGGGGTTAAAATTACTATTCCAACTCCAGAGGGTGCAACAGTAGAGAAAGTGTTCGATAGCGTAGGGGTTAAAATTACTATTCCAACTCCAGAGGGTGCTACAGTAGGGGTCAAAATTACCATTCCCACTCCAGAGAGTGCAACAGTAGGGAAAGTGTTGGATAGCTTAGGGGTCAAAATTACTATTCCAACTCTAGAGGATGCAACAGTAGGGAAAGAATCGGATAGCCTAGGGGTTAAAAATACTATTCCAACTCCAGAGGGTGCAACAGTGAGGAAAGTGTTAGGTAGCGTAGGGGTTAAAATTACTATTCCAACTCCAGAGGGTGCAACAGTAGGGAAAGTGTTGGATAGCGTGGGGGTTAAAATTACTATAAAAACCAAAGGGGATGATGGACGGTGTGCTGAACAATGCAAACACTCACCCCCAGTCAACTGATCTGGGTTTCATCCATCATCATTCTTTAGCTCACTTTGCCACCCCAGTACAGACATGGCCATATGCAGATCAGTTGACTGAGGGTGACTGTTTACATTGTTTAACACTCCGTTCATCATCCCCTTTGGTTTTGCTTTGTTCGCCCTAAGTTGGCAGGGTATGCCCAGACATGGGTGCCTTGCACACTTTGCCACTGGATTCAAGCTAGCCTGGCTGATGACGGCTGATTAGACTGAAACCGGTCCCAGGATGCTTGTTTCCGGTCCAGGGAAGACTTGGCTTGGCAGTTCGGGCTGGACTGTTCCCATGAGGCACAGGGTCAGACTGATTTGCATATGGCCATGTCTGAACTGGGTTGGTGGAGTAAGCTAAAGAATGATGATGGATTTAACCCAGATCAGTTGACTGGGGGTGAGTGTTTGCATTGTTCAGCACTCCGTCCATCATCCCCTTCGGTTAATTACCTCCCACCATATTCCCCTATAAACTCACAACCCGCTACGGTATTAAAACGCATAATTTACTTTCAAAAATGATTACTAACCTCTAAAAATGTAATGCATATATTTTAAAACTAGTACAATAATTAACAAAAATTGTAAAAACATACATATAAAATACATAGTAAAATACATAACACTAATATTAATATCAATATTAGTAACATCGATATTTTTTTACTATCGATATTACTAACTTCGATATTAACATAACCAATATTTCTTACCTTCAGGTCTATATTCTGGTCAGCTATATTCTTGATTTCAATATTCTTTCCCTCCGATATTTTGAACTCGATATTCTTGTAGGTCGAAAATAAAAAGTCGATATTTAGACTGTTTACCTTTCGGCACACCTGAAGTCAGGAATCAATCAGACTGCAGGCTAAGAAGTTTAAAAAAGAAGAAACTATACAGCAAGACTTTTCCAGCCATGCATCCTAGATCCAAAAAAACACTTCCATATCCACGAGGACCACCCCACCGCTGTTACAATTTATAAAAGTGTTAAAAACCCACCCCTGTAAGGGAACACTACATAACAACGAATTAATTCATAATCCAACTACCTCTCCTATCAGTCACTGTTTTTATATTTGTATTTGACCCTATACAGAGCTTCTTTGTCTTTTGGCTAGGTGCACACTGTAGAAATACCATATACATACATATTTACATTTTGAGCCCATTGAACGCAGCTTAGTTGTGTGGCAAACCAGAAAAACCACAGGTGCATCAATTTAATTTTGAGTTAATTGCTGCCTTCACCACTAGGGTCCCATGTCTGAAGGATAGAAAATGCAGTATGGCTGTTAGAAATGGGGTTTCTGGTTGGCTACTGTATGCTCCAAAACCAAGCACACCCCAACACTCTAGTCAGGGTAGTCAGTTAGACCACCAAAGATAACCTGTGCTCACCCTTTGGTAGCTTTTTTTTAAATTTACATTTTTTAGTCTTCATATTACCTCCGACAAACACCAACTGAGATTCTACCATCAAATGTGCTCAGAATTGGGTTCCACTTCAAGCAAGTCTGCTGGGCTGCATCAACTGGTCTTGACCCACCCAGCCCTTCTTGCCTTGAGAGAATGTAATCATTGGATGTAATGTTACTCATCCTATCCTCAACTAATCCCAGAACCTCTTGAACCCACCAAAACAAACACATATACCATTTAGTGTGACCTAACATCAAAAACAGAACAATGATAATCAATCAAAAAGTGCCCTCTCCTTAGTAGTTTATCTTACGAGACCCGAAATATATTGTAGTAGATAGGAGGCACAAAATGAAAGTAATTGTAAACACAGTATATATACATGCTGAAAACAATATGAGCCCTTTTAAAAGAGATAGACCAGAAAATAAACCAATGTGTACATACCACCACTAGGGCCTGATTCTGATGCGGGTTGGAAAGCTTCCCTACTAAATCGGTTTGGAAATGGTTTTCGACCCTGATGGGAAGAACGCGACCGACGGAGTAGGATGCATCTGGATTCTTCCAGATACTATTTTGTTGGACTCCCATTGACTTCAATGGGAGCATATGTTCCTAACCGCATCATAATTGGGCCCTGGGTCAGGAAGACACATTCCCGATCCGATTTGAAAGGAGCAAGTGCCATTAGGAGGCCTTCCTAACCGCATCAGAACCAGGCCCTAGGTGGGAATGCTTTCCTAACCGCATCAGAATCAGGCCCATAGTAGTGATTGTAGTGAAGGCAAGAACAGAAAAGATATGGTAGTATTCCCTCATGAAAACCAAAGAAAGTATATGCAGACACCCCACGAAAAGAAGGAGGAATAGAAAGCCCAGAGACTAACAGATACCTGTAACTTTCTCTTTTTGAAGGTGCTGGGTGGACGTGATTGTCCACCCTGGGCTCCCTTTAAACTTGTGTGGGACCCAATGTATTGATGTTTTCAGGTGCGTTGCACACCAACCCTAAGGTCATCAGAAAGTCTGAGGTGGCTACTATTGCCCCAAGTGAGTGCTTTCTTATTATCTTACTTGTTTCTTTGTATATGGATTCCTCATATATATTCATTATAACGAGACCTAGGATCCCCTTTTTTGTGACTCTTTTTTTCCTGATATACAGAGTGACTCATTTGAATCGGTGTATAGTTGCATATTGCTGCGGACATATTACGTCTTATCTTAATACAGTGGCCCGTCACATTACTGGCTCTGCGAATGGTGGGTATTGTGTTAAGCGTCCTCCTTCGTCTGGAGTGCCTTGGTCCACCAGAAAGATGAGATGAGAATTGGGAATGTCCGTTGTGGTCGGAGCGGGCTGCTGGGCCACTGCTGCGTAGACCTCATTTGTACTATTATTGTTGCCATTAGGCGGGCTGGCAAGCTCTTGCTGTCAGATATGTCTGAAAGGATGGTCTGGTTTGTATCTCTCAGAAATTGAAGTTTAGGGGTGATTTTTGACTGGTTGTCAGGGAGGGCTACCTGGCCCTTGGGGGGGGGTTGTTGACTAAGCTTCCTTCTCGTACTACCTTGCTGCGGCACACTTCTAGCCTTCCCTGACCTCATCCTGACGAGCTTTGTAGCAAATCAGGCTTCCTGTCATTTGCCAATTATGTCAAGTGCTGAACAGCCCTGGGTCACAGAGGGTTTGTGTAAGCCTGGTTAGTTGTGCAGCAGTAAGCTGTGATTTGGCTTGAATCAGTCAACGTTCAAGGTTTTTTCCTAGCGCCACCACACCCCTCTCCTGAAGTGGTCATCTTTCATGGTGGAGAGGCAGGGCACATGCAACCTTTACAGGCAGGGCAAAAAGAGAGCCATGAGGAGAAACCCTGAGGCCCTCTGTCCGTTCCATGCGCTTGGCATCGAGGCAGCTGGCTGGCCCAGTGGAGGCCCAGTAGCAGCCGGGTAGTTCACCGAGGGCTCTTCTGAGATTTATGGCTCTTATTCAGTTTGCAATTGCAGAAGGTGGGTGCCTTCTTGATCCCCATTGGCTGTGATAGGACAGGGACACGCACAAATCACCCTACTGGTGAAGATGAAGATGATGACAAGACCCTGGAAGCACACCCAGCCCACAAGCTGCAGCAGAACCTGGTCAGATCGATTCCGCGGCTGGTGGCTCAACCTGAGTGTGGCAGGAGCATAGCCCATCACAGCCTTACAGAAAGCAGCCTCTCTCTCCCTCTCTTACCAGGCTCCTGAGACTGTGTGCATGCTCCATTGGTCTCATCTGTACTTTAGCTGTTGGGGGTGAAGATGGACTTGGTGCAGGGTTGAAGGTTACGGTGGCCTCTGACCTTCTGTGTGCCTTCAGCCTTCTGTTTTGGTAGGAGCCAGTGTGGTCGATAGCAGCCGGGACAGCTCTTGTCATGCTGATTTCAGTGCTCTTGTTCTGGTATATTCAGGCTCCCTCTTCCAGAATCCTCAGTGGTAGTTGCAGTAGAACCTGTGGAAATCTGCCGCTCAAATCGCATGGCTCCAAACCATGCCAGCCGTTTAACTACAGGGCTGCCGGGATGCAGTTTGGTGGCGGAGTGTAGTTGGTCCAGACTGCAGCTTATCTGTAGTTTTCTGTGGGCTGACACAGGCACAGACCATGAGCCATTCCATTTCAAACCACAGTTTGCCATGTGTCCCCAACCACACCTCTTCTTCACTGGATTTCTCTCGCCTGCTCAAGTCAGTGCTCAATGAAAGAAAGAACATTTCAGAATTGTTAGTGGAACCCCAAAGGTTGTAGCTAAATCTATTGAACCTATCAAGGTGTGGGTCAACTCTCTCATATTCCCCCCTGGCAGGAAACCCATCTGATCCTCATTTATCAGGCTGCCCTCTACTTTATTCAGTTGCAATTAACAAGCCAGATTGGACATAATATTGGCACTGTAGGGGATTCTAGCCAGGTTTTAGAATGAATTAAATTACTGCCTCAATCCAGGATTCCATGGTTGACAGCCTTCGACCAGTATAGAATCAAACAACTTGACCCTGGCTAGGATAATCCCATCTGAAATTAAGGTATAAAGCTCATTGGTGATCTCATCTGACCCTGATGCCTTACCTCTTTTTAACTTCCTGTTTTTTTCAGAATTTCGCTACCTGTAATTTCTTGCCCCAAGTATTGCTGCTGCTCTTTGTTGAGCCTGGGAGGTGGTTTTCCAAGAGCCAATTTTCTAAATCTTCTTTGTCTACATTTAGGGTTTCTGAGTAGAGTTCCTAGTGGAAATTGCTAAAATCTGCCTCGTTTTTACTACTTTCGGCAGTAATCATGATTTTCACCTCCTCTATGATTTTCCTGATATAGTTTTGATTCCTATCTATCCTCAATTTCCAGGCTAGAAACTTCCCACAGCTTTCCCCATGCACAATATTCCTGACTCCACTGGCTTTCCATTGCTGTGACACCTTCTCCTCTACCTTTAGCTTAAACCTTTGCTGCAGGTCTTCCAGTATTTCTGTCATCCTCTTTCTCTCTTCCCCGCTTACTACATTAGCCTTTAGTACCTCTTTTGGTTTTGCGATCTCCACCTCTAGTTGTGAGGGCTGTGCTTTTTCTTTCCTCACCCATGTTACTGAAAGATTTTTAAGGGTTCCTTTTAACCAAGCCGTATAAGCATCCCAAACTATGAGTATGGGTGTTGATGTCATGTTTTAGGTGAATACCGCTTCTGTACCCCTCACTACCTCTGTAATAATCTCTGGCTGTAGCAGGATTATCCGGTTTACCGTCTACCTCCTGGTATGATTACATCCCTTCTGCTCGATTTTTAAGAGCATAGCTCAGCGACTGCCCGTGTAGGGCGTTACACCGGGCGGTGACGTGGGGCGGGGGAGGGGCAAGGTGGGGGGGGTGTAAAATACGGGAAACGGACGATTACAGGTAAGTAACGTAAAAAATAAATGAAACAAATTTTGTTGCGCGCAGCAACTTCAAATGCGATGCAGCGCGCGCAACAAAATTGGTTTTATATATTTTTTACTTTACTTACCTGTAATCGTCCGTTTCCTGTATTTTACACCAAAATGAGCATCAACAAAAGTGGTTCTGCACTCATTTTCAAGAACAATTATATCCCCATCATAAGTCTTCGGTACATAGTTGAACAATTTAGAAAAGTAAATTGCTGTCATCTCAATAAACAAATGTGAAAGTAGTTTCTTCTCAAATTTATTTATTCATCATCTTTTTCTCAAAAACACAGCAAACGTGCAGTAGACAACGTGCAATAGCCAAAGCGTTTCGTTCACCAGGGACTTCTTCAGGGCTCAATGTACATGTTGTCGTCTTGCCTAATCCTCATTAGGTGAGTAGTGAGAAAAGATGTTCTTTTTAGAGGTTTTGAAGTACAATTGCTCCGGTTAAGAGCCAACGTAGCATCAGGGTCAGTAGAAACCTAACGATGATAGAAGACGCCAACATGTATATTGAGTGATGGGTCTTGATGGTTGGGGACCTAACAAGGTGGACTGCCGAGAAGGTAAGGAAGGTGTATGTTGTTCTGAGGGATCCAAATGCTATTTTCACCACTGAAAAAATCCACCAATCATTGGTCACCTACCACAATTGACTACTAATACTTAATAATGTGCCGTATACGATGATTATCTATACTACTATTATAAAGAGAGAACACAAACCTTTGATCCAGGTAAACTCAAAAAGTACTTCACCAATCACTACACCCAATACACCATTTGAAAGGGGAGATGTAGCAGAAGGACATAGGCTATAGATGTGGACACCATATACATTAAAAAAGCAAAAACGCCAAAAGTGGGAAAGTAGTCCCTTGTGGGCGTTAGCGTGGGCGTGTCAAAGAAAAGATGTGGGCGTTTAGAGGGGCGTGTCAAACAAAAGATGTGGGCATTTACAGGGGCATGGCCAAAGTACAAACAATAAACATATGCCATATGAACATATGATTTCACTGATTTCACTGTGCAAGGATTACACTTCACCACACACTTCAATGTGCTTAGCGCAAATGCGATTTTAATGCTTTCACTGTGCAAGGCACACACTTAACTGTGCATCCCGCGCATTTGCAAAGGGCCGCCTATAACTCGCCTCGACATTCACGCATTCGTCGGCGGTACCCTTCAAACATTAACGCCTTCGTGGGATGACATCCAAAAAGGGGCGCGCCTTCCATAATAATACAGTGCTACAGGGGGCAGGCTTACAAAAAGGGCCGCCTATCATTCGTGTTGCTTCGCACAGCCCACCAATCACGACACACAATGATTAACACACACACGAGTTGCGATACAAAAATATAACAAATGTTTAACCATTTGACAAACGACAACGTTGTCACAGGGGGAGGAACGTAAGCAAATGGGCTTCTTAGACAAGAAAGCCAATCGACGGAACATGAACGAGACTTTACTCACAAGGCTCCGAATAGTTACGTATGCTGCGGACAAAATTTAAAACTTACACGAACACTTTCGAATTTCAAACACTCTGCATTATCAGTGGAATACTGCCAGTACTTGCGCCGATAAAACCAAAAAAAAAAACATTAGTAAAGGGATCGAAAACGTAAACAAGGAAAGCCCCTTTCACAAACAAGCAATTTCAGGCCAAAACATCTGAGCGACCACTGTAACACTTGCTGCACTTGCGGCACAAATTACAACATTTGGGAAAGAACAACATTCGCACACAGGGGGAACACTCTCAACAAGGTCAGCAAAACAAAATTAGGTGTGGCTCAAAGAAAACCTGCGGATGAATTAAACACACATTACTACGCAAACAAAAAGTAAAGGCAACACTGAACATCGGCCATCCCCGGACAGCGTCGTGACGGGCTGCTAGTTATATCTCTAAATGAAGAAGAGGGATCAAGGATGTGGGCATGTAGCTGAACACATCCACATTCGGGGATGTTCACTGAAGTTGCCAGTCACTGTGACAGCGGTGCAAATCGTAAATCCAAGGCTGAGAACAATTGAGTTTTGCATTACACAGAAGCACGCAAGTATGTTTCACAGAGACCAGTAGGAAAACTAGTTCGTTTAGACACCACAGCACCTTCTCTTTTGTATTCAGCAAATTCACTATGGAGTGCCTGTTTTTGCACACGTCATCATGGTCAGACAAGTGCTAATTACAACTTACCCTACCCTCTGTCCACAGAGTCCCCAAGACCAGGACAAATGGAAGTTTATTCTCCTACCTTGCTGCCAAGTCCTGGAACACCCTGCCCCTCCACCTGAGGGAATCTGCGTCGCCGTCCCAATTCAAGAAGGACCTCAAGACCTGGCTCTTCAACTGATCCTACACCCAGAGGGGTCTGCTCCTCAGGCACCTTGAGGCCCTTAAGGGTGAGTAGCCATACTTTACCTAGCACATGATTGCTTGAGCTGCTATGGAAACAGAGGCTTTTCAAACATGTAATGCCAGCATATTATTATTATTACTGCCCTAATGGATGCCTTATAAGAAGCACAGAGATATCGTCTGGCAATGCTATACTAGTAGCGACATTTCATCCAAAGCTGCACGGCAAGTTTGACATTATTTTGTGTCTGCTAATGAAAATGCCAATAATGTGATCATTATTGTACCCTACCCGCTGTCTCAATAGCAGGCAACATGTGAATATAAATATCTGCTCAATTCTGTCACCGAAAAACTAGGCAGTATTTATGATTTGGTACTATAACGTCTGTTTGCCTTATTGTGGGATGCTTTTTAACTAGGTTTAATTAACATACTTCATATTTCTATATATTTTACATACTGATCTCACTTTTTGGGTATCTTTTAAACATAATGTATATTGATTTTCTGCTGTCCCAAAGTAGTGTATTTTTTCTCATTTAGAAATGCAATCCAAGACAAATTATCAAACATGAGACGATAACATTTCACAAATTCAGCAGCCGAATACTTTATGCTGATCGCATTCTTGTACCGCTAGGATTTGCCTAAACTTGCTGTCTACAGGGAAAAGATTAAAGGTACGAGTTGAAGACGCACAAGTGCGTTGAAAGGAGATAATCTCTTGCAAAAATTATGTTTACAAATACAGTTTATGCTTCCTACGACGTGTTAGGGCCACTTATGAAACAAACACGAATTAATCAAAAGAAAAGTAAGTGTAGAACATTCTAGAGGGCCCTCCAGACACAGCAAGCTCAGAACCTTAACGGAAATACCATTAGTTTGTCACCAGTTTTATGGAGCAAAAAAATATAACAAATAACTCCTGTTGCATTAGACATGGCGCTAAAATAGTTTCATAACTGCCTCATCCCGCCAGACCCTAAACAGAATTCATTTTTTAGTTCATTACCTAATGTAAAATGATAAATCATTCGGGATGGCAAATTGAATGGAGATAAACAAAATGTTTCTTATTTGCATTAATACTAATGTGCGCAGCTGCCATATTATGTACAACTTAATCCACTCTTTACTTAGTAGTAAACAACCTTCTGCATGCGAGCAGATTAGCCCCTACCTATAATGAAAGAAGTGAGATGACAAGCTCTATCATACAAGCACCATTGACTAAAAATCCAGGAATGGTTCCTGGTGTCACTCCTGACATAGCATCACTTGGCAATGATGACGATGTTAGAAACTGACTGTATGAGTTCGAAGAAGGTTTCTGATTACTGTATTGGTTTCAATTATATGTTGAGTCAAAGCCATATTAATGTGGCGAGGGAGGAGCTTACCTGGGGCCTTATTTATGAAGGGCTTGCGCCGCCGATGCGTCACTTTTAAAATGGTAAAAAGTGACGCACCAGTGGCGCAAGCCCTTCATAAATGAGGCCCCTGGTCTTAACATCGCCGCGCTGTAGTTGAGCTCTGGCACACACCGCTGCTATCCTGCCAAAAAAATCCTTTACCCGAGGCCAGAATAATGAAATTAGCATGTAGGTGGTGGCGCAGTGTGTAGCACTGATCAAGATCCCAGCCTGGTGGTGCTGGGGAGGCCGGCGGAAGGATCGAGATGGCCAGTGCTGTCTGGGAGGACCTGCCGCTTGGATAGTGCTGGGCCTGGGCTGGACTCTGTTTTTGACTGAGGGGCTGCTATGCTGATGAGCTGCGTCCCAACCACAACAACGCCTCTGCTTCCGGCCACAGGAAGGGGCTGTACAGTGAATTGAGACCTGAACTGGACTCCGTTTTCGACTGAGGGGCTGCCGTACTGATGAGCTGTATCCCACCACAGCAGCCCCTCAGCTCCCGGCCGCAGAAATGGCTGTACAGTGAATTGAGGTCTGGGCCTGACCTTGAAAAAGCAGTGCGAGGGAGGAGACGAGGACGTCTCCTTTTACACGCAGTGGCCCAGGACCGATGTGCTCTACATGAACCTGCAGTGCGTGCGCTCTCTCCCTGGCCCTGTGATTGATAGGGGTGGTGGGAGGTGAGCACTAAGAGATGCCATATTGAGCTGGGGCCTGGTGGTGATCGTGGCACTGCAAGTGCTCTCCTGTGATCCCTCGGGTGCTGCTGGGACACATCAGACTCATTCCAGGTTCCGTGGAGGTGGTGCTCTACCCCTGCATCTGCGCTAACCCATATAGTAGCTGCTCTGCATGTTGAGGTGGTGCAGGCCAAATAATAACAATTAGACATTAGCGGCTGGGAGGAGAGAGGCATAATTGACGGCCTCCTGATGAAGGGGCTCACTTCAGTCAGGCGCTGGGATTGGGGCATAACAGACTTAGACCCTCTCGCGGAAGAAGGTACTGGCAGAGAGGTTAAGGCAGAGTTGGCCTGAGAGGGAGGCCACTTGTCGTGCGTGTCTACTAGAGGCCTGGGCCCTGCGAAAGCAACTACAGAATGGGGAAGCCTGACAAAACCCAATCAAAGCTACAATTTGACCACCGCAAATCCACCAGAGATTATGACATGGAGGATGAACAGGTCGAGACCATGGGTGCACACAAACAGGTGGCAAAGATCGTGGAGTCACTACAGGCGAACGCCGAAGACCTTGAAGTGCGCTCTAGGTGCAACAATGTGTGCATAGTGGGCTTTGAAGAATCCACTGCCATTGGAGTCACGGAACTCTATGTGGAGAATTTACTTACCACTCTTCTGGGGCATGACACCTTTTTGGATATCTTTGTGGTAGAGTGGGCACACAGGTTGCTTGCGCCCAGGCCCCCACTGGAGCCCCTCCCTGCCCCATCATAGCCTGAATATTTAATTGTCTGGACAGGGATGCCACGCTACGGAGACTATGCATGATTCGAACACTTAACTATGAAGGCTCTATTTTGTCACTGTATCCAGACCTCACCCCGAGGTTCAAGGGGCACGTTGACGTTTTGCGCCAGTCAAGCGCAAGCTTAGAGAGATGAACATTGACTACGCCATGCTCTATCCAGCTTGTCTGAAAATCACAGTTGGTGGAAAATCAAAGGTATATGCAGACCCGGGAAGTGCCCACCAGGCACTAAACGGCTACACTAAGGTGCAGATCAATCCTCAGTGAACTGAGGGTGCAGAAGTGGACCATAACTTCGGAAGTCAATTGGACCAGAACGATTGATATGCGCTCATGTGTGAGCTATGTGCTTCAGTATTGGGAACTTTCTTAGCAAGGGGATTCTATGTTAAGCGAGGCGCCTTATTCTCTATTGTACCAATGCTTCTGGGATTACGATGTTCTATATCACACCTCTTGTGGATGTTGTGCTTTGCTCTTGCAGTTGACTGGCGAGTTGGGTGATGACGGGGTGGGAACATATGCTTGGGATTGTATAGCATTTTATCAGTGGTAGTATGCACTGTAGCTAGACCTTCCTACAGGCTTATAGTCAAATGGTGACTGCCACGGGGGCATTCAACTAGAAAGTAGCAAATGTAGCGGTTTTAGAATTTATGACAACTGGTTGGGCACTCTCCGACCTCACAGTGTATTACATAGGTTCAGTAGTGGGGGTTTTGTTCTGAGGAAGGGGATTATGTCATCATGCCAAACTTTGGGAGCACGATGTGGGTGGGGGTGGCAGGGAGGGAAATTTGCACATTTCTGTGCAGTGGCAGTGTTGGTGATGAGCAGTGTGTTTATTCCGACAGTTATGTATTTTATGTATATGGGTCTCCAGGGTCCAAACATGAGTGGGGGTAGTCACTGCACAGATGCTCACGGGGATCACATACTAACCTTTCTAACCTGGAACATCAGGGGATTAGACAACCAACATAAGGTCTGTAAGGTGGTTCTATACCTGCTTAGGCATCATATCGACTTTGCAGTGCTGCAAGAGACTCCTCTTGCACCCACCACAGGACATTTGTCATGGAGAAGGATGAAGGGTATATGCATGGCAGCTGACCTTACTTCCCAAGCAAGGGGGGTCCTGATTTGGGTCAGACGAGAGTCTAACATCACAATATAAGCAGTGGAATCGGGCCCCGAAGGTTGCTACGTTATAGTGCTTTGTCGCAAGGGTAACTTTGACGTTCGAGTGGTGGGAGTGTATAGTCCGAAATATGACAATCCCTCAATTTTATCAGACACTGCATACAAAACTCCTTACATATTCTAGAATGCCCACTCTGTGGGGAGGCAACTTCTACTGCGTGCAACCCCTGCACTTTACCGCTCACAGGGTCCTCAGTGCTCACCCTCAGCTGCTGCTAAAACAATTGCAACGATAGCGGAGTTTGACAATCTGGTCGACATATGGAGGGACCGGATGCCAGTGGGCAGAGAGTACACTAGTCATCAGTGCATAATATACACACATGCATAGACTACTGGTTGGTTCCTGTGCTTTAATACCTTTCATAACACATTGTGCACACCTTCCAAGTACATATTCAGACCATTCCCCAGTCAAATTACAATTGAAAATAGATGAAATGCAACCCAGGGTCCAAACGTGGCGTTTTCTCCAGTATTCCCTGTTGGATGAGGTATTCAGGGTGGAAATCTCTAAGGAGATTGATCTATTCTTCACCACCAAATTGAGAAGTGTTCCCAACATGGCCACTATATGGGAAACATTTAAAGTTTTCATTAGCGCTTTAGTGATCTCAAAACTCGCTGGAGTGCTTCGCTCCATCATGGGGTGACTACATAGACTTGAGATTTATTTGGCAGAATTGGAACGCCAAACAACCATGGACTCATCGCCAGAGGTGCTAAGGCAGATCAGGGATAGGATAAACAAATATAACAATGAAGCCCAAGCCGAGGTGGTACATCCTGGGAAATACGCGTCAGCGCAACGCTGCCTCTCTTACTAGGCCGGACGGTGGGTCTAATGAAGGACTGGAGTTACAAGACAACCAAGGCATGACACTGCACGGAGCTGTACAAATAATGGACAGATTCCGATCCTATTAGACGGAACTTTGCAGTTCGCTGTCATCTGACTCTGACTCTGACGTGTTAACGGTTGCTTTCAGAACCAATACACATTACAACGGGTACAAGGCAGGGGTGCCCTCTGTCTCCTCTCCTGTATGTGCTTGTGTCTGAGTTGCTAGCATGCACATTAAGCGAGTACCACGGGCACCGTGGCTTAAGGTTCCCCCAGTACAATTTAGCATTTGCTGCCTATGCAGGTGACACACTTTTATATGTCCGAGATCCCTGGCGGAACTTAACGCCTGTTTTGCAGGAGGTGGAAAGATGTGGTCAACATTCGGGTTTATGTATTAATTGGAATAAATCTACAGTGTTGACTACCCTATTGCGTGGTCAATAGACCCTACTCGCTAATTGGGAATCCAGATCCACACTGATCCGGAGGTTGTTGTTTGTGAGAACTATGGGAGAGTGATAAATAAATGGATACACCTGCTGCTGTCTTTGGTAGGGCGAATACTCCAGAAAATGATAGTACTCCCACACTTTCTGTTCCGTTTAGCCAATGTTCATATTTTAATGCCGAAATCCTTCTTCTACACACTGTGTTCCCTACTGCTCCGTCTATTTTGGTCCGAGAAGCAGCCACGAGTTAGGTGGGAGACACTTACAAAACCATAATCAGCAGGGGGGCTTGGAGCCCCAAACTTTGAATTGTATTACTGTGCCGCACAACAGATGCATGCATTTCATTGGTTGCATGGGGCTTCAGGTATACATTGCAAAAGTGTCTGTGGAACCCTACTCATTACCACGGTATCTTTCTGAGACACTGAAGAGGTGCTATCATATTATAGATCCAGTCGGGTGCACAAACAGACAGCTCTGGAGGGTGGCAGACATGCGGGGACTTGCCCTACTCTATTCTCGCAGACTGCCATTGGAAATGTGCAGGTGGTTGCCAATGAGATAAGAGAAAGACTATGGGGCAGATTTATGTTAACTGGCGCATCCCCAGGGATGCGCCAGTTAACATGCGCCACAGTGCGCCACAGCTCCGCCAGCCATGGTGCGCCGCATTTATAATGCGGCGCACCATGGTGCAAAAACGGCACAGATGCGTGACGCATCTGTGCCGGAAATGTGGCGCATTTCTGGAGTTGCGTCGCAAGCGCGACGCAGCTCCAGCAAGGCTCGGGTGTGCCCCATTTTAACAATGCTGCGTCAAGACCTACGCCTGCTTCAAGCAGGCGCAGGCTTTTGACGCAGCATTGGCTTAAAAGTGACTGAGTGAAATCTCATAGATTTCACTCAGCCACTTTTGCGAGGCGCACCTGCCCCGGAACGCCCACCCTGCGCCGGAACGCCCACAAGCGGCGCAGGGCTTTACAACGTGACGCATCTGCCTAGATGCGTCACGTTGTAAATCGTTCGTAGGGATGCGCCACATTTACGCCGCCTTGCGTGACGCAACAGCGGCGTAAACGTGGCGCAAGGGCCTCATAAATCTGCCCCTTTATCTCAGCCATGTGTGCGTTGGGCTTAATCACTATGGGTGACTGTTATCTAGATGGGACAGAATTCTCGGAAGCCTCCCTGATAGAAAGATTTCATTTTTACCGAGCAAGGTATGTGCTTCAAACAATACTAGGGGCGGACATGCTAGAACCAGCTGAGTTTACCCTTCTAACTTACTTGCTCAGTGCACGAGCATGAGATGTTGGGCGGCAGAGGCAAACTTCACACATCTGGCATGGGCCTACTCGGGGATTCAGAGGTTTTGGGAGATGTTGCACATTGCTTTGCAAGACATAGCAGGAGTAGGTATTAAATGAACTCCCCTGGAGCCATTGCTAGGCTAAACTAAGGAGTGTCCCAAAGGCACACACAAATTATTAGCACTGGGTATCCTAATAGCTAAGGGCAGGATTGCTATGCGATGGATGAAGGGCCCCACACCTAAAATAGAGGAATGGTGTGCCGACCTATCTCACTGTAACACACACTAAGAAAACTTCAATGCACTTTTGCCCACTCGCTGTAAGCCAAAAAATATTTGGGAGCCATTTTGGGCATACTTGGCCCGCAACTACCCCGAAGAAGAAGCGGGGGAGGAACATGAGAGGACGGGAATTGGCTGAAATGGTGGGGATGCTGCAGGACTGCGGTGTGATACTGTTTGTGTTGCTACCTTTTGTGCTGGGCTGTCTCACGCTGCTAAGAGGGAGAGATTGGAATGTATCCCCTGATAGTAAAAGGCTGTTGTTTGTACATCAATGTATAATGATGGTGCCCTCCCCAGTGTAAATGCAAAGTTGGAAGTACTCATTCTGTTGTAACTGTCGGTTGGACTCTGATTAGATTCTTTGGTGTTGCCGCTGTATGTAATGCAATGATCAATAGACATATGTTTAAATTATAAAATGAACATAAAGTTTAAAAAAATAATTTGAGACGTTGCAGTTTAGGAAGAATCCCAGACAAGTCGTGTGACACAATTAGGAAGGCAAAGGCACTTTTCAAGTGCCTTTGCATGCAGCCTCAATTTGTTTATCAGATGAGCCCATGTCACCAGGGAAGCATACACGTGTCAATTTCTTCAGTTTCGTTTAGCAAATTAATTCACTCTGGACGTTGTAGTCCTAGTTTACTTCAGATGGTAATCTGAAATTTATGATTATTAAAATAAAAATATAGGACTGGACCATTGCGTCTGGGTGACAGGGAGTCATCCTGAGTGGCAAGCCTCAGCAACAGAACTAAAACTTTTCAATGCAGTAGGGATCAATTAGAATACATTCAATGGTATTTGGGTCATCAACTTTGTCCAGTTCATTATAGTCTCCAGAGTTGAGCCTTTCACGTAGAATTCATTCAATCAATCAATAAATAATTCCATAAATCAATCAAGGGTTGGTAAAGTGCAACAACTCAAGGTGCTGATTTTGGGCATGTTTGTTTAATTAGTAAAATGGAAGCAAGCTAAAACTGCACCACCCAGAATGCTTTAGCCTAGCACACCAAAATCAAGGACTGCAAACAATGGGTGTAGTAACATGGAGAGAGATGGTAATGTTAACTGATAGGGTGGCAGTTGCTTTGCCATCACCTAGATACTGCTCTAGAACAGGCACATTCAAGGCTCCCCTTTTCATTGTTCTAGGTTGGGGACAGCTGGACTGCAATCATCTCTTACTATAGTAGGAATAGGATGTAAATGTCTGATCTTAATCTAGTTGGATGATTAGTTTATCAGTCTGTTTTGCCTGGATGTGTCTTTTGTTAAAAGAGACAATAAAGTACTGTTCCATTGCAGTGAAACTGAAATCTCAAGTTGTCAGTGGTACGTACACGTGAGTCTCATACCGACGGCTGTTAATTTTTTCTCTTTGCATTCTATGATTTGTAGTCGTTCATTTATATTAGAAAATGGAAAAATTCCAAAAAATGGCTTCCTCCACAACACACACTGCACATTACACTTCACACAGAAGATCCGAATAAAGCTGATAAAATACTGTAGGTCTACCCACCTCCATTGTTTAGCACTGTATGTCTAGATCGAATCAAATTATCAGTTAGTTAATCACTATCCCTACTCATTAACAATTGAAAGCATGGTGGTGATGATGCATACTGCAAAGCAAGATGTTTCTGTGTAAGATATGATTCAAAGGCGGTTGAAAAGTGTGTTTTTTATTGGATGGATTTTTTTTACATTGGGAAGCCAACTAAGAAAGTGATTTTTTCAAGTTAATTTTTACTTTTCTTTGCATAACCGTCACAATAAAGTCAGCGTCAAATGAAACTAATCACACTCTATATACGAATATTACAAATGGTAGAACCAAATAAGTTCTGCTTTGTGTTAAAAGACAGCTTTCTGACACTTTGTATGAAATAAGGTGTCAAGCGTATATCAGGAGCAATACAGCAAGTGGCTCCTAATGGGTACTTGATGGGCGGTGAACGATTTGTCGAAGTGATGTTCTGTAATGGCAAAAAGGACGCATTAACAAAATTACGTTTCTATTAATAACAATTCTCCTCCCTTCTCTTTTGCCTTGCTTAATATTGTCGCAATTCTGCCATTTGCTGAGATTAAAAGAGTTTATCATTTTCATATTATGGCAAGTGAGAAAGATTTTAATTTGAACTTGTATGGAATTGTACGAGTGCATTATTTTACTTTGTCAATTAATGAATATGAAATGTGATGTAATATAAAAAAGGAATAAACGTTTCAGGAGAGAATGGAAGAGTAAAATAGTAAAAGTGCAAAGATGTAATGTGCTGAGAGGCATGTAATGCAAAATCATTGTTCATTGTCTATAATGAATATCAAAGGAAATACGAACCAAAATAAAGGAAAGGTGTAGAAAAAAGGAGAGAAAGGTGATATATGCATGTCATGTAAACTTTACCGGAAAAGTGAAAATGACCATTATCCACATACCCACAAATGCATATTACAATACTCAATGGCAAAGCCAAAAGTTTTGGTGATTACTGCCAGCCTTTTTGGTTTTGCCAATGGCGGTGTTGTTTAATTTTTTTCGGAAATATTAAAAAAAACAGGAACCTATGCATTCATGCACATATGCACTTGCAAGCTGTTGTCTTTTTGTAATAAAGTTTTTTCAAACATTAAAAGATGCTCACCCTTGTATGCTCCTATATGCACACGCACAGGAAGACGTCTGATTGTTTTTGTAATTAAAGTTAAACAAAAGCATTCAAATTGTGTTAATGCACATGAAAGGAAACCGTTTTGCAATGGGTTAAAACCCCATTCGAAGATGGCTGCCTGTTGTAACTTGACACATGTTGGTCTCTTCCCTTACTCTCACCCCTCTCCCTTCTTCCCCCTTGGTATGGTCCGTGCTATCTCCTAGAGCCCCCGTTAGAATGTTCGTGGAGACTTATCCGTCAAGCTGGGAGCACCTGTTTAATTAAGGACTTAATAAATTGTTCTTGGAACCCTCTATGTGCAGTGGTTTATTAATACATTTTTTGGCGACGAGGAGGAGGAGCTGAGCCAGGGTCAGCGTGGTGCCTCCCCCCTGGAGCAATTTGATGCTTGAGCGGAGAAAATATTGAAACTGATGACTTACCCAGTCGTTGAAGGAAGATCACGGGAACAGCGAGCATATTGGTGAAATAAGCTGTACTCATCGAGGTGTTCCCTTTGGGGACGTGAGGTGCACACATCCGGAACGCAAAAGGAAGCAGGGTGTGTGGTCTCGGTGAAGGTGAGCTTGTGCCGTGTGGAGCAGAGGAATCTCTTTTTTCCGTATCAAGTCTGACTGGCGTTGGCGGATCTTCCAGCTGATATCTCTTTGGTGAGTCCAGCGGCATTGTCTGCTACAGGTGAAGTGCGACGGTAGCAGGCAGCGCAGGCGGAGTGAGCACAGCGTGACCGTGTGAGAGCTGTTCTAATACCTTTGCTGGTGATCAGCTACCTCAGAGGGAGAAGAGGCCGAGGGTGAGCGTGTGAAGAGGAACGGCTGCAGATAGCGCTTGTGATGCAGAGGAGCTTAGCTGTCGGTGCAGTGCCGGAGTGGCGCGCGTTCTTCTTAGTCTCCGTTGTGTAGAATACAGGATTTGTCAGAAGCAGTGTAACCCATTTCTCCCTACTTCCTGACAAGTATTCGAGGAGTCTTCAGCCCGACGGATTGCCGTTAGGGAGCTTGGGTCTAAGTGAGAAGCTGTCAATGTTAATGTGACGCAGCGAACGACTTCTGGAGGCATTGTTTCGTTCCTGTCACTGAGTGGGCGCCCTGTAAGCACCTTGCTTTGTCCCCTCCGTGGTTTGTGAGGACTGGTGTGCGGGGCGTGAGAAGCAGTGAACACTCATGAGGGAGAAGACGTAGCAGGTCTTACTCCGAGGAACCGTTGAGTCTTCGACAGGAAGTTCCCGCCATGTAATTGTGAAAAAGAAAGAGGACTTCGCAGCCTTCATTGCTTTCTGTGTGAATATATTTGAGATAGCCTTGTTCGCTGTGAGGAGGAGATTTGAGCGGAGCTGAGAGCAAAGTTTATTCTTTGTTACCGCATTGGATATTGATTTGAGGTTAGTGTTAAGCTTGTGAAGAGTTAACCTCCCCCTTTCTACAGCGCGCATCATAGAGCTGATGTTCGTAGGTGCTGCAAACCTGTGGCTGTCCAGCCCACGCACCTAATAATAATATACCCCATTTAAAAGTAATATAATACGAAGCTGTTCTAAATGGAAAGCTGAGGGAAAATATGGGGCAGTGTGGTGTAGTATAATTCTGCAGATTAAAATTTTGAGCAGTGATTTGGAAACGACACAGTCACTCTAATATTGGTACCACCATCATTAAAGAGTGTGATTATACTATACTTGAAAAGTCTCATACACCATTGTGGAAATCAGCAACAGTGAGTGCCAATCGTCTTCGGAACTATCTTGCTCAACTATTTTAAAGTAATAATTAGCTTATACTGAGTTTACAAGTCAGGCAGGTGAGGTATTTCTCACTGGCAGTTTCCAACGGCACCCTTCCAGCGTATTACTTTCCTTAGTGTTTTAGCGGGCACGGTGTGTGACGCACCACACGTAGTGGCGCCATCTTTCTGTTGGACACTGCATTTGCATCTTCACTTAAGTATTCCTGGCAATAACAGGTTCTTGTTGTATCGCAATGAAGTTGCATCCCAAAAAAAAGGTCTGGGAGGAATATACAGGTCAATGAGAAAAGCACTACGGTGATTAGGAGGAAGATATACTAATTAAATTTAAGAAGACTCACAGGGTATTTTAAGGCAATTATTAATTCAACCTTGTTTTGATTATAGCATTAATTCGCACTGATATAGAGATTTGGAAAAAAAAAATATTTTACAGTCCATTTAGAATCACATGTTGGTTGATTCATTTTTCGTGAAAGCATAACATAACTTAACGCTTCTCCTTCAATTTTTCTGAGCACAATAATCTAAGCAGCACTGTTAAATCCCATAGTTAAGAGGCCACTTATTGCTATATTTTAATGGATAAGTACATGATGTATAAATTGACACCACCTGAGTCATTTAATAAAAAATACGGTGTTAATTGGGCCGAATGGGTGGAATGGAAGGACTATTTTAACATTTGCTTGTCCATTCTTGAGGAAGAGAAAGAGCCTTTTACACCAGAGGAGAAAGTAGAAAGGTTGCTACGCTGTTTAGGAGCCATTGGATGGAGAGTGAACAACAATTTGGAAAAGGAAATCAGTAAGGGAAAAGACAGGAATGTATTTGGAAAAGTCATGCAAGTTTTAGATGAACATTGCAAGCAATTAATGAATGGGCATACACATAGGAACACAATATTCGAGGAAGAAGGAGTTTCCAAAAAAATAGGCCAAGTTAAGGGAACGGCACTTGAGTATACGATCAACATGGGTGGTGTGGAAATCGACATTAAAGTTGACTCTGGGTCACCTCACACTGTAATAAGCAAAAGTATATGGAGAAAGAAATTGAAGTAAAACTAGGGAGTACATTGGAAGAAGCAGACACGTCCCTGGTAACATACTCTGGATTCAACATTAGCTTGGTTGGTAGAAGAGTGATGAAACTAGGTTACATGAAGAGAAGCATTTGGGTCCAAGTTTACATTTCAGAAGAAGAGATATCTGTTCTAGGGTGGGATGATCAAAAGAAATTAGGATTTACAAAAAACCCCACAAAAACAGACCCCGTGAGTAAGATGACACTTGACAACAGTCGGGATTTTGTAAAAGGGGAGATGTTAAAGGAGAGAATACCACAGACAGTGATTGATGTTGGAGAGACTAGGATGGTGAAGAAGAAAGAGAAGACAAGAGAAGCAGAAATGGGGGAATTCAAAATTCACAAAAAAACATCCTTGGGGAAAGTAGAGGAAGAAAGAAAAGACAAAAAGTTTGGAGAAAAGGCCTGTGCTGATGTTGGGGTGAAAATAAAAGAAATGACTAATAGGGGAACTGATATGGAAACTGTATTCACAAGAGTAAAGAAGGATATGTGTAAATCTTCCAGCCACAAAGATGAGGAAGCGTGGCGCTCTACTGCACTGGCCGACTCTAGCCGTTGGACAAGGGTGAAATGTGCAAATGACTTTGACCATGCTGGAGTTAATAGTCAGAGCCTAAGTAAATATAAGGGAAGCAAGCAAGGAGAGTACTGGGTCAGGATAAATAGCGAAGTGTCTGATAATAAAATGGAGGAGGCGCATCACAACGCTCGAAGCTCACACTGCAAAGTTCAACTAGATATGATCTGGTCACGCAAAGAAGACAGGAGAGTATTTGTGTACAAAGACAGGGAAGACTCAACCTTTTTCTTCAACTGTACTAGTTTCAAGGAATCAGCTGACAGACGGGTCTTTGAGGAGGCTGGTACAGCAGGATTTACATATGGCATGGATTCAAAGGACAACAAAGGGAGTTTTGTTGGACCTGACGCGGATCATTGTGATGAGAAGGTAAACTGTCGTAGGAGTAGGGGTAGTTGCAGTGCAACGTGGTTCAGGAAATTCCCCAAGAAAAAGAAGTCTGTGACTGTGGCAACTCAACTGGGTGGAGAAAAGGAGCAAGTATTTGGGCAATAAAAAACTAGAGTGCCCTGGTTCGTAATGACTAGTGACACAGCATACTTATGCCAAATTTTTCATTAATGTAGGGGAAAGGACATTTTGTATTGGTCCCCTTTGTTTCCCCCTCCCCACCATGTTTACGGTTATATCATATTTTTAGTCAGTGGGGAATTGGGAAAAAATAACGAGTAATGTGTTTTACCTTAACTCTTGTTTTGACTAATTGCACCTTCATCCGTATATGGGATTTCTCAGTCATTTTCTGGGATTGGTCGTTTGTAATACTGGAACCCGGCATCCTCCTGGGCAGGTGGTTTATTATCTATTTTTCTTCCTTTTCCTTAGGATGAAGGAAGGTTGTTCTTCCCCTTGAAAGGGGGACCTTAACATTCTCATTCAGAGAGTTCTGTTTTTGAAACTTAATTGGGGTCTTCTGTGTAAGACTCTATTTATCCTTGTTGTGTCATCTTCCCCGTTCAGGATCACCCTCCCTCTGCACCCACCTTTCCTTCATTCTCTCTCTCTCTCCCTCTCTCTCTCTCTCTCTCTCTCGCTCTCTCTCTGTCTCTCTCTCTCTCTCTCTCTCTCTCTCTCTCTCTCTCTCTCTCTCTCCTCTCTCTCTCTCTCTTGCTCTCTCTCTCTCTCTCTCTCTCTCTCTCTCTCTCATTTTTCCCTTTCCCTGCCTCCCTTCTCTCGCCTTCTCTACCCCTCGTTCTGCTTTTGCTTCTCTTCTGGCTAGTTTTCTCCTCCCTTGGTTGGGCCTTGCCCTTTACCTCTTTTCTGTTCTCCCTAGGGGGAAAGGTGTGTTGTAACTTGACACATGTTGGTCTCTTCCCTTACTCTCACCCCTCTCCCTTCTTCCCCCTTGGTACGGTCCGTGCTATCTCCTAGAGCCTCTGTTAGAATGTTCGTGGAGACTTATCCGTCAAGCTGGGAGCACCTGTTTACTTAAGGACTTAATAAATTGTTCTTGGAACCCTCTATGTGCAGTGGTTTATTACTACACTGCCCTTGCATGTATTTTGCATGAGTGCGTTAGCCAAGTCTTTTGACTTTTGGTAAATATTACTGAAGGGGTCTTTGAGCCACTTCTCTTCATACATTGGTCTGTTTAGTTGTCATTCACAGTTTGCTTCTACGCATCACAGTTTACAACATAGTGGATCAGCCTATTTGAATCATTGGTTGTTTTCTCTGTAAGTGATGCACACGCAAGTGTGGTCGTTTTCAAGTAGGTCAACAGTGCTTTTTAAACCCTGGCCACAGCCAGCAGTGCGCGCGATACAACACAACACAAGCAGCAGCTAGGGCCAGGTAGTAGTTTCTGGGAAAAGGCCAGACCCTCTAAGAGTTTATAATAAGTATTTTGTTTAAAAAGCCAATACTTGCCCATTAATATCTGGCACAGATAGAGGCTACTTTGTGCTTGAGCAAAATGCCATCACTCAGAGTGAAAAGACTCAATGGCTGATCTACTGGACTTATGGTTTAGTGAATAAATAGACAGATATCATATAATGCTCTTTCTGCCTCCAGAAACATGGGAATCTGTCCGTTACTCTTTGCTGATACTCATCATAATTGCCACCTGAACCCTTCCACTGATAGAGCAGAGATTTCCCCTACCTAATTGTATGACTGAAACCAATGATTAGGACAAATCGTTACGTAAATGATGACCAGCGTGTGAAACTGATATGCAAGTTGATTCATACACTGCATCGTAAAAGCATGCAGATGAGAGAATAGTTTATATGTTTATGTTCAAACTTAAATAGATGTGATTATTAACGAGTATTAATAGTTTAATTCTCTGACTATGCACGTGATATTAACAAAACAAAGAGATCTTATGCACACTTGATAAATTACCATGTGAAAAAGTAATCGTGGAATGACAGCCTAACTGTAGCAAAACTACTCCTTAGAGAACTAATACCAAGTTTTGGATTTTCCGGCTTCTTTGGAATCGGATAGAGGGACTCTTTTTAACAATGAGGTTCTGAGGATGCTGTGCACAGCATTGCAAATTGAGGAGAATTTGCACTGTGCATATCGACCAGAAGCATCTGGAGTGGTTGAACAGATTAATGGCAAAATGTGTGTTTCTACGTCTCTAAAATGGCCTGATGCTTTTTCCCTGATGTTGGTGTGTTTGAGAACTACCCAAGACAGAAGAACTGGACCGTCCTCACCTGAAATCATTATGGGAGGGCTATGAGACAGCCTGCAGTCACTGCAAACCAATTAGTGAACATCACTGATGATTTGGTACTCGATTACTGTAAAACATTGCTGATGTGATACTTTCTGTGTCTCAGAATGTTGTGGAAGCTAGCACTTGGCCTCAACAGGAGCAGAGCCATGACCTTAGTCTTGGCGTCTGGGTCCTGGTGAAGAAACACGTACGCAGGTCTTGTTTGGAACCTCATTGGAGTGAGCCATATCAGGTGATCCTTGTTACCACAACTGCTGTCAAATGTGGTGGTATGCCTAGTTAGCTATATGCTACCCAAACTCACAGAGTCCCATGTCCCCTTGAAGGTGCAGTACTTGTAACTGATGTTCTTGTGGTTACAGTGAGACACCCACGTCAGGTCAGTAAAACAGTAGAAGGGCTCCAGCTACTGGGTCTCAAAGCAGTAGTTAAAGTAAGGTTCTGAGAGAGCCAGCACCTGTAGATACCAAGGGTCACAGAGAAGAGGATCTGTCTAAGTGAGTTACTGACCTAGCTGATGCAAACAGTGCAACTGAAATCTGAGTGATCAATGGAGACAGTTGGCTTAAAACAGACAGATTTAGGCAAATCTTGACAGAAGGCAGAGTAGCTCCGACTGTTATCGAACTCTCAAGTCAATCAGAACATAGCAACCCTATGATGATGGACCAACAGTAAGAAGGTCAAAAAAAGCCAAGGTACCAAATCTAAAATACGCTGCACCTGAGTAAACTTATTTAGCATCAACCAACGACTAGGAGAAAGAATACTGCACCTTTTGCTTCAAATATTCAAGCTCACAAAAACCATATTGAGGAACTGTCATAACAAAGGTACAACATCAAAGCAAACAAAAAAGGAAAGGTCTGCAAAAATCTGAAGAGACTGAAAATTACACTAAACTGCTTGAAGGCTCAAATTTACATAATTGCTGCAAATATGCTCCTTTAACATCCTCTGCAAATTATAATAAGGAGTCATGAAATCTAGATTCAGAGAAGTCGTCAACTCAAACCTGGAAACGGTATAGCGTAAATGTATATGTGAATGTTTGATAGGCGCTTTCTTTATAGTTATCTAGGAAAACCCGTCCAGGGAAAAGCCAGGACGGGTTCCTAAGGCAAGCGCCTTGATGCCTTCGGGTGATACGTGCGCTATATAAGTCGCAATACAATACATATAGGGCCAGATGTAGGTAAATGTCATTTACCGATTTTTAAATACCGAATTTTACCGATTCGGTATTCAAAAATCAGTAAATGACATGTAGGGAAAAATTCGGTATTTTGTACCGAATCGGTAAGATTCGGTATTTACCGATTCGGTAAATACCGAATCGGTATTTGCTATTGAATCCTATGGGCCTTGAAGCCCATAGGATTCAATAGCAAATACCGATTCGGTATTTACCGAATCGGTAAAAATACCGAATTGCTAAGGGGGGCAGGGTGTCACTTTGACACCCTGTTGCACCCCTGTAACTGGCTTTTGCGCAATGTGGCACACAGACATGCCCTTAGGGCATGTCTGTGTGCCACATGGCACAGGTGTACATGCACAGATGTGCATGTACACATAAATTCGTAATTTACCATGCAATTGTTTAGCATGGTAAATACCGAATTATTAATGCCCTGTAGCACTGTTAGACATGCTACCTACATCTCAAATTACATATTCGGTATTTTTACAGAATGGTAAATTTACCGAATCGGTAAATTTACCGATTCTGTAATTTTACCGATTCGGTAAAATTACCGAAAATGTACGTTTTTTTGCCCCTACATCTCCATAGCCCTTTACCGTTCGGAAACGGCCGAAAATCGGTATTTTCGGCCATTTCCGACCGGTAAAGGGCTACCTACATCTGGCCCATAGTTATTGTTGTGTTCCTTATTATTTTAAATCTTCCTCATTATATTTACACATCTCTTACTAAACCAGTAGAAAGGAAAAATGATGAAGTTGAATCCAAAATATTAACTTGCAAAAGTCTACATGTAGCTCAATCTATTAGCGATTTCCCTCTAAATATCTTTATTAAATTGTGGCATGATTATGTTAACATTATGAATGCTCGAAATAGTTAACTTATATGCATGCAATTACCTACTTCTGTGTCATAGGTGGTGACTTACCATCGCCTACCTGCTACTCATGGAATTTCATGCAGTGTAATACCAAGTTTGTTTTATTGCAAAGGGCAATTTTTATTCTATAAATCTAACTATGTTTTTTTTTCTGAAGTACCTGTTAAGAAAAATATGAATATTGTACCAGACACATAAACTACTGAAATAATATGTTGGTTTTTCAAACCTATACAAACTATGGATGCCGTTTATGCACATCAAGATAGTTTAACCTGCTTTTTACATAATGTTTAAAAGGATATTATTAATTCAGTTGTAGAAAGACAAGGGAAACTAAAAAATAAGGCTGAAGGGCATTCAGAGGTTCCAATTTGGGCATACAGGGAAACTGAACTTAAAAAGGGTGATGCAAAACCTGCAAGGGCTCTAGATTGGCAACGTAAATGAAGGCTATGTATATTGTGATGCAAAACTGAATTTAACAACAAATTTGTTGGTTCTAGTGAATGTGACCACATCTTCCGAATTGTGGGAGGTCGGGTTTGTACCATTGGGAAGTATTTCCTGGAATATATTACATTTGCGGGAAAAATGCCTATTATAGGTTACCAAAACATTGGTGTGGATACTGTTAAATGGGCATAGTATTTCCCAAAAATTATCGTGTAGGACAAACAGATGGAACCAACAAATTACTAACACACATGCTTAATATGGGGAGCAAGTGCTGCTGAAGTAATTGGGGATATATGTTGGAGGGATTCTAAATTCTCACAAAATTCTAAAACTTTCCACTGTAGTTGAACGATTATCAACTGATACAGCTGGAGTATTTTTGCCATATATACTGAAATGGTTGCTATGGGATCTATGGGCCCGATTCACAGAACTAACTTAAGACAAAATCCTAAACTTACTACCGTTTTTGTATTCACAGAAGGCACTTACTCATTTTGGTATTCACAGAAAGCACTTACTCATTTCGGTATTCACAGAAGGTAGGAGTCCTAACTTTAGGACTCCTAAATGCCTTCTGTGAATACCGAAAGCCTTAAAATTAGGATTTTTCTCAATTTAGTAGTATTAAAGGTAGGACTCCTAACTTTAAGACTCCTAAATGCCTTCTGTAAATACCGAAAGTCTTGAAATTAGGATTTTTCTCAGTTTAGTAGTAGTAAAGTTAACTTTACTACTCCTAAATTGAGGAAAATCCTAATTTTAAGAATTTCGGTATTCACAGAAGGCCTTTAGGAGTCCTAAAGTTAGGAGTCCTAACTTCACTACTACTAAACTGAGAAAAATCCTAATTTTAAGACTTTCGGTATTCACAGAAGGCATTTAGGAGTCCTAAAGTTAGGACTCCTACCTTCTGTGAATACCGAAATGAGTAAGTGCTTTCTGTGAATACCGAAATGAGTAAGTGCCTTCTGTGAATACCAAAAGGAGTAAGTGCCTTCTGTGAATTCCTAAATGGTAGTAAGTTTAAGATTTTGTCTTAAGTTAGTTCTATGAATCGGGCAGTATGTTGTTACAAAATTGTCTTGAACTGCACGTCCTTCTTGCAAAAGAGGGTGGGGCCTGCCAGATGCTAAAATCTCAACAGTGTTGTACTTATATCCCTGCCAAAAGTAAAGATGTGTGCTGGTATATTCAATCAATCAATCATAGTATTTGTAAAGCTTACTACTTAACCATGAGGGTCTCATGGTGCTAGGCGAGAGAAGCTGCTACTGTTTGAAGAGCCAGGTCTTGAGTAGTCTTCTGAAGGTCAGAAGGTCAGAAGGTCTGCCGTAGGCGGATGGGAAGGGTGTTCCATGTTTAGGGGGCGAGGTGGGAGAATGATCTGCCGCTGGCGGCCACTCTTTGGATGCGGGTGACGGTGGCGAGACCGCGGTCTGCGGAGCAGAGCTGGCGGGTGTAGAGGCTGAGCCGGCTGTTGAGGTATGTTGGTACGGTGTTGTGGAGTGCCCTGTGTGCATGGGAGAGGAGTTTGAAGGTTATCCTCTTGTTGTCAGGGTGCAGGTCTCTCAGGTGGGGTGTGATGTGGCTGCGGCGAGGAACAACATTACCCACTTAGAAAGATATGTGGGTAAAATCAAGGCTGATGGAGCATGGGAGTCAATTGGGAAAGTCTTTTATTATGTGGGAAAATGGTTTGCAACCCAGGGAGGTAGTTTAGTGGGAAAAATATTAACACACTTACTAACTATTGCTATCTGCATACTAATATTAATACTGTTTATTAAAGACATGAAAATGAAGAAGGAAACAAGAGGATTGAAAAGAAAGAAAACCAAACCAAAATGGAGTTAGAGGAGTGACAATGCAAATATTATGATGAATTCAAAGCTTTTAGATTAATCTAGACTAAAACCTTCGAAAACATCATCTCTAAAATGGTGACTTCAGATAAGATAAGAGATAAATGTATGATGGCTTGATTCGTCATCAAACGGGGACTTGATAGAGCAAAGATTTCCCCTAACTGAGTGATGACAGAAACATTATGACAAATCGTAACATAAATAATGACCAATGGGTGAAACTGACATGCGAGTTGATTTATACACTGCATCGTAAAAGCATGCAGATGAGACAATAGTTTATGATGTTTATGTTCAAACTTAAAAATATGTGATTAATAACGAATATTAATAGTTTGATTCTACGATTATGCACATGATATTAATGAAACAAAGAGATCTCATGCATACTAGATAAATTAACATGTGAAAAAGTAATAAGCCACAGTCTCATGTTATAACGTTTGCACTGGAAATGACAAAAGAAAAGTAGGTGTTGCACATGGTTGTTAAAGGTGTTTGTGAAACTTCCTCTTTCATACATTTCTATATATACATGTGCTTTGAATAGCATTACCATATTTTTTTTTTTCAATTTGTAATCTTTATTCGGTACTTAAAAAGACACCATAAAAGCACATATACAATATACACACAAATGTTATAAAAATGAATTTCTGTTAAAAAAAAAAAGATAAAAGGTGAGTTTAGCTAAAACCATAGTTCATTAGGCTAATGGGGAAAGGAGGTCATTTTTAAGGGGTCAGGTAATGTTAAAGTCCTATTTCTCTGGTGTTCCTTAGCCGCAGTGCTATCCGGATAAAGTTTATAGTGCAGAATAGAGTGTAAGCGTCTTCAGCTTCCTGTAGGAACTTCAGGGCCAGTTTTGCTTGTCTAAACTTTGATTCTTTCAGAATCCCAACCAGGAACTTACGTCTTGGGACTTTATAAAATGGACACAATAAAACAAAGTGAAGGGTATCCTGCGGAGACCTATTGTCGCAGCCGCAGGTACCCTTCTCCTCCACTGTGTGAGTGAACCCAGCCGGAACCGCGAATAAATGGTGGAGCATGTTAAGTCTGAAGCGAGTCATGAAATAGCGATCCTGAGCATTATACATGACCCTCAAATATGGTTCCATTCCTTGCTTCGCTGTAAGTTTACAATAAGATAAAATAGTGGGTTTGTGACTTTCACTCTCTGCCCTAATTAACCGTAACCGTTCAGGAAAGAGTTTTTTTACCATTGTTTTGCTCTCAACAGTTAGAGATTCTGGGGACGTGAAGAGGTTTATACAGTCAATCTCTGCTAGTGAGTTCTTAACGTACTTCAGCCAGGGTATATTGTGTCCTTTATCACGTTTGAGGCAATCCATTATAATTTGTCTTGTTAAAGCCCCCTCGGGGTTGGTCCATATTTTAACCCATGCCAGGAGAGGTTTAACTTTAATCCGGTCTTCTATAAAAGGTTCTCCCACTTCCTCATGGATAATGTAGGCCGGGACACTCTGGGGCACTTTCAGGATTTTTCTCAGAAATGTATTTTCTTCTATCTGTATTTGCTGTGCTTTGTTGTCTATGAAACCCCATACTTCCGCACCATAGGTTACCTTCGCACAGCAAGTTGATCCATACAGGTTTAGTGTTTGCTCTGGGGACCACCTTCCCAGTCTTTGGCCGTACCCCATGATGGCTCCTACTGACGCTGCCAGTTTCGTTGCGTGTTTCTCCGCCAACGGTTTGAAATTAAGATGGTTATCGAACAGTACCCCCAGGTATGAAAAAGTCTTAACCTGATCAATTTTATGTGACCCAATATGGTGGGTAAAGTTCCCCTTTTTCATTGGCCCTGTTGACATGATATAGGATATTTCCAAGTTTGTCGCTAAATCCAGCTTATCCATAAACTCGACAAAACCGTCAATCAGCTTTTGTAATCCTAGGGGGGTTCTGGCTAGCAGTACCGCGTCATCGGCGTAAAAAAGTACCGGCACTTCACGATGACCAATTTGGGGTGAGTCCACCTTTAGTTTCAGGAGATCTTTTTCCAGAGAGTTAATATATATGGAAAAAAGGAAGGGCGCTAGGATACAACCCTGCCTCACTCCACTGGTGCAAGCAAAGGGGTCGGTCTTGTTTCCCTCTTGGTTGTACCTCACGCTTGCAGATGTATTCCAGTGTAGAGATTGCAGAGTGTCCACAAGGGGTTGATCCACTCCTAGTTCTATCAGCAGGGACCCGAGCTTTCTTCTGTTTACGCGGTCAAAAGCCGCGGAAAGGTCCATAAACCCCATGAAAATGGACCCCTTGCCAGCGATGGTATATTTTGCTGTCAGAAGATATAACTTCAGACATTGGTCAGTGGTGGATCTGCCCTCCCTGAAACCATATTGGATGTCCGAAAAGACCTGGTGCTCCACTACCCATTCTTGCAGACGGTGTAAAATGACTCGCCCCAATACTTTCGCAGTCACGTCAATGAGGGAAATGGGGCGATAGCATTGAGGGTCGTCACGGTTCCCTTTTTTGTATATCGGAACTATGGTTGCTGTTGACCAAGAACGAGGCAATCCTGCCACCACTGCCTCATTCAAAACCCTAGTTAGCAACGGGGCCCATAGATCGGGTTTGCTTAGGAATAGATCAGGGGGAATTCCATCCGGGCCGGGTGCTTTATTTTTACTAAGCCCTGCTATTCCCATTTCAACTTCTTTCAGGGAAAAATCCAATTTTGCAGGCTGTGTTATCCTTGGTTCGTCGCCCTGAGTTGAGTGACCTGTATGGTTATAAAGACTCTGGAAGTGATTCTGCCATTGTTCTGGTAAGATGATACTCATTATTTTTGGTGCTCCTTGGTCCTGGAAGCATGGGGTATTGATAACCTTCCAGAAGCTTGAAGTGTCTCTCCTTTCTGCAGCGTCCCTTAGGTCCTCCCAGGCTTGAATTTGTAGACTTTTCTTTCGAGTTTTCAAAGCTTTTTTGTATTCCGATCTATTCTGTGCTATTATAAACTTGTCCCTTGGTTTAGCATGAAGGCTAAGTTTCAATTTTTTATGCGCCTTGGTACAAAGGGAGTCAAACCAACGGGGGGTAGAGGGCACTTTGCTAGTTTTGGAAGTCTTCAGGAGATTATTTACGTGGGATGCAATTTCTTCAAATGCCCTGACCACTAGGACTCCTTCCACCCTGGGATCGAGGCATGTATTTATTGCTTTTAGACCCTCTGTTATCAGTCTTTTATAAAATCTGTCCCCATCAATCCTGGCCCATTTGATTCTCCTTCCTTGATCCACTGCCTTTTCTATTACGTCAGTTCTCTTTGGGCCTAATTTAAAATCAAACCCTTTTGTTGTGAGTATCACCGGGTTATGGTCGCTAAAGATGCTTGCATCTATTGTAATTTTACTGATGTTTCTTTTTAGTACGGGCGAGACTAGGATGTAGTCAATATAAGACTGGCAGCCTCTGCCTCTGTATGTTGGGTTGAGGTCTCCGTTTTCGCCCAGTTCAGCGAGGTCTAAAGTTTGGGTCGGATTGTGCCTTTTCGTTAGTCTCTCAAGGTCCCATCCCTCTTTTGCATGAGTAAAATGTGGCCCTTTCACTATGGTGCATCTTGACCAACCTTTGTTAAAAGGTTTTAATTTGTCACAAAGGTGGCAGTTAAAATCCCCCAAAAGTATTAGACTTGGGGGGTTTGGTGTCTTATTTAAGGAATTCAGATTTTCTAAGCAAGAGTCCAGTTCATTTACAGCTGCTCCCTTTTCCATCGTGCCAACAGCGTTGTACCAGTTAACTAAAAAAAGATTTAGTCTTTTGGAGCGAAACCTTACTACTTGTAAGTTGTGTGAGACCCAGTTAAGATTTGACCAAGTACCCTGGATGTGTAGGTTAACATATATTACTAGTCCCCCACTAGCTCTCCCTGAAGATACCTTTTTGGCCGGGACAGAGAAACATTTGTATCCCTCTAGACTATAGTCATTTGGTTCAGCAACCCATGTTTCTTGCAGGCATATGATTTGAAATTTATTTATATAACTGAGCCATTCTTGGGATTCGAATTTGGCCGCTAGTCCTGCTATGTTCCAGGATACAATTTGTAGGTTTTCGTGAGTATCCACCTTGGGTTGTTCTGCTAGTCCTCTTAATGGGTACACTGCCTGGTCTTCTTCTGTGGTTGGTGTATCAATGCAGGGTTGTGGGCCTCTGTGGGTAGCAGATCTACTCTGTTCAATGGTTATCCTATGATCTAGAATTTTTGTCAGGTCGCATCTTCCCCTACTTGTTTGTGGAAACTTATTACGGCCTTCCTTGCTATAAGCGGGTTCTGGCCTGTTCACAGCCCCCATTCCCGTTCCTATTGTAGACAGTCCTACCTCCCTCAACCTTGTGTGTTTAGGAGTTTGCTTTCCCCATGCATGTCAATCGACCTCTTCAAGTGCGCTAAACCTGTTCCAGTGTGCGTGCTGCATTAAAAAGGGATCGTAATTTGGGGTCGCATAATATGGCATTTGCCACTGGGTCGGTCTGTATTGGGGATCCATTTGGGGGATCCTATTCATCGGGCGACTATTTCTCTGCATAGGTCTTTGAGGTGCATAGGGGTAGAAGTAAGATAAATGTACAGGGTGGATTTGTGAATGGGCACTGCTGGGGGGAGCATTGCAAATAAAGTTAACTGCTGCAATGTCTCTAAAATTCACTGCAATTATGTCCCCTGCTATTGTCTTTGTACCTTTGCCAATCCACTCCCCCCTTCTTACTGAGAGAATTTCTCCGTGAATATTGGGGGGTAGTGGTCTATGTATTTGTAGCCACTGTGCACATTTATTTTTTAACTCTACTTGTGTTTCCCTTTTGCCCTCTCTTAGGGGTGGGACTCCTGTCAGCACGACTACGAAGGGCAAAGCTTCAGGAGGGAGATTAATTGTCCTGAAGCGGGTTGCTGTTTTATTTTCTTTGGCATTTGCTGATGGGGTCGGATTTGTCTTAGGGTTCACATTAGGAGTTTGGTCATTATTTCCAAGTGATGTTTGAGCAGATCCTTGGCATGGTTTGTTTGTTTGGGAAATTGTTTGTTTGTTGGTCTTACCCGTGTTTGGTGATGTAATGACCTTTTGTGTGTCTTTTGTGCTTGTTTGTGGAGCTCTGGGGGGGGGGGTTATTAGATGCCAAATCCATTGTTGGGTTGGCCTTGTCTTTCATTGTTTTTTTAGTTAGGCCCCCATCCTGTTTTGTTGTTATTGTGGTGCCATCTTGTCCTGATTGGCCTTTAGGGCCAACACCCTTGTTGTTTACAAGAGATGTTAGCCTATCAATTTTGGCTATAAGAGGTTTAATCAGTGCGGTGATGGTGTGTTCTAGATCCGTTTTGAGGTCAGCCACCATGTTGGTAATCCAGCAGGGTATTCCTGATGTAGGCGGATTTATAGGTGTCACCAAGTTATGATTTGTGGTTTTGGTTTGGCCTTTTTTTCCTCCGCATTTCGAGCCTTCCCTAGGCCAATTGTTTTCCGTGGTGTTTAATTTCCTCTTTTTTTATGTGAGTCCGTTCGCTCCCTCCTGATTTCGGTGGGAGCCTGGGCGCACGGGAGATCGACAAAAGAGGAGGGGGTTATAGCCAAACTAGTGTCAGGGTCATCTGCGGGGTCTAGGGAGACTGCAGATAGATTGATAAATGCTTCCTGTGTGTCTTGGACAATAGTCACGGGTGGTAGGGACATCCTTCTCTCCGTGTTTGCAATGGCATTTGATACCGCCCCTATAGTTTGTTCAGCATCTTATCAATAGCGGTTAGTGTTGGTAGTGGTTGTGGAGGGTCCGCTTTCGGTTTTGTGCTTGATCTTAGTGTGGGCATCTTTGGCTTTTTAACTGGCTTCCTCATATTATGTCAGAGGAGGATGCAATGTCAATAGGTTAAATTGGCCAAGTAATTTAAAGCATAGATAGGTACCTCGTTCGCGCAATGCCTTGGATGACTTTAGAGGGGTGGCCCAGCCCAGCCTCCTCTGGCCGATGAGGGCCGTAGAGGGCCCGCCCTTTGCCCGGGCTTAGCCCCGGGCGTCCCGCTCGCGTCCCGCGATGCTGGGGGCTCGCTTGCTTTGTAGCCCCTCCTGTCGCGACTAGCGCGTCAGGGAACGCGCCACCGCGAAGGCTGCCGGGATGTAAAGTCCCGGGGTGGCGGCGCGACTGGTGGAAGCGGTGAACAGTGGGCGTTGGCCGGTGTAGGTCTTCTGGCTCCTGTTGTCTCTTGTGCCTCGATCCTAATGCCAAGGCGCAGGTAAGGTGCTCAGTTCAAATCCCCCCGCTCCACCGAGGGCTCGCTTGCTTTGTAGCCCCTCCTATCGCGACTAGCGCGTCAGGGAACGCGCCAGCGCGAAGGCTGCCGGGATGTGAAGTCCCGGAGCGGCGGCACGACTGGTGGAAGCGGTGAACAGTGGGCGTTGGCCGGTGTAGGTCTTCTGGCTCCCGTTGTCTCTTGTGACTCGATCCTAATGCCAAGGCGCAGGTAAGGTGCTCAGTTCAAATCCCCCCGCTCCACCGAGGGCTCGCTTGCTTTGTAGCCCCTCCTGTCGCAACTAGCGCGTCAGGGAACGCGCCACCGCGAAGGCTGCCGGGATGTGAAGTCCCGGAGCGGCGGCACGACTGGTGGAAGCGGTGAACAGTGGGCGTTGGCCGGTGTAGGTCTTCTGGCTCCCGCTGTCTCTTGTGACTCGATCCTAATGCCAAGGCGCAGGTAAGGTGCTCAGTTCAAATCCCCCCGCTCCACCGAGGGCTCGCTTGCTTTGTAGCCCCTCCTGTCGCGACTAGTGCGTCAGGGAACGCGCCACCGCGAAGGCTGCCGGGATGTGAAGTCCCGGGGCGGCGGCGCGACTGGTGGAAGCGGTGAACAGTGGGCGTTGGCCGGTGTAGGTCTTCTGGCTCCCGTTGTCTCTTGTGCCTCGATCCTAATGCCAAGGCGCAGGTAAGGTGCTCAGTTCCCCCTTGCAAATGGTTGTCTCTGCTGCCATAAAACCTGGCTAAATTACATTGTCAAAGCCAAAATCGCTCGCAAAGGCAAGACCTATTGGCAACGTATAATGTTGTGAAGATCAACTGACCTCAAGTCAGAGAAACGAGCTTTCCCCTAAAATAAAAAGCGCAGCCTTTCGCTAGCCGAGACCTAAAAAGTTAAAGTTAAAGAGCTCTCATTCGTAGTGCACTTTCCTCTTGCTGCTTTGCGGGTGACAAGGGTCTTAAAGTGCCTCAGTCCGGTTCGCAGCTCGCCTATGTGTGTTTCATATACATGTAATGTTGACATATACGAAAATGTACATGAATTAATTATGATTGGATTGAATAGTTTAATAATGTGCTCACTTACAAAATCAATAACAGTGTGTTGTTAATGCAAGATTTATACTTGAAAATAATGACATTTCTTGTTCTCTTTCCCTCAACGTGAACTTGTGAACTGAATTATCTTAAGCAAGTGAGAAAATCCAGCAAAGTTGCCACTTGTATTCCAATTCATAATTGTTTCCTTTGACATCTTCCGTACAGCTCAAATACAGTTGCAGCGATTTCTGTAACATACAGGAGCAGCTGCTTGAGAAAGGAGTATTGAAAGGAGTATTGACAAATCATTGTATTTTTTCTCTTTATCTCTGAAATATCTCATTGCTCATAAAACTAAGCTTACATGAGTTAAGTAAGCTACATAATTGTAATTCTTGATTTTTCCAGATTGTATGCTTTTTACCTGCTACATCACCCTCATCCTATCCAGACAGACCAAAAGGACTGAGTGGTCTGACATTTCTGGTGATGCCAAGGGGTGTCACCAAGGAACCTATAAGGTATAATTGATCATATTTTGGGACATAGGTGGTGGCACCCATTCTGATGATTGGAGACGGCTTATTTTGGACATTCAAGGATTTCGGCTATTCATGACAAAACACGTCAACTTGCTACCAGCCGGTGGGCTAGGGCAGAATGAAACTTTCAGCTGAAGGATTCTACGATAAACTGCTGTGACTTGTTGTTGCAGTCTTGATGAACCAGAGCTGGTTACTCGGAATTTAACTAAACTTCCTAAAGGGTCTGTATTAGACTCATCTGATTTCCTATTTCTTGTCAACTCATATATTGGGTTGACCCCTGCACTCTTGGATGAGGTGGATATTACTTTGATTATTATCAGAAGCTTGGTGTCATGAAACCATGTTTAACATGATAACTAGGGCTGAATGTTATAAACTGAAATGATAAATGTAATTTAATCCATATTTGAAAAATTAACCTTGGGTCATACAAAATTCTGTAGTGTAAATCTATGGGGGTTGGAATTATTGATAGAGAAATTCGATAGATATTTGACTTGTAGCTGAGTGTAATCGATAAATAGCTATTTTCCTATTCCTGGTCATCATGGGATGATAGCCCATCCTCCGAATATTCAAGGCCCTTTCAGCGCAGAGCAAGATCCTTCAGAGGACCAAGTAAGAACATATTGTAGTGAGAGGTTACATGAATCCACTGAAAATAATAACATCTAGGTTGAAAAAGCATTGGGTCCAGAGCAACGCTACAACACATTCTTGGCCATTAAATGCTCCCAGCTAGTAGTTATATATTCATGTAGTTTGATTTGCATGCATGGTGTTCGTGGACAAGACCAGTCAGACTTCCCCAAAGCCACTTGCTTAGAATGAAGCAGCTGTCTTCCACTCAGTGCAGAGGAGTCTACAGTTCAGTTCCATTCCTTGATATAATGCACTGTCATTTTGATGTCATTATCCTTTTCTCGCATTTGGCTTCTACATCCTCTTCTCTGCTATCTCGCATTTCCACTATGTAATGATCCAGCAAAATTGACATTCATAATAGAGAACAAATTAATGAAGCAGGATATGAAAACTGTTCAATAACGTTTCCAACTGCAACAACCAAGAAGAGAAATTTTTGTTTTGGATGTGTACACAAGCATGAGTATGAGTGGCATGAAAACAAATCTAATTTTCTTTACTCACTGCCTTCGCATATGGAAAGTTTTCATAAGTGAGCTCACTATTTCATTATTATGAGTGGTCTAATAAAACTATGAAGCAGGTATCTGAGAGCTCCTAGATTACATGTATGCCAATGTCACAATTACAATTCAAACCAATTACAGAAAACGAAGGTGACTATTCACAAAATAAATGTACATATGTATATTTACTTCAATGGAAAGTTACCCTTACCCCTAGGAGTAACATTAGAAATGTTTTCTATATACCATTCCTGAGTGTAACTAATCCTGGGTGTAGATTTGCATGTCTCCACCCCTCAGATTAGAGAGTGGGTATACAGAAATGTAGTTTATGACCATAAAGTTATAAATATAAACTTTATGACTGGATGTTACATTCTGCATACTTGGCAGAGATCTCAACAAGCATGGCATAGAGCTCCACCAGTGGGAGGGAGACCGCCTCAAATGGTAGGAACACCTCTATATAGAGGAGAATAGGAGATGTAAGCACACCTGAACCAAATCACACACACCTGACACATATTACCTTCAAACAATGTCAATACTGCCCACACCATAGACTCTGAATTTTTCCTCTTTGTCATTCAGATCCTCCGGCCACCACACATTTTAAGACAAGGTGAAATTTAATTTGGGCGGAGAAAGCCCTTGTAGTTAAATGTGTTGTAAAACATTACAAAGAACTATATGAGCTTCCTCATTTCAATCTCAGTTTAACAAAGACAGAGAACAGCTTTAAGGCAGTAGGTGACAGACTGTGTCAAGTCAAATGGCATGGTGAGCAAGAGAACGATGGGTTGGAGTGCTACCTCGAGCTACTGCCAGAGGTCACACTTATTGCATGCAGCCTCCCATTACCTTTTTTGTGTTTCTTTTATTGAACCCCATTACAAACGCTGTCCTCTCCACAATACACACCCACTGACTCTTTCGTGTAACACTTATGTTGTGCCACGTAAGATGGTAAACCACTCATTTTCAATCAATTCAAGGCAACAATCACTTACCCATACCTGTCCTTTCACCATGCCTGCATGGTTAGACACACATCACATACATACCCCTCTTAATTACCCTGTAACACATAGCCTAAATTAATTATTGCATTTATTTTATTTTTAATCTTTTCATCTAGTCATTCTTGCAAATGCATGGTTGCTTTGTCTGAGGAAGGATCAATTGCAAACAGACTAGGTCACTCAAAGCAAGCAAAGCCACCAACATATAAGTGGTTGTTTTTTTTGTCTTTAAATATAGTGCAAACTTTAACCAAAGGCACCCGAGTACTTTACATGAGTACTGGATTATATTACACAAGGTCAGATTGTTGGGCAGATTAAAGGTCTGATTTATATTTTGACGGAAAGGTTACTTTGTTGCCATGGTGACAGAGTAACCTTTTCACCAACCTGAAGTTCCCCTACCTCATTGAGACGGACCTCCAGTTTGTTGATGGCAGAGACCATTTACACTCCTCTGCTTACACACGCCAGCCAGATTTGCATTGGGCCAGTACATTTTTAACTGCCCGTCACCACCATGTAAAACAGACAGGTCAGTGAAAACTTTCAAATGATCTCCTTGACATGGGATAATGCTCTCATGGTGAGGGAGGGCATTGTTATTTTTTATTTTCAAAAATAAGATCCCATTTAGGATTTTCTTCAAAAAAGAACATTTAAACAATTGCATGTTTCACATGTAACTCCGTCACATTGATGGAGCAGTCTGTCAAAATTACAATGCGTTTCCAGGACCGCCATCACAGCAAACATCTCTAAATTCGGCAGGCAGGACTACCCTCACCATTGCGGTAATAAAGTACTCCTCCATGTTAATGGTAGGTACTCCAATAACCAAGATTTATATCAGCCCCTAAGTGATTTTCTTAGAATCACAGAATATTGAGCTGATGGTGGGACTCTATGCAGGTTCCCCAGTTCCAAGGTTGGTTACTTTGGCTGTTAGGCCAGACCTCACCCACTTACGCTACCAGTCTCACTATCATATTATAGGAGATAAATATCACTTGATTTCTTATCCAAAAACCTTCAACAGTATCTGGGCCTGTTGGAATAACACCTGATATCTACTGCAACAATATTCCACTTTGGACTCCCATCTTGAAGATTGCATATGTTGTCACGGGGGAACACGGTGAATACCAACCACCTTGGGAGCCACAATAATGGCCCTAATTCTAAAAGAGGTACAAAAGTGGGTGGTGATGGACGGAGCATCCGAATCAATTAAACACTCACACCCAGTCAAAAAATCTGGGTTTAATCCATCACCGTTCTTTAGCCCACTCTGCCACCCCAGTTCAGACATGGCTATATGCAAATCAGTGTGACCCTGTGCCTCATGGGAACAGTCCAGCCCGAACTGCCAAGCCATGTCTTCCCTGGAACGGAAACAAGCTTCCGAGGACCGGTTTCTGGCATTTCAGCCGTCTTCAGCCCGGCCTGCTTGAATCCAGTGGCAAAGTGAGCAAGGGACTCACGTCTGAGCATACCCTGCCACACTTATGGCGGCCAAAAGCGGTACAAAAGGGGGTGGTGATGGACGGAGCATCCAAATCAATCAAACACTCACACCCAGTCAAAAGATCTGGGTTTAATCCGTCACCGTTCTTTAGCCCACTCTGCCACCCCAGTTCAGACATGGCTATATGCAAATCAGTCTGACCCTGTGCCTCATGGGAACAGTCCAGCCCGAACTGCCAAGCCATGTCTTCCCTGGACCGGAAACAAGCTTCCGAGGACCGGTTTCTGGCATTCCAGCTGTCTTCAGCCCGGCTTGCTTGAATCCAGTGGCAAAGTGAGCAAGGGACTCACGTCTGAGCATACCCTGCCACACTTATGGCGGCCAAAAGCAGTACAAAAGGGGGTGGTGATGGACGGAGCATCCGAATCAATCAAACACTCACACCCAGTCAAAAGATCTGGGTTTAATCCATCACCGTTCTTTAGTTCACTCTGCCACCCCAGTTCAGACATGGCTATATGCAAATCAGTGTGACCCTGTGCCTCATGGGAACAGTCCAGCCCGAACTGCCAAGCCATGTCTTCCCTGGACTGGAAACAAACTTCCGAGGACCGCTTTTGGCCGCCATAAGTGTGGCAGGGTATGCTCAGACGTGAGTCCCTTGCTCACTTTGAACTTATTTTCTGCTCTGATGTTCTGCTTGTTGCCAGCTGCTTGCTACCCTCTGCCCTGCTGAGGAAATGGACTGGTCCATCTCACTTGACCCCTGAGTGACTCCAACGGCTGCTGGCTTGGACCCTGTTCTGTAGTCTCAGGGCTATCAAAGACTTTCTACAACCCTGCAACAGCACCTGGACTCTGCCATCCATGAGTCCTGCCTTACCAGGTGGTACTAATTCAGTCCTGGGTCCTTGGAAGCGCCTTTTCCTGTGCTGATGCAGCAGAATCCACACGTCAACAACTTTGAGCAAATCAGAACCAATGCATTGCCGCTCAACACCGAAACAGCTGCTACCTGATAACACTGCTTCAACATACTACACAGCTTGAGGACGATGGACTGCGCAGCTTGAAGATGATTCATTGCCTGCACCGCAAAGGGGTCTGTTTGCAGGGCTTCACTGACTGCACGGATAAGAATCAACACATTGCCTGCATCCACAGGATCGACAACGAGTCCTCAAAACCAATGCTTCCTCTATCTAAGAAACGTTTTCAGCTGGACATGTATGAGTCCTATAACCAGCCTGCCCTCCTTCACGGTCAGACGGAACTTTGGATTTACCCCAATCTAATGCGACCAAATGTCCCCAGTTCGCGCTTTATGACTATAAGTTCTGTATTTTTATTTAATCTTCAGAATTTCATAACTGCGGTTCTACTCATTGGATGTTTGTCATTTCTGTCTTGTTTTACTCATAAAAATATTACCTATGTTTCTTACCCTGTGTGGAGTATTTTTGTGGTGTTAACATTGTGTTACTTTGTGTGTATGTGTGTTGCACAAATAGTTTCCTCATTGTCTTATTAAATAAGTCTGACTGCTCTGTGCCAAGCTACCAGAGGGTGAGCATACTTTATCGTTTAGCCTTTATCTAGCTTACCCTGACTAGAGTGGTGGTTCCTGCCTGGACAGAGAGCATAACTTTGTCAAGCACAAACCCCATTTCTAACAACAGTTCATTACTCAGGAAAGAGTTAAAGGAACAAGAATTACCATCAAAACTTCTTGCACCCTCGCAATGGCTTTATTGGAAGAGCACTGCTAGGTAAGATACGGGCCAAAAGGGAAATGCACTACAGCCTTGAGACAGAAATTGGAATAAGGCAAGGTGGTATATTTGCCCCTATCTTGTTAAACGTATTCATTAACAATGTGGGGCAATGTTTGGCAGCCCTGAATCAGAATGTATCAGTGATCGGAGATGAGAAAGTATCCTGACTACAGTGTGCAGAAATGCTATTTTGATGTTGTGCATAGAGTTGGTGATGCATCACCTAAAAAAGTGCCTTGAAACATACTGAAGCCTCAACAATCTCATTATCAATAATGAAAATCAAAATCATTATAATTAACTACAAAAAAATTATAAAGTCGATGTTCCAACTCCATGGAGATGACAGGAAGTGACAGTCACCCTACTGAAACCATGACTGCAATCATGACTAAATTAGCTGTGCCTGTAACCCTCAACAGAGTCTAGCACTCTGTGATTGAGCTAAAATATAACAGCATGTAGATAATTTACGTAACAGGAGACATAGGTGTCATGTATAAGAAAACATACCTGGTCTGCCACAGGTATCAAATGAGAAGACTGCAACTTTGGTACACATCCGGAGCCTTTAAAACCTATATCCCACACATCATTGTCTCCCAGATCCTTCTGTGAATAAGGCCTTCAGACTTTAGAACTTGTGAAAGTTCACAGGTTCAGCTTAAAAGAGATGAGTAAATGGTGACAACACACAACCCGCACCTTCCCCCACTGATCCTACACACTCCTTTCACCCCCTACCTGAACACAAGTCTGCCAGAAGACTGGAATTCGCAAATAACTCCTTTGTCCAGCTCCTACACCAGCACCAGTCTATTATGAACACATCGAACTGTTGGATATGCGGACTCATGCCACACACTGCAGATAAGGGCATCCCTTATTTTGTCCTGCCATTTAGTTATTTTGGTTCCCTGTGGGCTTTCCAGACTATGTTCCTGTATTCCCTTGAACCCTACATTCGAGGGGAGAACTCAAACAATAAGGCTCTAGTGGCAGGGATCTGAAATATGAGTAGAGATATTGACACGGTTAGGGCAACCCCAAGGATGAGTTTACCCCATACAGCAGGTGGAACATCACCAAGTATGGGATTTCCTTAAGTGAAATCCAGAAATCAACGAAATCCTCCCCAGTTTGGATAGTACCCCACCAAGGTCACTTATGTCTGCAAGGTATTGGCAGGGATCCCAAAGCGCAGTTGGGGAAGAGCCTATGTACGGAGACGTATGTGTTCGCCTCTCGAACTTCCCCTCCATTCTTGGCGGCTATAGGCACCTATTTCGTCTGCCATGACAAAGCCTACACTTGGTTGCCCCCTGATTTCTCGGGCACATGCTTTATCTCGTTTCTGCTGCCACCCACCTACACGGCCGGGGCAGATTACCATCGGACAAGGACAGTTAGGGGTGTCGTGAGTCAAGACGACACTGCGGGTCAAGAATTTGGAGACTTCGCAAAGGGTTTTCTGCCATTTTGGGGGCCCATGGTGAACAGCAGGAACATTAGACAACTGACGAGAATAGTTGAATCTGCCGTGACTGAAACGGCCGGTGCCCTTAGCAACTTAACAGCTGAGCTTCAGTCGGATCGACTTATGACACTTCAGAACCAGGTTGCTCTAGATGTCATACTTGCAGACCGTGGTGGTGTGTGCAGAGTGATCCAATCTAGTTGCTGCATTTTCATCCCCGATAATGCTCCAACAGTGTACCAGGCCATCTCCAAATTACACAAAATATCTGATTCCCTTCACACAGAAAAAGGGGACTGGTCTCTGCTAGGGTGGTTCTGGGAACTGATCTCTGCCTGGGGATGGAAAACCCTGATCTTCATTGGGATGATCTTAGCCGTTCTGTTTACGTTCTGCCTGTTTGTGCAGTGCGCTCCTGCAATATGTGGCCTCTGAGCCACCTCATGTGTAAGGAAGCCTGTGTCAAGGGACGAATTGAGCAACAGAATGATGCTACAGCAGCATCTGCGTGAATTCATCAATACAGACTTGGACTCCGATTAGTGTGGGTTATTGCCTAATATGAGGGCAAAAGGAGGGTCTATGGTACTGCAGATTCGGACCCCGCTGTTTTACAGATATCGAGGTCCAACACTCGCGTCATAAAACATCGTCATACCATGATACCATGACGAATTTGGTATCTACGAACTGGTAATGATCAGGACATTATCCCTATGTACTTGCGTCACGATTGAGTGATGCTAACACCCCTAAATCTTAGTTTCCATCCCGAACACTCGACTCCATTTTGTAAACGGCATCCATCTTAGGGCCCCCAATCTAATGTAACCAAATGTCCCCAGTTCGCGCTTTATGACTATAAGTTCTGTATTTTTATTTAATCTTCAGAATTTCATAACTGCGGTTCTACTCATTGGATGTTTGTCATTTCTGTCTTGTTTTACTCATAAAAATATTACCTATGTTTCTTACCCTGTGTGGAGTATTTTTGTGGTGTTAACATTGTGTTACTTTGTGTGTATGTGTGTTGCACAAATAGTTTCCTCATTGTCTTATTAAATAAGTCTGACTGCTCTGTGCCAAGCTACCAGAGGGTGAGCATACTCTATCGTTTAGCCTTTATCTAGCTTACCCTGACTAGAGTGGTGGTTCCTGCCTGGACAGAGAGCATAACTTTGTCAAGCACAAACCCCATTTCTAACAACAGTTCATTACTCAGGAAAGAGTTAAAGGAACAAGAATTACCATCAAAACTTCTTGCACCCTCGCAATGGCTTTATTGGAAGAGCACTGCTAGGTAAGATACGGGCCAAAAGGGAAATGCACTACAGCCTTGAGACAGAAATTGGAATAAGGCAAGGTGGTATATTTGCCCCTATCTTGTTAAACGTATTCATTAACAATGTGGGGCAATGTTTGGCAGCCCTGAATCAGAATGTATCAGTGATCGGAGATGAGAAAGTATCCTGACTACAGTGTGCAGAAATGCTATTTTGATGTTGTGCATAGAGTTGGTGATGCATCACCTAAAAAAGTGCCTTGAAACATACTGAAGCCTCAACAATCTCATTATCAATAATGAAAATCAAAATCATTATAATTAACTACAAAAAAATTATAAAGTCGATGTTCCAACTCCATGGAGATGACAGGAAGTGACAGTCACCCTACTGAAACCATGACTGCAATCATGACTAAATTAGCTGTGCCTGTAACCCTCAACAGAGTCTAGCACTCTGTGATTGAGCTAAAATATAACAGCATGTAGATAATTTACGTAACAGGAGACATGGGTGTCATGTATAAGAACACATACCTGGTCTGCCACAGGTATCAAATGAGAAGACTGCAACTTTGGTACACATCCGGAGCCTTTAAAACCTATATCCCACACATCATTGTCTCCCAGATCCTTCTGTGAATAAGGCCTTCAGACTTTAGAACTTGTGAAAGTTCACGGGTTCAGCTTAAAAGAGATGAGTAAATGGTGACAACACACAACCTGCACCTTCCCCCACTGATCCTACACACTCCTTTCACCCCCTACCTGAACACGAGTCTGCCAGAAGACTGGAATTCGCAAATAACTCCTTTGTCCAGCTCCTACACCAGCACCAGTCTATTATGAACACATCGAACTGTTGGATATGCGGACTCATGCCACACACTGCAGATAAGGGCATCCCTTATTTTGTCCTGCCATTTAGTTATTTCGGTTCCCTGTGGGCTTTCCAGACTATGTTCCTGTATTCCCTTGAACCCTACATTCGAGGGGAGAACTCAAACAATAAGGCTCTAGTGGCAGGGATCCGAAATATGAGTAGAGATATTGACACGGTTAGGGCAACTCCCAAGGATGAGTTTACCCCATACAGCAGGTGGAACATCACCAAGTATGGGATTTCCTTAAGTGAAGTCCAGAAATCAACGAAATCCTCCCCAGTTTGGATAGTACCCCACCAAGGTCACTTATGTCTGCAAGGTATTGGCAGGGATCCCAAAGCGCAGTTGGGGAAGAGCCTATGTACGGAGACGTATGTGTTCGCCTCTCGAACTTCCCCTCCATTCTTGGCGGCTATAGGCACCTATTTCGTCTGCCATGACAAAGCCTACACTTGGTTGCCCCCTGATTTCTCGGGCACATGCTTTATCTCGTTTCTGCTGCCACCCACCTACACGGCCGGGGCAGATTACCATTGGACAAGGACAGTTAGGGGTGTCGTGAGTCAAGACGACACTGCGGGTCAAGAATTTGGAGACTTCGCAAAGGGTTTTCTGCCATTTTGGGGGCCCATGGTGAACAGCAGGAACATTAGACAACTGACGAGAATAGTTGAATCTGCCGTGACTGAAACGGCCGGTGCCCTTAGCAACTTAACAGCTGAGCTTCAGTCGGATCGACTTATGACACTTCAGAACCAGGTTGCTCTAGATGTCATACTTGCAGACCGTGGTGGTGTGTGCAGAGTGATCCAATCTAGTTGCTGCATTTTCATCCCCGATAATGCTCCAACAGTGTACCAGGCCATCTCCAAATTACACAAAATATCTGATTCCCTTCACACAGAAAAAGGGGACTGGTCTCTGCTAGGGTGGTTCTGGGAACTGATCTCTGCCTGGGGATGGAAAACCCTGATCTTCATTGGGATGATCTTAGCCGTTCTGTTTACGTTCTGCCTGTTTGTGCAGTGCGCTCCTGCAATATGTGGCCTCTGCGCCACCTCATGTGTAAGGAAGCCTGTGTCAAGGGACGAATTGAGCAACAGAATGATGCTACAGCAGCATCTGCGTGAATTCATCAATACAGACTTGGACTCAGATTAGTGTGGGTTATTGCCTAATATGAGGGCAAAAGGAGGGTCTGTGGTACTGCAGATTCGGACCCCGCTGTTTTACAGATATCGAGGTCCAACACTCGCGTCATAAAACATCGTCATACCATGACGAATTTGGTATCTACGAACTGGTTATGATCAGGACATTATCCCTATGTACTTGCGTCACGATTGAGTGATGCTAACACCCCTAAATCTTAGTTTCCGTCCCGAACACTCGACTCAATTTTGTAAACGGCATCCATCTTAGGGCTTGCCCTCATATAAGTCAATCGATTAAAGCCGATCTAAAGGACACGTCCTCTGTAGCTGACTTCCCCATGACCTGGCCGAAGCTGCCTCCACTGCCTCCAGCCAAGCCTGCTCGGGCAGCTCCTCGCCCAGTGGCCGAGCAAGATATCATCAAGGCACAACATGTCATAAACCATTCACCACATACAGACCATGTTTTCCCTACACACACACACCTGTCCATGATTCTTGTTTATGACCCGTTTTATGATGGGAGGGTGCTCGACCTTATTGGTATTTCATCGATATCTGATGGGAGTTCTGGATTTGGCGGGGTAATCCATCACCAACCGGACATCTGAAATATGTGCTGACCAGCATGACTTCGCTCTCTGTATTGTTACGAAAATATGTGTATAGCCATATCATAAACTCAAGAATTCTTGCCTGCAGCTATTATTTATGTATATAAGGAGAAGGCTGGTTCTGTAAAAACGAACAGTCTCCTGAGAACTTACGGCCCGTGTTGTCGTACTTCTAGGACGCATGTTACTTGGTTGCAGCCAATAAAACTCGATCATTTACTTCACCTAGAAGACTCTGTGTTTCTGTAAGTCCAGAACAGGGAGAACCTAGAGGTCTTCGGGTGTGATCCCCTGGCACCACCGGGTCTCTAAAAACCCGGCACCTCACCAGTAGTGGTTTTTCCAATGTAGCGCAAGCAATGGCAAAGCCAATAGTAGCATCAACCACCTTGGATTCCAAAATGGACATTACATTGCCTGTAGATGCAACGTAGCGGCATCATCAAAGTGTTGAAAATAATGTTCAGCCTAATTGAACCCTTATTTTCTATCCTTCAATGATGGCTGCCAAATTAAATCCAAGTGCAATGCGATGGTCAGTTTGCAATTATAAAAAGTAACATATTAAGATTGTCAGCCTCTGCTATTGACTTTGCCGATGTCAGAGAAATTTTGCAAACATTGGCAAAACCAAATATGGTGAACAGAGGTTAGCCAGCAGTAAGAGAGAGAACGATCATGAGTTCAGCCAGAGAGGGGAGTAAAGCAATAATGCGGCAGTGAGGGGTCAATGGATCCAAGGATGACAGGGGGTGGTGAGAGATATACATTGGAGTGTGTGAGAGAGAGAGAGACAGAGAGAATGTGAAAGTGTGAGACAGTGAGAGTAAGAAGAGTACTGAATAACAAATATCACACTAAAATACCTGGAAGAAGATAAATGCTTCAGGAGGGGACAAAAATAAGAATTGTGAGAAAAGGCATCAGATCAGGAGTAGGTAATTCCTTAACAAGGGCAATCTCAAACCGCATTCTAAGCACATGTTGGACCACTGGTAGAGTGCTGACAGCTAAAGATGCCTGTAGCGAGACTATGAGAATGCTTTGGCCAAGACTTCTAATTCAGTTATAGTCAATAGACCTTTTGAGTACCCTGAGAGGAAAAGGGGTTAGCAACAATTTAGATCTTAAGGTACAGTGTGATCGTGAGAACTGCACAAGAAAAGTCGGAATCAATAAATTGAAGTTAAAAGGTTTATTACATACTTAAAGCCAGGATGATATATACCAATCTCAAACAAGTAGTATAAACATATAAGTTAATCAAAGGGAGACCAAAGCATCTTACAATATTGGTCCTCAACAGCAAAGAACATATAAGAATTTCAGTGGCAGCGATACAAAAAATAAGGAAAAAATTTGGTGAATTGACTAATAGTTTTGATCCTTCTCCCCATACACGGAAAAGACACACAAAATGTGCTAACCCTGCACCAAACTTAGGATAGGGAAACCCTAATGAATGGAAGAAGCAAGAAAGGTGTCAGCATCTGAAGCTCTGTAGAATTTCTATAGGTAAAGAGCCATATATAACATGAAGACGCACAATCAGAGATGTCAAGAGAGGTCTGCTCTTCTCCAAGTCAAAAGGGGAATCTGGATATCCCACGGTGGGTTCACTAATTGAAATGCAATAAGAACATTCAAGAAATATGACCTCAGACACATCAACATACTTTTCCAGTTCTGATTAAAGAAATTAGTGCCTTGAACACTACTCCAACTAATGCCTGCTTCCAAAGCGTCCTTGGATTCCTCCTTTAATCTTAAAGTACCAATTGGTAACACTGCCTTTGTTCTTCATTAAAATCATTTGTCCTTGCCAGTTCTCCCTCACCTCACTATTTCAGAAATTCAATGTGCTTTTCACTGACTAATGAATGTCTTTGATCTTCCCCTGCAGATCAGAAAAACATGCAACAGAACAACTTTCCCTCTAGTATTAAATGTCTCAGCTATAAGCTTAAGGCCCACAGACACACTAACTTAACAATTTCCTTTATATTTATTTTAATTCTACAACCTACAAATAAAAAATATGGTATTCTTATATGCTGCACAATGAAAAATGTCATGTATTCTTAAACAGAAATGACAACTGGTCACAATTTCCTAAAGAAAACATTAAAGACACATATGATTCATTCTCACTCATCCCTGGTGAATGCACTGCATTAAAGGCATTTTAGAGCACAACCTTACAATCTAAACCTATAGAAGCGAAGTATCAGCAATCCAGATGTCTCTGAAAAGGGAAAATGTTAACACGCACAAATATATTTATCAAAACACACATTAAATGCACTTTCAATACCTTTAGAGCACCTTATCTCTTTATTATTATCTTATCACATTAGTACCTAAGGCCAAATGTTCATATGTATGTGCTCTAACCAACGGAAAAGCATAGAGACAAAATTATGCTACTTCAACTGTAAACAACATAAAGAAAAAAGAAAGCAGTGTCAGTAGTCGAAGCAATGCCCAGGTATTCTAAAGGTATTGTTTGGAGGGACCTCTTGATGTTGCTGATGGAATTTTATCAGGGATGACTTTGAAGATCATAACGTTACCATATGAGATAAACATTTCCTGCAAATGAAGTACATGTTGAGCATGAAGATTCGAACAAAAGCATTTACTAAAAGAAGCGCATGCAGTTTAAAGCATTTCGTTTCTACATATTGTTGTTCGTAGGTTGCCAGATGAGGTTCTGTACTTGACTTCAGCATGTGGTTATTGGCTAATAGACGTGAAGTGTATGGGATTCAAGTTCTATTGAAAAGCTTGTTTAAAATTATTACATTTCAATGCTATTGTAAATATTCTGAGGCACTGAGGCCTTTATGAGAGTTAATTTATAAAACACCTTGCGTACTGGCTTGTGGCAGATGTAGTAAATTTACACTGCATGTGCATGGTTCAAAATGGATTTTTATATTTGCAACTTTGAAGATGGTCTGACACAGGCACAATCAAATGCTATTCATGATTGTATGAGTTTGCTGGTTTATCATCATAAACAAGTTTCAAAATACAGCTTCGGAAGGCTCAGAGAGTAGGACTTGGAAAACAGATTTAAGCTTAGTCCAACATACGATGTTTTTTAACGAAGTGTTCCATCAGATACTTCAAGAGTCGGCTGGATAACAAACAAGTTTAAACTGGCATTATGTCACACACTTGGCAGTTAGATCATGCAGTGATTGCTTCAAACACCTATTACTACAATATTAGGAAAACCAGGGTGTTTAGGTGGGAATGTGTGACAAGAATGTTTGTGCATATTTGTTGTGTGACATTTTGGTGTGGTGGTCATGAGTTATGTTGTTAGGTTGCGGACCGTAGGCTGCGCTTGCGCAGTCTCGGTCGAGATTTAATGTTTCTTAGAATGGGGGCTTTAACCCACCCCTCTTCTCCATTGGCTGGCCTCCTAAACGGAGGCCAGCCATTGGAGGATAGGGGCATCACTCCGTTTTAGCCCCGTCATTTTCCGATTCGGGGGCGTCTTTTTTTGCTTCTTTCTTGTTTTCTTTCTCTCCTTTTCCCATTGGCTGGAATTTTACCTTCCAGCCAGGAGACAAAGAAAACCACACCCCCGGATCAGAAAATGACGCTGCTTTCTCCGAGGCATTTCTGCCTCGCCTTAGAGAAAGATGGTGGTGCTTCAGCCCCTTCCCGTGCCCGCCCCCGTTTCAGCCGACCCCCTCATCAGAGGCTTGTTTTGTGTAGGCACAGGGAGATTAAGTGGTTTGGCCAGATTCACACATGTGGAGCCGGCGCCTTGATTCGAACTCGGTTCTCAAATAGGCAGCTCTGGTCGGTATACGCTTTATCCTGTCCCCATGTGCCAAACTGTGAGATATTGGGCAGACCCGTGGTATAACAGCGGCTTCTCAGCTTGGCCGAATTGTTTGATCTGGTGCACATGAATGGTGATGAAGGACCAGCATGCAGCGGGGGGAGACTCCTGCAGCATCTCTTCTCGGAAGTCAGGGAGAATAAATGTGTCTTTCAGAGGATCCCAGACATGAAAATAAAACTCTAATGTTTTCAGACGAACACCCCAAAAAAGCGTGCTCTAGTTTGTTTTTTTGTGTAGGCACAGGAGATTAAGTGGGTTGCCCAGATTCACACATGTGGAGCCGGCGCTGAGATTCGAACTCGGTTCCCAAAATAGGCAGCTCTGGTCGGTACGCTATATCCTGTCCCCATGTGCCAAACTGTGAGATATTGGGCAGAACCCTGGTGTAACAGCGGCTTCTCCGCTTGGCCGAATTATTTGATCTTGTGCATATGAGGGGCCATTTCCATGTACACGGCAAAATGTGAGAGTTTTAAAGCTGATCCGCGTCAAGAACTTACTGCTTTTGGAGGGATACCCCCTTGGTGCCAGTGTCTTAGCCAGTACGTCATGAGCCATAGTGCAGGGAAGAAAAATTGGCTTCTGGGCTGCTGTTTCACTTGGGATAACAGCAATAATCAATGTTCGGTGGGTCCCGCAGGCCAGTGGTCAAACAATAGCCCGGGGAGGTGGTGGGATCCAAGGGCCCCCTCCAACACTGCACTTGCGCTAGGGGAACTTACAGCTCCTGAGTCCGGAACGTGATGGGCCCACTCCGTAAACTATGCAGGGGACGAGCCCGCCAAGCATACAGAGTCCTTGCATAGTAGAACCGTGGTGTAACAGCGGCTTCTCCGCTTGGCCGAATTGTTTGATCTTCTGCAAATGAATGGTGATGAAGGACCAGCATGCAGCGGGGGGAGACTCCTGTTGCCGCCGCTGCGGGAAGGAAACTCTGCTCGAAAATCTGTGAGAATAAATGTGTCTTTCAGAGGATCCCAGAACTGAAAATAAAACTCTAGTCATGGTTTTTGTGTCTCTGTTCCCGGTTTTTGCGCCTCTGTTCTCGGTTTTTGTGCCTCTGTTCCCGGTTTTTGTGTCTCTGTTCCCTGTTTGTGCCTCTGTTCCCTGCATGTGATCCTGTTTTCGTGCCTTTGTTCGTGCCTCTGTTCCCTGTTCCTGCTTCTGTTCCCTGCTTGTGCCTTTGTTCCCTGCTTATGCCTCTGTTCTCTGCTTGTGACTCTGTTCCCTGCTTGTGATCCGGTTTTCGTGCCTCAGTTCCCTGCTTGTGCCTCTGTTCCCTGCTTGTGATCCGGTTCTTCATGCCTACTAAATATCGACAACAGAAATATAGAATGGACAGAATATGGTCACACAAATATCGAAGGTCAGAATATCAATTCTTTATCTACAAAAAGGTAAGTACAAAAATATCGAAGACAAAATATTGTTGTTTAAAATATAGTTTGTAAAAAATATCAACTTTTAAAAATATGTTACAAGTAATATTAACTTAATTAAATAGTCAAAATAATTAAATAAAACATACTTAAAATTATTTAAAAAATATTAAAATTAATAAATATTATATATAATCTAAAAAAAAATACATCAGAGTTGGATAGCGGGAGGGTAAAATTTACTATTCCCACTTCAGTGAGTGCAACAGTAGGGAAAGCATTGGATAGCGTAGGGGTAAAAATTACTATTCCCACTCTAGGGAGTGCAACAGTAAGGAAAGTGTTTGATAGCGTAGGAGTAAAAATTACTATTCCCACTCCAGAGAGTGCAACAGTAGGGAAAGCGTTGGATAGCGGGAGGGTAAAAATTACTATTCCCACTCCAGTGAGTGCAACAGTAGGGAAAGCATTGGATAGCGTAGGGGTAAAAATTACTTTTCCCACTCCAGTGAGTGCAACAGTAGGGAAAGCTTTGGATAGCGTAGGGGTAAAAATTAACCCTGGGCGCAAGACTATGCTCCGCCCACGGAGTGTACGTAGTGTTGCCTACTTTGCCTTTTGCAAAGTAGGCGTTTTAGGCAACAATACGCACGCTCTGTGGACGGAGCAAAGTTGCCCGCCACCCGCCTCCCTCCCGCCCCCCTCCCGCCCTCTTCTACATACATAATTTCAAGTAACAACTACAGTAAAAGTACATTTAAAGCACTTACCTGGTCCGCGGCGCACCGGGGCTCCCTCTTCTATTTCGCGCCGACTTCTCCCATCCAAATGCACATGCACGAATGCCCGCGAATGCGCATTTCTCGTGAGAAATGCGCATGCCCTTAGCATCATGCCCACTTCATGTAGCTTCGCATAGCCCTACTACGCATACTACGCCCACCCTTAGTAAAAATTACTATTCCCACTCCAGTGAGTGCAACAGTAGGGAAAGCGTTGGATAGCGTAGGGGTAAAAATTACTATTCCCACTCCAGTGAGTGCAACAGTAGGGAAAGCGTTAATTAATTATAAATACCAAGAAATAATATTTATAAAAAAATAATTACCTATTAATAATTAATTAACTACCAATTAATTTTCAATACCAAAAATGTATTAAGTAATAAAAAAAATTACCAAATTAATAATTAATTAACAATAAATTAATTATCAATACACAAAAATAAGTTCAATAATTACAATTAAAATACTTCCCAAACTATCCTCATATAAACCCACAACGCGCTCTGAATAATAAATTAATACAATTAAAACAATTATCAATTAATAAAAATGAATTAACAATTAACAATTAATTGGCAATTAAAAAAATTAATTACCAATTAATAATTAACAAAAAATAAGTATCAATACCAATAAATAACAAATCATTTACTTGATTACAATTAAATTACTTCCCACCCTATTCCCCTATAAACCCACAACCCGCTACAGAACTAAAATGCAAAATTAAATTAAAAATAATTATTAATTCCTAAAAATTATTATTTAAGGTACTATAATTAAATGACTCCCGACCCTAATCCTCTATAAACCAACAACCCGCTACAGAATTAAATTCCACAAAAACTAAATAAAATAAAATGTATTACTTAAAAAAAATAAACATGCATTACGAAAACAATATACATTTTTAACACGTATACTATCATACAAAACACTTAAAAAAATCAATATTTTTAAAAATTCGATATCTTTTAATGTATATATTATGTACTTTGATATTTTGACAGTCAATATTACTTACCTGCATTTCGATAATATTAACCACTATAATATGTCCATTCGATATTATGTCCATGCTATATTTTGAATTCGATACTCTGTCCATTCTATATTTTGATTTCGATATTGTGTCTAGTTACCATATTTTATTTCCTTTCCAGCATTGCACTCCTTTGCCTCGTGTGGGCAATCCATAGGTGTTTCTTAAGTGTCTCAATGCTACCACCCATTGTTTTTCATGCAAAGGTAGCTCTACAAGGTTGCCAGAACCGGCTTTGGGTAAAAAAATAACACTTCCGTGTGGCAGATGCTAGGTTTGATTTAATTTCTCCTATCACGTCAAATTTTGCCTGTGTGTTGATTCGCACAGCAAATATTCAATGTGGGAAATGTTTTCAAAATTATCTAAGGATAGGAATTCTTACTTGAACTGTAGCCTTCCAGTTTAAAACCTATCCTTAAGAGCACACACTCCTTTGCATTATATTACAAAGGCGTGTGCATGGTTCCAGACAACAACACAGGAATAAGACATATTCAATAAACAGAGCTCTCTGCTGCTCTCTCCTAGTGCAACAATGAGCAGCAACTTTGGTTGATGTGCTGCTTTGCACTCATTTTTTTAATCTATGCCCCCCTTTGTTTAATTTAGTCACCCACTGTGACATTCATTACATCTACTCACATAGTTTACTAGGCTGCCATGAGGCAGACTTTTGTTTAGTGCTTCTCATGGCAACTGTCTTCACCCATATGTCTATCTTCAAGTCGAACTAACTTCATAACATTTGTTCCCCATAAACACTTATCAATTATATTGTCCTTTCAGTTGTCTGTGACACTCACGCCACTAAAAACTGCTGCTACATTTTTCAGCTCCTTGCATCACTGGACCAGTTCTTGACAGGTTCTATCTCACTTTCGCAAGTGCTGATTTACTGACTTAAAAGGCCCCTAACTTGCATTCCACTGTCATATCCAATGCCGTTTTCCAAGGCTTAGTCTAGGGACATATCGCACTCTCACTTCATGCTACACCCCTTGGTGACATGATCTCTTTGTATAGTTTTTCCTATTGTGTGAGTTGCCTGCATCTTTTTCTCATTATCAACATTCACCGCTCACCTACCGTCTCAAATCTCTTTCTCTCTCATTCTGAATGCTTATAATATTGTAATTATCTGTGTCATACACCTGTCACACAAGCTTGTACCTCCTCCTAACAACTTGACCACCTTTTCCAGCTATTCGGAAGATTGTTTAAGTCTAGCATGTGTTCAGAGCCACTCATACTCTGACTGTGACTGCCCAAGGTTTATCCGTACTAAATATACGAAACATTAACACCAATCTCGTCTTTCTAGCCACAATCGACTAGAGCAACAGCATTCTAGTAAGCCAGCTGCTCTACATTTTTCTCAGCAGGCCAATGTTATATAATTTCCCAGCTGAACTCTCTTAATTCAGCGCAAACAACTACCCCTCTGTACTATAAATAGGCTGCCTAGTGTTTCAAAAAGTGCTCTGCTCAGTTGTCAGATTTTAGTATTCAAGGGTTTCAATAGCACTTCCTGAACAAAGTAATCCCCTTCTACATTAAGGTATCTACATAGATGGGACCACTACATCGAATACCATTACAATATTCAGAGTAAATATTACAAGTAAACTCGGGGTAAGTTAATTAATTTTTCTATACATTTAAAAACGGCTTGTTTTATGGGATGAAATGTATTCTATTAATATAATTCAAAGGAAATGGGGATTAGGCTTACATAACTACTGTAATTCAAGGTAATGATTAAAGTATAGGATAACTTAAGTAAAAGTAAGTTCAATGCAAGTAATGTTATTCAATGATAATTAAGAATGAGTTTCAATCATTTAATGAATTGTTAATTCATATAATTGCAACTACATATATTTAATACCATGTTATTCAGTTACATTGAGATGAAATGGGATTAAGGTTAAGGTTATGGGTAATGTTTTTCTAAACATGAATTTGGTTTTAACTATTTATCTATTTGATGGTTTGGATCTACTTTAAGGTAAGGACGCATCTAATTTAGTATTGATATATTCGAAATTATTTATATGGAGTTATTTTTAGTGTTATTAATATAGAACATTTTATTTTAAATACAACTAACTCTGGGTTAGGATTAGCAGCTTTTGAAATAAAAAGGAATTCATTCCTTATATAAATTAATGTATGTTTGTATGTATGTGTGTGGTATTTGCAATGCTTTACAGGTTGAATGGCAAAGGTATTGTGTAGGAAGCTGGCTCTGTATATACTATACCAAAGTAAGGTATAGTGTGCACAGAGTCCAGTGAATCCCCAGAGCTATAGCAGAGGCTGACTTAGATAATCTCTAACAGCTCTATTTGTGCTAGAGTGTTCAAGCAGTTTGGCGTATCAGGAGGTGTGTTAAGAATTTAGTGTATTCACTCAGAAAAGAACTGATGGCATATACTCAGAGACTGGATCCAGACCAATTTGGTAAGTGTAAAAAAGGTATACTTATGTTTTGTTGCTAGAACAAAGCAGAACTTGGCAAAGCTAAGTAAAATGAATTTTCAAATGCAATGCTGTACACAGAAATGCAGTTGTAGTTGAAATTGAAATTGCTACAGGGTTGTATTTGCTATCAAAACAGTTCAAAATACATTGAAATTACTTTGGATTACTCCTGCACTACTTTTTAGTTACATCTACTACTCCGGTGATATGCTTAGATATCACACCATGGGTCATTCAAAGCAAAGGTAAGCAAGACAAATTACTTTTCAAAGCCCAGTTACGTTTGTTCCATACAAAAAGAAGGTTGTCAGAACATTCCAGAGGAAAAACCACAACATGGGTTACTATGGAGATAAAGAGTGTTATCAGTTTACAGATAAGTAAACAACTTACAATGCTGAGTGTCTTGTTGTAGCACAAAGGTTCAAAAAGGCACTCGAGTTGCACCATCAGCGGCACAAGGGTGACAGGGTGCAGAAGCCCAATGTTTTTTAGCTTTGAGTTTATTGATGAAATAAAGAAGGGAAGGAGAGGGAAGGGGAAAGGGATACAATCATCATGATGATAAACATATACATAAAATAAGCAATTCAATAAAAACTCTCATTAAAGGCAAATATAACAAGCATGAAGATTACATGAACATCACCTACGTATATGAATGAAAGGTAAGATAAAATATAGCAGAACGTAATACCATAACAAAAAGGCATTAAAGAAACAAGAAACTCATGGTGGTTTGCGCACCTCAACTGTGCTAGGGTCTGGAGAGGCATGTGTTGGAGCAAAGGAGGAGAGATATGTTACCAAAGGGAGCCAAATCAGGTCGTGCTTAATTGCTAGGGAAATGGGAGATACGTAATTAGTATCTAGGCGATGATGGAAGCAGACTGCATTCCACCAGGATTGATAAGAGACATTGGCAGCCTGTTTCCAATTAGAAGTAATGGTGTGGAAGGCCACAGCAATTAAAAGGTCAAGTAATAGATATTGAGAAGAGGATTGTGGTATTGACGATGATAGGGAACCTAGAAAAACTTGTGAAGGGGAAAAAGGGATTTGAAACTGGAATATCTTTTGTATTTGCGTCCAAACTAGATTCCAGAACTTGGAGATAGGAGGGCAATCAAACAGCATGTGCTTGAGATCTGCAACGGGACAAGAACAGGACCAACAAAAGGGGGATGTGTCAGGTGAAAAACGGAATAAAGCAAATGGAGTACATAAAGTTCTGTTATAAATGAGAAATATAAGGTTTGGGTAGTATTAGCAGCTCTAGAGACTTTATGAATCTTAGCCCATATTTTGTCCCAAAAAGTACTGGCCGATCTTGAGAAAGATCCAACTTCCAGGCAGTTTCAATTTTAGATTTCAGTCTGTCAATGACGTACCGGAAAGAGTTATAAATAGCAGAAGCTGAGGAAGAGGATTCCAATAGTAAATAAGTAGCTTTGCGGTCCAAAGGAATATCGGTAGACAGCAGAAGCCCAATGTTAGCGAAAGGGATCAGGGGGCCTTCGGTCAGGGGCTGTTCACGAGCAGGCCACTGGGTTGTGGGACCAAAACTCCTGGGCTTAAGATCAGCACTAGATGGGCCAACAATGAACACAAGAGCTTCACCATCAGCGGTACAGAGGCGGCCGGATGCAGGGTGCCAAGGAGACGTCGGTGTCCCTGTGGATCCCAATGGAGATCTCCGGTTCTGAAGAAAGCCTGCAGGCTCAGTCAAGGAGGCTTACTGATGACAACCACTGGCAAAAGAGGTAAGTTGGAATGTTGAGGGATGCCTGGACACTGTTGGTTGGGCCACACAAGGCAGAGGATTATTACAAAACAACAGACTTGCCAGTGCTGAGGAATTGATTTACATAAACTATTGAAATGGTGTACATGACAATAACATGGACAGTAGCTTTATGAATTGCAACTTTTTAATTATTCTTTTTTATCTTGTATCTATTCAGTTATGCATCTTTTTTGCATGGGAATACAAAACATTCTATGTACATATATTTACACACAACCATGAAATACAAATAAACAAATAATACGGTATGTACAATGGGTTCACAACTTACATGCAACACATTCGTGGCCGTCCATTCATGCAAAACAAACAAACATACAAACTGGTCCCAGTGTCAAAATAAACTTTTTGTTCAATGAATGAATTGTCTGCTTTTTGCTTTATCTAGCATTCGATTGTACAAATTGTAAAACAAGCAAAAAAGTCTTTCTACTAATTCATAGTTTACATTGGCTCAGCCTTGCTGAGTTTAGGAGCCAAGACCCTTTTTGTACCCAAGGCAGAGGGGCATGGGGTGCAGGGGTGTCTTTGGGCGTCGGATTTTCTTACCAACTCTGGTCGTGGTCGGGGGGGCCTCAGCCTGAGGCTGCAGGCATCAGTAGAAGGTCAATACAGGTCGGGGATCACTGGATCCCAGGTCAGGATCACTGGGAAAACCTCCTTGTGGTGTTGGGTCACTAAAGCTCGGGCCACGGCCGTCGGGTGATCAGAGTGGCGCAGAACCGCTGATTCAGCTGGATCTGGGGGTCCATGTTGGAGTCTTTGGTTTCAGCAAATCTTGTGCTCACGGCAGACAGAGTCTTTTTGGGGAAGGCAGAGCAGGCCCTCTGGGTTCTGGATTGATATTGGCTGCTAGCTGCTGGACACAACAGTGTTTTAGTGGTAACAGGTCCAAGTCGGAACAGTTCAGTAGGGGTGGGTCCAAGGCAATAGTTGTCCTCTTCTTCCTTATTCAGCACGACTCTTCAATCCTTCTTCATTCTTCTTCTTGAATCTGAGGAGGCAAGGCTCAGGGTCACCCCCAAATACTACATTTAGGGGCATTACAGGGGTGTGCAGGTTGGGATCAATGGGTACATTATTTGGGGTGAGTATACCCACTATTATGCCACCCACCAGTGGGAGTGGGTCTTGAGTCTCTCTCTGATTGGCTGTGTCCGCTCATCTCTAGGATAGAGAAGACTGAGTTGTGTGCTTCACCTTTCCTCCCTCACCTGAGGGATGGGTTTGGTAAAAGTGGGCCTAACCCTCTTTCTAACTTGGTTTTCCCACCGATTGCCCTGCACAAAGTGGTGTTCAGTACCGGTGGGAGCCAGTTGCTGGGGGCAGCAAAAGACAGGGCTAGCTAACAAAGGTTGCAGGGCTTTGAAGCTGCCACTTCATGGACCCAGCCCACCCCGGTTGTCGGTGACGCAGCCAGACATATAGGTAGAGGTGCATTATATGCTTGCGTAAAATGCTATCTCAAAAACGGCTTGCACAGAACATACCTCCACCCCGGTAACCGGTGTGGGAGGTATGATTCCACCCTTCTGAAGTGGGCCTCGTGGGGTCCCTGGTCTTTCCATTACCAGCCTTCTCGACCCGGACCACACAAAATGGCTGCTGACGACCAGGGACACATTTCTGCTCTCCTGCTGCTGGTTCAAGCTCCAGAAGGAGAAGGCAGGACAAGAGGTATCCTGTCACAGGTAGGTGTGACCACCTCCCAGACAGGATTTAGTGTATTGGGGCTGGGTGGGTGCACTTCCAAAGTTCCTGAATGTCTGCATCTGGGGCACACTTGGTGTCCCTGTGCATAGTCCAGTACAAACCAGTCCCGGGAGCTGTTGGCTCCTGCTCTGGCGCGAAACTAGACAAAGGACATGGGAGTATCCTCCCCACTGTCCTGACCCTCCCCTGGGAGGGTCCCCTGAATTTGTCCAACCCTCTCCTGTGGGTACAAAAGAGCTTACTTGGCTGTAGGACCCTATATTCGACGTGGACAAGATTCTGAACAAGAAACCACTGATCTTCGACCGTCTGGACACTCTGGAATTTTCTGGACTTCGACTTGACCCGACTTCATCTCCCTCTCTGTCCAAAGCATTGTCAGTGCCCGTGCACCATACAGGCTCAGTGCCGGACCTGTGGGGCATCAAGGACAACTGAAGTTATCTCCATTGGGGTGAATGAGTCACTCCCCTGCATTCACAGGCACCATAATGCAACTGACCGGTCTGCTGATCCTGAGCTCCTGCAGACTCCAAAGGCTCCAGCAACATCCTACTTTCCTTGATGTGGAGCTGCCCTCTCACCAAGTCTGAGGCCAGTATCCCTTGTTGGGACTGCATAACCTGAACCCCTGTGTACTGCGTACTCTTGCAAATGCATATTCTTGTTGGCGTTCCCCAACTAAGTGCATTGGGTTATCAATCGCTCCAACCTCTGTGCACATTTTCTACAAAGGATTTTGGCCTCCTTGCACTCTGTGCATTGCAAGCTGTGAATTTGTTAAACCGCGAGAGGTCCCCTTGTGACTCCTGTGCCTTTAGCCTGCGGGTCCATTTGAAGGACAATACTGTGTTTCTTGGGCTCCCCTGGTCGCTCTAGGCCTGCCCAAACTACCCTTGCTATGGCGAGTCTCCTTGTTCTTGCTGGGCCAGACCATAACCTTACATGACCTTCTTCATGGGTTGCCACTGCCAAGGCTTATTGGTGCTCACACTGGAAACCTACCCCTCAGCACTCGACGTCCTTCATGGGACAGCTCGTAAACAGCTCCTGGTTGTCCTTGATATCTCTTGGTCCGTGTATCTGCAGAATCAAGGTCTCCATCTTCACACCTGAAGCACCCAACATCCATGGGCATTCGTCTACCGAGCCCCTGGTCACTCCTGAGTGACCCAGATTAGGTCCCCTCCGCTTTCAGATTCCTTCCTTCAAGAAACCACCTGTGGGTTTCACCGGACACTTTTCTTCTTGGCATTACTTTGAAGACTCCCATTGAGATCGACAACGGTTTCCGACGCCACTTTAGCCTTATGCACCCAGCTTCCCTGGGATGGGTCACTCTGGTACTTCATTATCCACGAGTGGGGTGGCTCTCCAACCTTTAATGTTCTAAAGGGTTTCTTCGTAATCCACTGGGAAGGGTCCTGAAACTTCAAAACTGCAACAGCGACTCTCCCATTGAATTGTACGTAGAACGCAGTCGTGTTCTCACACTGCACCCGTCCTCCTTGGTGTCCCTCCTTACTCACTTTGGGTGGTTCCATGGGGTCCCCACGATTCTACAACCTCTAGACACTGTCTTGACTCGAGTCGTGGTTCTTATACCAAGTTCAAAGAGTTTATTCAATTACATAATCATAAAAGACATTTACATTTAAAACAATAATGGTAATATCCTTACAATTCATTCCATATTGAATACAAAGTACAAAATTCCCCTGAAAATATTCCTTAGTTACTCCTTCTGTACATATAAGAATACAATAATTTAATATAAAATCCATTTAAAATAGACAATAAATATCAATAAAAAGACAGGCCGCAGTACTATGAACCAGATTTTAAATAAAACCAATTAGCAAAATCTCGTTATGGTAGACCTATCGTATCCCTCAACAGTATTAATTGCTCAATCTACGAGCACAGGCCATCCACATGCCATGTAAAAATTTGGAGATCGCGATTATAGTTAATTCATTTCCATCGGTTTTTAGGATCCTTAACGCTTCAGAGTCAGAAGTGATCCCCATCATCTGACAGATGGGCTTCAGCCATTTGTACCTCAGGTTCTTATAAACGGGGCATATAAAAAAGATATGGGCTATAGTTTCTGATTGTGTTGGGCAAAACGGACATTCCGTTCAGGAACTTATACCCCATTCACCAGTAAATGATTTAATAGAAAGGGTATCTACCCTAAATTGGTGGTACCATGTCCTATCACTGGGAACCGTTATAAGGTCCCAGTACATTTCATAATCAGGTACATGTTTGGTCTCTAAAAAGTCTCTTGACAGTGAGGGACTCGTAGTTCTTATACCACTATTTTAGTATATGGTTTGATATCCCTCTGGAGCCCACTGTGTATTAGTGCTAGTTAAGATTGTTTTTGTGCTACAGTATTGTGTGTTTTGTGTTTATCTGCTTGTAGCAGATACTGTGAGGTATTTAAGGTGTGTTATAATAATAAATACATATTTTTATACCTACTGTGTGGTTCTCCTTTCATTTAACCAATACAATAGGGTTGCATTCTGCTAAAACAAGCTACTTAACATTCCTTCAAGACTAAGCCTGAAGACCGCTCTCCACACCAACCACTTGGATAGCTTCCTAAGGTTATCTTTGACCTTTTAAATCACCCTAAGGGTTGTTTGGACTGGTGCATGGTGTCCACTTTAATTAGTGAACATCATATACGAGGCCAACTTCTCAAAATGATAATAGCAAGAAAACAATTTTAAGGACTCTTTTTAATAGTTAAACAAAATCCAATTCATTGGTAAAGGTGAATTTGGTCTAACTATTAATGAAAGGTATTTTAGACAACTTACATTTTCTCTGCCTAAAGCCTTTAAGGCATTTTTCTGTAAATAACCCAACTGTCGCCTGGCAGATGATGGCTTCCGTGTAGTGAGGTTTGATTTTCTCCCACAATAGGGACAAACAGCAATGGGCATGGGAATGTGTTGTCAGGATGGTCTGGGGGACTACTCAGGCATTTAATTACCTTCAAAGCAGAACTACCCTGCTACAGATAGCTGTAGCCCACACCTGGGTGTGTCCCCTCTATTGCCCTTCTAGTTAGGATAGCACCAATTCTATTGGGAGGCGCAGCTGCCTCAGAACTAATTTAGAGTGGCTATAGAGGAAGGGTTGCTCATGTCTATAGCCACACCTCTGAATAGGCACAGGGAGCTCTCGCCAGGGGAACAGAGGTGCTATCATGTTGGGAGAAAGGGGGACTGTAGAATAATTTACTGTAACACCCACAGAAAATGCTACTCAGAAGGGTAGGATTACCCCAGGGAACCTTTCCCCTTTTGGTTTGGGAGTGGCAAGGACAAAAAACGTAAAGAGTTTTTTTTCCTATATTCCCAGTTGACCAGTTGCAACTGAACCTAAACTGGACTCTGCTGCTAGCCTCTGTTGAAGTGAGTTATGACCCCAACTATTGTCTTCAAGATTGTGGACCGTAAGCTATGATCAAAGTGTACCCTCTACCTAACCCTAAAACCTGGGACCTAGAAAAGTTTCGCCAACTTTTTGCCTGGGGAATGGTTAAGGGACCAAGAGAAACCTGCTCAGCCAATTCGACGAAGTTGCATTGTCATTGGCCTGAGTTCATCTTAGCTCCCACTACATTCTTCTTCAGAGCAGTTGTCATACCACTACCTGCCTGTGCTTTATGTTCCATGTTGCAATCAGTATTTTCAAATTAGGCATATGCCATGTACTCTTCTTTGTATTTTACTTTGAATGTTCTCCCGAGCGTTTAATTTAAAAGGCATGCAGTGCTCCTTAGTTTGTGTGCAGTCATAAACAAGTCTGTTTAATGAAGTGCCTGGTAATTATACACTACTGACCTCTGTATCCTACTGCCAACGTTTCCTACCAGATTGTCTGGTATTGTGTTTTTGTTTGTACAAAGACTACTTACTATTTAAGGGCCTCTGTTTCCTCCCACAGATTGTCTTCTGACTGGAAGGCAGCACTCTCCATGTGTATGATGGGTTATAAATACCACTTTCAAAGTGTGGCCACATGCTTGGCTTTGTCAATTGACAGAAGTGAAAGCTGTGTCTCCCGCCAGAACCACCCAGGGGTTCTGAGTCCAATTGCCTGTGACAAAAGTCACCCAGACACTGTCAAATGAAAGCTGCAGGATTGCAACCTCTCTTTGAATACCCTCACTTCAAGATGACTTTCTACAACCTTAAACTATGCAACCTGGTCCTTTAGCAAGTGCCTCTGCACAACCCTCACCTTGACTATTGCCATCATTGTCTCACTGCGCTCAATGCTCCAGCTACTTCAGACCATTACCCTGACCTCAGGTTAGTGCACTAACCAGGCACCTCCTGTTTTGGCAGAAGAGACAGAAAAAGAAAAATTGTGAGTATCGTAAAGTAGCATGACATAAAAGCCACTTGATAGGATCATTATCATCATTGAAGAAACTAAAAATACGCTCTTAGGATTTAGTGCTGGGGTTAGTGCTGATAGGACCCCTTAGCGGACTCGGATTTCTGTTGATAATCCTTGTCTGATATGTTCTCAAGGACTCACACTTGATATACTCTATTAGAGAAACTTTTTTTTTTTCAAAGAGCAATATATTGCCGAGGTAAAATTTTACCTTATGGACAGTAGAAGGGTAAACTCAATGGTGGTTTCTGCAAGTGGGTGTAGAGATTGTGGAGGTGAACCACACATGACTGAAAGGGTTAGGCAAGAAAGGTCTGCTCAAACTGATTGTAAATCATTCATTTATAGCTGTCTAAAGTGACTGTGGTCTTTTGTAACAGAGCACCTCACTTTGCAGTAGGAGTGCACCTTAGCACTAGAACGTGGTTTTGCTCTAAAGGTTCAACACACAGGTGTAAGTTGTCTCTTCTGATACTATGGGTTAACCTCAGGGGTAACTGGTGGAAAATAATTTCTGCAGAAGTCATGGGAAGTCAGTTGATTGTCCTTGGAGTGATAGTAGTAAGTCCTTTTCAGTGGGACTTCTCAATGTTAGAATCTGTCAACATTGAGCCCTCTTTGGCTACAGACTGCAGCCTTGCCACAGCAAGGAAACATGATTTTGATAAAGGTTTCTAATTTCAATAGAAAAAAGTTTTATCGGCATCACAGTTGGAGATGATCCAATCAGCTTTAAGGACTTCTTAGGAGAAAAAATAGATTTTTTTCCACTCAGAGCTTTTCCTGCCTTTGTCAACAGCTTTGCAGAGACCTCATCTTTTAGCGATCAGTCGTCAATCAGCCCCCCTTTGGCTACAGTCTGCCGCCTTAACCTGCTGCAAAGTTTTGACCTTCAGCAAGTTTTCAGAATCCGAAGTTAAGAATTGACCGGGATTCACCTGGTCCCTGTATCCATCCAGCTCTGCATCACAGCCAGCCTTAACTTATACCTTAATGCTCGTCAAGCTCAACCAGATGACTGTAACTGGTGCTCAGCACATCTCAATGGTATTTTCAATTCAAACTTTACAAATTCATATCTCTAGTTCCCCTTATTTGATTTTAGTTTTTTAGGTGTCATTCTATTAAAATATCCTCGATTGTTCTAAATTGGTTTGCAATTGTTCTAGAGTTATGTTTTGTCTTTATTACTGTTTCACTACTGCATAAATACTTTACACATTGTCTCTTAAGTTAAGGTTGTCTGCTCTGCATATGGCTGAGCCCAGGTTCATTTGGTGACTTATGTGAATTACCTGACAAGGATTCTGGTTATTACTTAGTTGAGTTCTAAACCATCTTAACTAATAATTTCAATTACTGCAGAATGATGACCCACCTCAGTAAATAGCCCTCGTGATGTACACAAAAGCATGTGTTGAGTAACATTTCCAAGCAAGCAACTGCTCAATTGTGTACCTTGTGTGACAAATACAGATATTACAAATGGAAAACAATTATGAAACTTCCTGCACCTCTTGTTGTAATCAGGAATTGGGTTCTAGTTGGGTTCCAGTTTAGGTTGTTTGAAGTAAAATAAAATTGGCAGCATGTATCCAGTTTCAAAGTCGCAAAGACAATGATTTAAAAGTTAACTAGCAAACAGTGGTACAACTGTTCAAAGTGTCACTCATAGGAAGTATTGTCATTTTGGAGGAATGTATTATGCCAAGATGTAACAAATTGGATTGATGTTTCTTGAATAAATTTGATCAATTGAGTATTTGACATTGAAAACAGAGTTTTATCATATTAGGAGTTGTGATTCAAATAAACTTTGAGTAAAATAGTTAACAATAGAGTTAATTTTAAGATGAGGTTCTTACCTTGATGTTTGGAAGCAAGTAGTGGGATGGCTGATTGTGGGTGCTGGATAAACTATTTTACTTTTTTTTAAATGGGCGTAGTGTTTCTTACTGGGTATATTGTATATGTGACTTTGACTGAGTCTACTAGTGATCTCTTCTATGAGTTGAGATTCTATGTCAAACAGTTCATTGTGGTAATTAGTGATAATTTGTAGAAAATAAAATTTTTGAGTGGGAGGCACAAGATGTGGAAATAAAGTCACTTGTGCTGGGCATTTGATTTGTTAGTGTTTGATCTTCAAACGACCTAGAAGCACAAAACTGTGAACTTTTTCCAGTAAGTGTGGTATCTCTTAATAATTAAAATTTGTTTCAAGAATGTTCTAGGATTTGGAATCTTTAACTAAAATACTTCACTCCTTTTTGAGACGTATTGAACTGTGGGGAGGTCATCTAACAAGGTGGTACATCTTAAAAGAGTATACATTGGGAAGTTAATAGAGAATTTGTATTGAATGCATTCTCTCATTGCCTGTGTGTTGTGCACTATGTCCCAGGTTTACAAAGCTTTGACGCAATGAAGGGGAGTGAGCAAAGTTGCTGTGCTGCCTCAACTGGAGCCAACGGCGCAGTTTGAACAGTGCACTTTCATGCATGTGGTGCACGCTCTTTGCATTCCTCACCACCATGCCCAATCATAGGAGTATGTCGGATGGTGCTGGATATACAATGGGATCCCATGAGGCAAGAGATATAGTTGTACGAATGCACCCTTTACACGTGGACACCTCTGCCATAATAAAAGGACCTGGGAGGAATTCCAACAAACTGTGTTTCAGGAGGTACAAAGGATGTTTTCGCCAGTAGGCGTGTTTAAACCGTTCTTGTCTTACAGTGGTCCTGTGGCGGCCAAGAATGTTTTGTGCTGAAAAGAGATGACCCTAACAACAGCACAAAAAAGGAGTTCCTTTACAGATTTACTTGTTTCTTATATGGACTCACACGGTGCATTAGGGGGTGAAACATTTTGCAAACCACCGATTCCAAAAGTCACGTACTGAGAGACAAGAAGTGATGTTTGTTGGGGAATATGAAATGATATGAACTATTTGTAATGTTTGTAGTATTGTCTTGTATAGATAGATAGAAGGTGAGATGTATGCATAACATGATCTAAAGCAGTAATGCACTATAAAATAACTATAACACCATGCACCGTGGCTCCTTTCCTTTAATGCTGTCAGCAGTTCTCTAATTTGGGAAGGGGATGTTAAAAAAAATTTCAAAACTAATGTTGATAAATAAGTTGCTTCCAATAGAAAACTGTTAACCTATTTTTTTTCTGTGCAATCTATTCATGCAGATCTGTTCCCATGTTTAGGCATTCTATTGTTTGGTGCATCAACTGGAAATAGTGGAACTGTGTCAGATCTAAAAGGATGTGGGCAGTTCTGTCCTCTCCCTACGCTGGTGCACTTACTGCAGCCATGTGGGCTCTCTTGTTCCATAGTTCAAGGATGTCTGCGTTGTGGTCAGCATAGTTTTTGTTCAGGAAGGCAGAATGGCAGGCAGAATGCAGCCCACATGTAAAGAGATAAAAATGGGGAAAAATAAAAATATTATTCCGTACTACACCAGTCCCAGGGATGCTCAGGATTTTGGTACAATTCCATTTCTACAAGTCTTTGTAGAAATGGATGTTTGTTAAAATCCATGGGTAATTGCACAGGAACACGCATGTACCACCAATGGAACGTCTCCTGGATGAAAATTAATCATTACAAACCAATGCAAATCACCATTGTAAATACCAACCCGAATCTTGTGTTGAGTCCATGGACTCATGGGGTCGCCAGAGATTTCTAAGGGTTGCCAGGGGTTGCTGCTGCAGCAGATGCCTTGACCCTTGGGACCCCTGGCACTGCTATTGTACCCCTTGGCCTCAGAGGTGGCGAAAACAAAGGGGCACTGTGGAGTGCTTTTTTGTTTTAACTTTTTATTATACTAATAGTGAATAATATTCTATTATTCAATGTTAGTATAAAAAAGGAGCATAGTTAGCTGGAACAAGAACCAACCCAAATACAAATACAAATATCGACCCAAATCTTGTGTTGAGTCCATGGACGCAGGGGTCGCCAGGGATTTCTAGGGGTTGCCAGGCATTGCTGCTGTGGCCCAATCCTTGACCCTTGGGACCCCTGGCACTGCTATTGTACCCCTTGGCCTCAGAGGTGGCAAAAACAAAGGGGCGGCTGTGCAGCACTTTTTTTGTTTTAACTTTTTATTATACTAATAGTGCATAATAATCTATTATTCACTGTTAGTATAAAAAAGGAGCAACGTTAGCTGGAACAAGACCTTTGGTAACTGCTGAGGTAACTGAAAATTCTTTTAAATTAATGTTGTGTGTGTGCTTGCAGTTAAGAGTGTTAGAGAGCGTGAGTTAGTGAATGTGAGAATGTGGCATTGTACTTGTGTGTCTGTCTTTCGCCCTCCTATACTGAATGTAAATCTTGTCTTACAGAACTGAGAGAGCGCAATTTGAATAAAAAATATGTATGAGTCATATTTACAAGCACATCGTATAAACGTAGGAATGAAATGTATATCGTAACGAAGTTGACACTTATAGCATATAATTAACCGATATAATCAAAAGTAATATAGGAAATGTAACTGTATTCACTTTAGAACATGTATTAGATTTAGAAGGCCCGTATACGTAGTGGGCTAATGTCGAAATGTGTAGAAATACTTACGAAATGTAGAACGTGCAAAGTAGAATTCATGTACGTGTGTAACTTTAAATGAAGAAACGGCGTGAAATGTAACGTGGAGAAATGTGCAGAGAGCATACACGGCGATGTAAGCAATGAGAATATAAAAGTTATACTCTACATAGTTTATATTCTATGTACAATATATTCACTTATATGTAAAGGGTTTGCTAAATGCGATCGTATATAAATGTGTGTTAAAGGTTATACTGTGTAGAAGGCTTCTTGGAAGAATGTTAGAAGGGTTTAGGTCATTTGTGATTTTAACCTGACTGACCAAGAGTTCGCAGGAGGGTAGTCCGCTGTATGTAATTTAGTGGGCTCACAGGAGTTGTGAATAGCCTTGCTGTGAACGTGAGAGCCAAAGAGTCTAGTTCTTGTTAGATTTAAGGTGACAATGTCGGACGAAGTTTATGGCCTAAACGTGAGAGGAGACGCTTGGAATTTGAGTCTTGTTTTGAAATGACCATTCACAGGACCAAGAAAGGTTATATACATAGCCATAAAGATTAAAGTTCTACTAAGGTTATAAACTTTTGATCCGAAGTGTCAAATGAAGTCACCAGCAAGAAGACGAAGATGGCGTCTAAAGAAGAAGGGTCAACTTAACGAACGACGGAAGGAGATGAAGCCATGGAAAGAGCAAAGAATGAGATCATGGGGAAAGTCCGTGGTGGGCGTCGAAGGGGCGTTCCACCCACACTGTGATTGTGTATTTTAGGGACAGCACCCCGGGGAGAAGATAGCGAAGGGCGGAGAGCGAAGGCGAAGGCGAAGAGCTCAGGATAGATGTCTTGAGCAGATGCGTTGAGAGAGATCAGAGCGCAAGAGAGCAGTAGGCCGAGGACCCTTAGAGAGCGGATGGGTAGGCAGCGAGGGTACTGCTTCTTAAACTTAAGTTACCTTTAGAGGCTAAGAGAGTTTGAACTTCTTTGGGAGTCAAACTGCCGACACCTTTTTAGGTTAGGAACTTGCGAAGTAGGGATGTCACGTAGTATAGAGTAGGGACAGATCTAACTTGATTATTTTTCTCTTTCTGTAGATGACGCAAAGGAACCACTTCATATTAATGCTTTTAATTTGCTGATTCTTGAACTGACTTTAATTGTATACTTATTGAATCTTATCCTGAGAGGATTGTATATGCACTTAATTCTGATTTTATATAAAACTTTCAAAACTTCATCAGTTGTCAGTGGTCCTTCAGAGTTGCGTCAGTTTATGGGGTTTATCTAACCTAGGCGGGGTTTGTCTTTTACTCAATGACAGATAAAAATCGATCCAAAATTGATGAATGAGATAAGTTATTAAATTGATCATAAATTGATATCAAAATCTCATTCCCCGCAGTTGGTAGCAGAGAAAGATGGTTTTCTTCTTGAGGAAGACAACCTAGGTCAGGTCTAGATTACCCCAAGGTCCCTAGTCATCGACGACCAGAAGAAGAATCCCTGCCGAAGACGGTGCTGACGGTGTGTCGAGAGAAAAGCAGCAGAGTCGGTTGAGAGTGAGTATAAGGGTCATGCGTTGTAAGATTGCGGTATTTTATGTTGTACTTGTGTTGTAATGTCAAGCGGAGTTGAATGCCTGTAGTGTGATTGAGGGAAGGTTGTGAGCGCGCGCAACCGGATGAAATCTTAAGCTCCAGGGAAGGACTTAAGTGGTTCGGGTGTATCGAACACCCAGAGTAATTTGTCTACCATTGAAAGGGGGTCATGAGGTACCATTGATCGCCCGACAGACCGATGATAGGGGGAGCGAAAGAGTGAGTGTATGAGTAACGGACGCTGGTCGTACGTTTACTGTGTGTAAGTAACCTATCAGTTGAGGCGAGTGTCTGACCGTAAGAGGGAAGACGTTTTGCCAGTTGAGGTGACAATTACAGTTAGACTGTGGCCGTACAGTCAGAGAAAAGTGATCGCTTGGACGGAAGTAGTCATTTTTCGGCGTATGAATGAAAACGCATGCGAGATCGTGAGACGAGTTGAGAAAGAAGGAGAATTGCTGCAGAGGGAACGAGTGACGTCAGCATAGAACCGCGCTGAGATTGGTTAGTTTGTCAGACGTCAGCGTAGAGCCGCGCTGAGATTGGTCGGTCAGCATAGAGTCGCGCTGAGATAGGCTGATTAGCGAGAGCCGCGTAGGGATTGGTTGGTGGTTGTCATCGGGACGTAAACAAGGAAGAGTAAAAGGAAAATTGTAGATTACCGAAAATGAAGTGTTTTAAGAGTTTAAGAGCAATCTTTAGGAGGAATAGAAGAAACTTATATGCCGGAGAAGAAGCTCCACCAGAAGGCACACCAGCTTATCACATGGCAGTAAATGTAGGCTTACACTCGATACTATGGATCTCCGAGTGGAATAAGCTAACTGAAGGGAATAAGGAACTGACGTTTCCAAGATTCGGAACGTTTAAGCTAGACGTGTTGAACGAACTGAAAGCGGTAATGCTTGCAACGAGACCTCTACCGAGGCCAACACAGTTTGAAGCCCTTAGTGCATGGTTTAGAGCAGCACACGAAAAGAGCGTAAAGAGGCGCCAAGAAAGAGTGAGACGATCAGTAAAGGCAGTGCAGGATGCTAAATGGGATGAGGAAGCCAAAAAGTGGAGGGTACAAAAGATAGAAGCAGACAAACTGTACCCGATGCTAGAAGTTACGGGAGAAAAGAAACCTCTAGAGGAAGATGAGGAAAGCGAGACGGAGGAGGATCTGATAGAGAGGCTATTAACAGATAGACCACCTCCGTACAGCGGAGGGGCCGCAAGTCCCATATTACAATAGGAAGACGGAGCTAGATGGGGGGAATATAAATCGCTCCCAGTATCAGAGTGGGATGCCAAGAAAGATGAGGAAGTACCTCAATCTAGTTCCGAACAGAGGGTAGTGGGAAGACTAGTGGTCCAGAAGGTGCCAGAAACGCAACATGCAAGGTCCTACCAAATGCCAGATGCTTTACAGGTACCTGTTACCATAGGCCCTATTGTGTCAATCTACAACCCAGAAGGGGTCCAGCAGGAGGAACAGGCACGATGGGACAGGGAAAGGGCAGAGATGGAGAATAGGAATACCATGATAAATCCTCAGAGGCAGATACTAGCACCGATGAGTCGGAGTACCCCATTAGATGCCGCAACAGGTCCCTGGGTAGAACAGGGGGGTCAAAGAGGGCCAATGGACTTAAGGGGACCAAAACCGAAATCCCATAAGGAATTAAGGGAATACCTGAAAGAATGGGACACTGCCGAAGAGATCCGGAATAAGAGTTTAGAAACAGGAGCAGAGTGGAGAGACCAGGATAACAGGATCCTCTCTCATTGTGGAGCTGGCGAAAGCAGCCCGGAGTGGGAGAGAGAGAACCAGGAAAGTAGAGGAAATAATTGTCCTACTACCAGCGGCAATAGGCAAATGTGCGACGACAGGAGTGCAGGGTGTGGCGAAGTGCCTCGCGTCACCTTTAGTGAGGGGGAACGAAGGACGCAGGAGTACCGAAATACTTTCAGATGCACTCACCATACCCCGAGTGAAACAGTGCAACATTGGAATCACGGGAACATGGAGAGTCGTGAAGGGTCTCGCCATGCATCCGGTGAACGCGAGCGAAGTCATGAGAATATGGGGAGTCGCGAAACGTCTCGCCATACTTCTGGTGATCAGGATCGAGATCGCGGGAGCATGGGGGGCCATGAAGGACCTTATCGTTTATTGAGCGACACCAGACGGCAAGCGAGTTACAGTGGTTTTGAACAGAACGGTGGATCCTATCTCGTATCTGGAGAAACCGAGCCGAAAAGGTGAAATGTAGGGATGGGGGATGGAGTAATGTTCCACCACACCCCACGGGAAGATGGGAAGGCTTGGGATCTAGAGAGGTGGGAACAAAGAGATGGAAGGAAAACTCCTCATAACTCACCCGTGTTTAGGCGTAGGGCGCATAGTGGAGGTGAGAGGGGTATGAGCGAACCGCCTAGGACTGACATACTGAGAGCTGAAATAAAAGCAAGACGGATTGATGTAATGAGTTTAAAATCAGACTTGGATGAAATAATTGACGGCACAGTGGCAATAGAGAGGTTAGAGCTGTACGCACCAGATGAAATATTGTTCCTATCCAAAGATGTTACTCGGAAAGCAAGGGCAGCTCATGAAAAACTATCTGAATTAGTGGAAAAGTATATGATAGACATGTCACGAACTAAAGCTTTACAGCCCAATCATAGGTTAAATTGCACAGATCGAGATCTAGATGAACGTAGAACAATTGGACTAAGAGTACACATAAGGGAACTAGTCATGTGTATTAGAATATGGAGAGATCTGGATAGATGGGAGGAAAAGTGGTCTAAGAGGGGATCTGTCAGAAGAAGTACAATTGTGAAATCCCAGGATACAGACCTAATGCGAATGGAAGCTTTCCCTTTGCGAGAAATCGCGAACGGAAACTACGTTCATGTACCTTGGAGTAGGGGGGATTTAGCGGCATTCACTAACTCTTTCCCCAAGTTAAGAGAAAACCCTGTAGAGTGGTACAAGCAGGTAGAGAGGTTCGTGAAGATCTCTAAGGTGCTGTGGATCGATTTGAACACATTGTTCGGTATCGTAGTACCCGGAGATTTGTGGACGGCATGCAAACTTAGTATTGAATGGCCCACTTGTGAGCCTCCGAGAGATACCCAGACGAATGGTCCATCAGTTAGAGTCATGGAAAAATACGAAAGAGTAATAACATGGCTAAAAGAGAAAGTGCCAGTGCAAGACATAGACTGGGTTAAGATAGATCGAACAACTCAGGAGCCTAAAGAGACAGTTCACGAGTTCTATGAGAGGTTACTGAAAGCATTTAAACAATACAGTGGGTTGGATGTAATGGATCCTAAAGACATAGGACAGTTTGTGTCGAAGTTTGTTCTAGGATTGAGACCAGATATAAGCCTAATGATACAACAGCATTTGATTTGTTGGCAGAACAAACCTTTAGATGAGATTCTGAGGTATGCAAGGTACTGTAGCGATGAAATAGATTCAAAAGCGAAGAAACTCAAAGAAAAGCTAATGCTGGTACAAATGCAAGCAGCTGGAAAGGGTGGACAGCGGCAACAGGGAACAGGAACGCAAGCAAAGAAACGGAATAATCAGAGCAGAGATGAGGAAGAAAGACCGAGACCGAGAATGGATATTGCGACACTGAAAAAGACAACGAGGTGCCATCAGTGTAATGAGGTGGGACATTGGCGACGCGAGTGTCCTTACAATGTTAAGACAGGGGAATTAGAACAAGAGGAGGAAGAGGTACAGAACAACGTGGTTAAGGGAGCTGCAGTCCCGAAGGGAAAGTTTATCAAAGGGGGGACTCAGACTCCTCGAGCTCCGTTTCCTCAACCACCTCGCATTTCAAATGGAGGGAAAACCTATAGACAAATGCCATTGTTCGTAGGAGGAGAAGAATGCTACTACGTTGATCCTCTTACAGGGCAACGAGTGAATAGGGAAGAAGACTGTACTCTAGGTGCAGCCCTGGAAGTAGATCAGAGAGGACCATACGTAGAGGCTGAAGTAGCTGGATGTCCTACAACCTTTTGGGTGGATACGGGGGCCACTCGATCCACGCTGAGATCAGCGGTAGTCCCAGGTCTGCCAATATCGGGAGAGACGATTCAGGTGGTAGGAGTCGCAAACAAGAGGATGACGAATCCTCTGACCGAACCAGTGTCAGTAAAGATAGGGAATTACAGTGACGAACATCAGTTTGTGATCTGTGATTCTAGCCCTGTGTGTTTGCTAGGAAGAGATCTGTTGTGTAAACTGAATTGCACAATACATTGCACACCTGAAGGAGTAGAAGTGCAGACCAATGATGAGGATGCCGATTTTAAGGTTGTAAACTCGCAGGAGTGCGTGGAACTATATCCTACCTTAACAGTGGAGGAGCTTCCACAGGACTTGAGGGAGAAAGTGTCAGCTGAGGTGTGGGATTTTACTGGAGAGGAAATAGGATTGATTAAAGGAGTAGAACCAGTAAAGATCCTGGTAAGACTCAATGCCGAATATCCAAGAACACCACAATACAAGTTGACACCAGAGACGATTGCAGGAATAAAGCCTGTGATCGAATCCATGATTAAACAGGGAATACTGAAGGAGATCGTGGGAAGTCCATGTAACTCCCCGATTATGGGTTTGCAGAAGCCTAGTGGAAAATACAGAATAGTGCAGGATCTTCGAAAGATTAATAATATTGTTGTCTCATGTTGTCCAGTGGTACCGAATCCATCAGTGATATTATTTCAGATACCGTTCCAAGCTGAATGGTTTACCGTGATAGATTTGTGCCAGGCTTTCTTTTCGATTCCTTTAGATGAAGAGAGCCAGTATCTTTTCGCTTTTAAGCTGGAAGATCGCGTTTTAACATGGTGTCGTATCCCTCAGGGGTATACAGAAAGCCCATCGATCTTTAACCAGCTGCTGAAGAAGAATCTTGAAAGTCTAGTACTGCCCAAGAACTCGGTTCTAGTCCAGTACATAGACGACCTCCTAGTTGCGTCAGAAACTGAGGAAGCTTGCAGAGTAGACACCATAACCTTACTGAATCACTTGGCCGAGAATGGACACAAGGTGTCTCCAAGTAAACTGCAATATTGTATGACTGAAGTGCAATACTTGGGTCATAGGATAGAAAAAGGAAAACGGAAGGTGTCTCCAGACAGAATAGAGGCGATCATGAAAATGAACGCGCCTACTACACAAAGAGAAGGCAGGATGTTTCTAGGCATGGTCGGTTATTGTCGGCAGTGGATAGCCAACTTCTCACTGAAGGCAAAACCTTTATTACAACTGACGCACAAAGGAGTAAGTGATCCGGTACCATGGGACAAAGATTGTTTGATGGCGTTTTTGCAGCTGAGGGAGGACTTATGTCGCGCCCCGGCTTTAGGAATGCCTGATTACACAAAACCATTTTTGCTTTACTGCTGCGAAAGAGAGGGATGCGCGTTAGCAGTTTTGGCCCAGATACATGGAGATGCGCGTAGGCCAGTAGCGTATTTTTCGGCTACATTAGATCCAGTAGCCGCAGCGTTGCCTGGATGTCTCAAATCCGTAGCTGCAACGGGTGTCAGCATTGAACGTTCTGAAAGCGTGGTAATGGGACATCAGTTAGTGGTGTACGTACCACATTCTGTAGAATTGTTAATGACCAGGACTAAGACTCAGCATCTGACAAATAGCAGGCTCACACGCTACGAGCAAGTCATACTGGCTGCCGAGAATGTGACCCTAAAAAGATGCTCCGTCTTGAATCCTGCAACTTTGATGCCACTTCCAAATGAGATCGATGACGAAATTTGTACAGATCATGATTGCCTTGATGTGACTGAACTATGCACCAAACCGAGACCCGATATCGTAGATGAGCCATTGACTGACCCTGATGAAATTTTCTTCGTTGATGGTTCATGTGTAATAGACAATATCGGTCAGCTGAGAGCAGCTTATGCAGTTTGCACAATTACGAGAGTAATAGAAGCCGCTTGCCTGGAAGGAGTACACTCCGCTCAGGTAGCTGAAATTGTCGCTTTGACGCGTGCTTGTCTAGCAGGCGACAAACTTCGAGTCACCATATACACCGATAGCCAGTATGGTTTCGGGGTAGTTCATGATTACGGGCAGTTATGGTCTCAAAGAGGTTACATGACCTCCTCGGGTTCTCCCATTAGGAATGGAGAATTCGTGAGACTCTTGTTAGAGGCATTGCAAGGCCCGACAGCCATAGCAGTTGTCAAATGTGCTGCGCATACAAAAAATGTAGATTTTGTGTCACAAGGTAACCGCTATGCGGATGAAGTAGCGCGTTACTGCGCAGAGCAGGGATATTCTCACACTGATGTAAAAGTGGGGGGAATCCAAGAAAGAACTGAATTGACAATGTTGTTAGATACTGTAGATACGTGGGATGAGCTAAGGAGTGTTCAGGAAAATGCACCAGATGATGAGAAAAAGAGTTGGGAAACAGCGGGTTGTACTAGAAGTGAGATGAACTTTTGGATCTCTGCCGATGGGAGGGCAGTTTTACCAAATGAACTTGTTAGTCCAATGGCAAGGAAATTGCATGGATCAGCACACATAGGTAGAGATGCTATGGTGAGAGTATTCAGACAAACGTGGTTCAACCCGAAGTTCAGAGTAGCGGCAGAAGCAGTGTGTCAGAGATGTGCGATCTGTCAGCAACTAAACGTAGGAAAGAGAACACCAGTCACATTGAGTCACATTGGGAGGTCTGGGGGGCCTTTCAATAGAATGCAGCTTGACTTCATAGAAATGCCTAAATGCAATAGACTCAGATACGTTTTAGTGATTGTTTGCATATTTTCTAGATGGGTTGAAGCTTACCCTACACGTAGGTGCGATACACTTACAGTAGCAAAATTGTTACTTAGAGAGTTAATACCGAGGTTTGGGGTGCCATCCTCTTTGGAATCGGACAGAGGAACTCATTTTAACAGCAAAATAGTGAAGATGCTATGTTCAGCTTTAGGTATCGATCAGAAACTACATTGCAGCTATCGACCAGAAGCTTCAGGGATTGTAGAGCAAATCAACAGTACAATCAAGTCCAGACTTGCCAAAGTTTGTTCATCAACATCCCTGAGTTGGCCAGACGCACTTCCAGTGGTTCTTATGAGCATACGTAGCACACCAGATAGGAAAACAGGTCTCTCTCCTCATGAAGTGCTAATGGGGAGAGCCATGAGATTGCCATCGGTTCCGACTGCAGCCCTAGTGAACATCACAGACGATCTGATCTTGGACTACTGTAAGGGACTATCTGATGCCGTTAATTCTGTGTCCCTCCAGGTCCAGGCTGCAGAGGTTCCATCAGCACAAGATTTGTGCCATGACCTGAGTCCGGGGGACTGGGTTTTGGTGAAAAAACACGTCAGGAAGAACTGCTTAGACGTGCGCTGGAGAGGACCGTTTCAAGTCATACTTGTGACGAATACTGCAGTAAAGTGTGGAGGCCTGCCAAACTGGATACATGCCTCACACACCCGAAGAGTGCCAACACCTCTAGAAGAAACAGCTCCTCTCTCGGATGAGAATCCAGCGGAAAGCGGAGAAGCCACAGAGGGGGAAAGCCAAGCTGTGGAGGTGATCGAAGAGGCTGAGATTGAGACGGAACAGGTCGACGAAGGTCAGGACACCAGTGAGACCGAAGTCGCCTCAGGAGAAGAGAGTAATTGGGAGATCGAATCAGATACTGAACAAGCTGAGAGTGACCAAGAGACAAGTCCAAGAACAAGGAGCGGGAGGACAAGGAGTGACGAAGCTAGTTGGCCGGAGAGAAGGAGAAGGCCAAGCTTAAAAGCAGATCAAGAAAGAGCTCTTGTCCCGATCGCTGAAGAATCGGATCAGGAAGAAGAAACTACAGACTCGGGAACTGAGAGTCCAAGAAGATCGAGAAGGGTACGTGTGCCCTGCCGAAGGTACGCCACCCCAGAGTGGACTTATCTAGCAGATGTCTTGGGGACAGAAATCTGGGAGAGTGAAGAAAGCGAAAGTAATCGATCACGATCCATTTGTGGCAGTGGAGATATGGATGTTGACGCCTGGACTCGAGACTGAGGGGTTACTGACTTTCACACTTCCCATACCCCCATATTTGAGTCAAATTCAAGATCTAGTGCTAAATAGATTACAGTTTCCGACTTTTGGTCATCAAATTCCAGAAGAAGAAGAAAAGGTCATTCGTTTTGAATTATTGGAAATTGTTGTGAAAGCTGCAGGTACGAGAATAATTGTAGATGCATAAAGACTTTTGTATATAAGCTATAAAGAAGAAGATAACCTAGCACCGAGTGGAAAGAAGAATAAAATTAGGGATTACATTTAGAGGACGGAGAAGGGTTAGGGTTGTCTGTTGCTAAAGAGGAAAAAGACATTGGTTGCGAAAAGAGACTTTTTTTTGATAAAGAGCACTTTACAGACTGAGAAAGCAAATAAAGCCAACAAAGACTGGAAAAGAAAAACTTTTCGCAAAAGAAGGAGCTACGCTGTTTGATAACATGGAGAACGGCAACCCAAACCGAAAGGCTAAATGTATAATAGGTACACTTATAACGGTAGCAATTTTTCTCATAATTACAGTAGTGACAATATCATACATAATAGGACATGAGAGCGATAAAGAAACAGCGGATGTAAAGCCTGTAACGACTTTGAGACCTGCTTTTGTGGGGAAGAAGGAGGAGAGCAATGTAATACGTGAAAAGGCGTTACTGGCAGATGAAGCTCGTAGGTTACACGTAGACGAGTCACAGGGAAACTTTAGGTCAAACGCATATGCTAAATTGTTGTACGAGTATATCGATGCCATGGAGGCCAAAGATTGCTATGTTTGTATGCAATTGCCGGCTTCTGTAGACGAAGGCATTAGATATCATCATCTCCCACTGACTTATGGGATAACATGTAGTATACTGCTTAGTATATTTTATGGTAGAGAAGGATTTGAGTACTACTTTTCAAATTATGATTCGGTATTGCCTGAAGTTCCGAATTATAAACAAATGAATAAGTGGGACTATTATAAAAAGGAGGATAGACTAGCCAAATTCTTTCTTCCTTGGGATACATTAGATACTTCATACGCACGCAGAAATAATCTAACTTGCAAAGTGTCAGAGGTTGAGAAAATGTTTATAGGACAAGTAGACGATAGATACAGAAGGCAGAAGATTCTAAAAATGTCAGGACAATGGAAAACAGATTGGACCGAAGAAGAGAAGGCACATAAAAAGAAAGGTAGCAATGGTCCAATAGCATTGGATAGAACGCAGAAAGGGAAGTTATGTTTAACTCGAAGCAAGACGTATTATGAGAGTGTATTTGTAGGTGAAGTAAATTGCGAACATGCTTTTAGATTAGAGTACTATACGAAAGATTTCATGAAAGGGATGCAAGCTATTCCGAATGTGTATTTTGTATGTGGAAGAAATGCCTATGTAAAACTACCTGACAATTGGTATGGTTCGTGTTACTTGGCAATTGTCTTCCCCAAAATATATCATGCAAAGTATTTAGCGATCATAGAAGGAAAGGCTTCGACGAGAGTGAAAAGGGAAGTAGGAGATGCAGAAGTAGTTGGAGACATATTTGGAGCGATGTTTCCTATGTTAGGTTTAATCCTTAACGATGTTAAGATCAGGAGACTAGCTACAGTCGTAGATAGATTATCTGCAAGTACTGCAAGGTCATTAATGCTAGTAGAAGGCGAGATGCAATCGATTAGAGCTATGGTTCTTCAGAACAGACTTGCTTTAGATGTTCTATTAGCAAAAGAAGGCGGAGTTTGTAAGGCTTTGAAGGTTCAGGAATGTTGTACTTATATTCCTGATAATTCAAAACCACTTGAGAGAGTCATAAGCAACATTACACAGATTCATCAAGAAATCGAAGATTTATCAAAAATAAATGTTTGGGAAAAAGTAGGTCATGGAGTAGGAAAGGTTGGGAGTTGGTTTGCCAACCTTGGTAAAAGCATAGTATGGTATATATTAAAACCTGTATTAATAGTATTAATTTGTATAATCACCTTATTAGGGTTTGTGAAATTGTATAAATGGTATAGGTCGAACCGGTTACAAAGATCCATGAGAGAGCAAGAAAGGAGATTAGCTGCGTTACAAGATCAACAGTACAAAAGCTTAAGAGCTCTCGAAACGATGAAAAGAGGGAATGTTGTAACTAGTTCTGTGTAAAGGGCTTATTCAAATTGCATTTAGTGATGACTCTCAGAAGTCATCAAAGGGGGGAACTGAGAGAGCGCAATTTGAATAAAAAATATGTATGAGTCATATTTACAAGCACATCGTATAAACGTAGGAATGAAATGTATATCGTAACGAAGTTGACACTTATAGCATATAATTAACCGATATAATCAAAAGTAATATAGGAAATGTAACTGTATTCACTTTAGAACATGTATTAGATTTAGAAGGCCCGTATACGTAGTGGGCTAATGTCAAAATGTGTAGAAATACTTACGAAATGTAGAACGTGCAAAGTAGAATTCATGTACGTGTGTAACTTTAAATGAAGAAACGGCGTGAAATGTAACGTGGAGAAATGTGCAGAGAGCATACACGGCGATGTAAGCAATGAGAATATAAAAGTTATACTCTACATAGTTTATATTCTATGTACAATATATTCACTTATATGTAAAGGGTTTGCTAAATGCGATCGTATATAAATGTGTGTTAAAGGTTATACTGTGTAGAAGGCTACTTGTAAGAATGTTAGAAGGGTTTAGGTCATTTGTGATTTTAACCTGACTGACCAAGAGTTCGCAGGAGGGTAGTCCGCTGTATGTAATTTAGTGGGCTCACAGGAGTTGTGAATAGCCTTGCTGTGAACGTGAGAGCCAAAGAGTCTAGTTCTTGTTAGATTTAAGGTGACAATGTCGGACGAAGTTTATGGCCTAAACGTGAGAGGAGACGCTTGGAATTTGAGTCTTGTTTTGAAATGACCATTCACAGGACCAAGAAAGGTTATATACATAGCCATAAAGATTAAAGTTCTACTAAGGTTATAAACTTTTGATCCGAAGTGTCAAATGAAGTCACCAGCAAGAAGACGAAGATGGCGTCTAAAGAAGAAGGGTCAACTTAACGGACGACGGAAGGAGATGAAGCCATGGAAAGAGCAAAGAATGAGATCATGGGGAAAGTCCGTGGTGGGCGTCGAAGGGGCGTTCCACCCACACTGTGATTGTGTATTTTAGGGACAGCACCCCGGGGAGAAGATAGCGAAGGGCGGAGAGCGAAGGCGAAGGCGAAGAGCTCAGGATAGATGTCTTGAGCAGATGCGTTGAGAGAGATCAGAGCGCAAGAGAGCAGTAGGCCGAGGACCCTTAGAGAGCGGATGGGTAGGCAGCGAGGGTACTGCTTCTTAAACTTAAGTTACCTTTAGAGGCTAAGAGAGTTTGAACTTCTTTGGGAGTCAAACTGCTGACACCTTTTTAGGTTAGGAACTTGCGAAGTAGGGATGTCACGTAGTATAGAGTAGGGACAGATCTAACTTGATTATTTTTCTCTTTCTGTAGATGACGCAAAGGAACCACTTCATATTAATGCTTTTAATTTGCTGATTCTTGAACTGACTTTAATTGTATACTTATTGAATCTTATCCTGAGAGGATTGTATATGCACTTAATTCTGATTTTATATAAAACTTTCAAAACTTCATCAGTTGTCAGTGGTCCTTCAGAGTTGCGTCAGTTTATGGGGTTTATCTAACCTAGGCGGGGTTTGTCTTTTACTCAATGACAGATAAAAATCGATCCAAAATTGATGAATGAGATAAGTTATTAAATTGATCATAAATTGATATCAAAATCTCATTCCCCGCAGAACCATCCATGGCAAAATATTAGCACTAGCATAATTGAGGCAGTTCTTTACATGACGGACACCAGTAACAAAATAGATGCACTGGCAGTAAATCTTGGCACAATGGGCACCCGTGGTAAAATAATGGTAGTGGCATACTAGAGGTAATTATGGAAATATTGTAGCATACTTTTGGAAACTCTTGTCTTGATGCACATATGACAAAATGTTAGTACTATATCATTGGAGGTCATTCTTAGCACAGAGGAGGGCAACTTGACATGAAAAAACCTCTGACCCTGGCATAAGCATCATTTATGGCATATGATAAGCATAAATGGCAACATTCTGGAACTGGTATAATGTGGGCCATGCCACAAAGGAGACACTTTCTGACATATAGCGCACCCATAGCACATTATTTTTAAAATGGGGTAAACTAAAGAGAAATGGAATCAACTGGGAGCATCAGGTGTCAGTAGTTTGGCACACCATGAAAGGAGTTGAATATTTAATGAATCTTCTTTTAAAGCTGATAGCATTTTAGCAAATGTATATGAACATTGTTCTTTAACAGGCACTATTAGATTTATTTCGTTTCAAACTTTTCTATGCGAGAGAAATGCCCTAGAAGAGGTCTGGCTTACTCGCTCAGCTCATTAACTACATTTCCAGGATGTATTATGCCCCAGAACGCTCAACAATGAAGTCAGCACTATAATATAGGTGTTATTTGAAATAAGCGTTTGTCTGTGTTGTGTTTTACTTTAATTATGCAGTAGTAAAAAGTCAGAGATATTAGATATTGTGCTATCATCAAAGTTAAGGTAATCTGAAATCATTTCCTGGAAAACAGGGTGAAGGGCCACATGATGTCACTTTCTGGAATCCCATTAAGACCAACGGGCATATGTTTTTACTGCCGCTACTCCTGGCATTATGGTAAACTGACATCCATGGTCAGGTCGGAGATAAAAAAGTAAGCAAATCTGATGCAAAATCTTTGTCAATTTGGGCCATTGTCAAGAAAGTATTCTGTGAGTAACTGTTAGCAAATGAGGGAAAATCAGGTGTTAGATCATGCGATCTCTAAATTTCATGTGCAGAAACATTCAGGTCACAGCATTTAGTACGCCTTGTCATCTGCAGTAAAAGTAGGCTGAAAGACCTAGCTAGAGTCTAATTTCAAATTTTGGAAAGTTAAAAAGATGTTGAAAGTTATATAGAATTGAGGATTCTTATTTTACTAGAAGTGGAAAGACTCTTTTGAGAGATTTTAGGTGATCAAAGGAGGTTGTGACTACTTTGTATATTTACCACATTAAGGAGGGGGTGGAGTCTGTTTGGACTTAAGTTCTGAGTGGTGGAAGTATTAGCCCATATCTCGGTGTGCATGATCCTTGTGATAGGATCACATTTATTCCCACTTTATATGTGTACTGCTTTATATGAGCTCAGGTTTACTGACATCATTACCCCCAGGTCCCTTATGTCCTCGGCCCATTCATTACTTATGGAGATGTCTATCTCCTGACAGAAAATAAAACAAGAGGAATGCTGGGATATCACTACTGCCCCTCCCCCCGGGAGTACAAAGGTAGTACTTACCCAGCAGCCCTCCTGTTCTTTTTTTCTGTCTTCGACAGAATTGATGGTGTGCTGGTGCTGCTCCTGCTGGGCTGGAGTGGTGGTGCTTCTCTTCGCCCCCCGCCCGACTGCCTGGCTGTGTGGGCGCGGGGTTCCATGGACTGCCTCCTGGCCTGCCGGGCTTGCTTGGAGTCAGTCTCTGTTTGGAGCCCGTGTGGTGTATCCCGGCTTTGCTGTATGCTGTATGATCGCCCGGCCCTTTGTGGCTGGGGCTGGATTTCCAGGTTGCTTCCGGGTCGCGGGCTCGGCTTCCCTAGCCTGGCCGGGGAGCCGTGCCTCGCTGGATGGGCTCCTGATGTCTTCTGCATGACGGTGATGTGGGGGCCTTGTTCCTGGGGTTGGCCCCCATTCCTGGTGAGTCCCGTTTCGGGATCCTTTTTCTCTTCTCTGCCCGTTTTTCTTTCACTTTCGGGCCAGGAAGCTGCATGGAGTCCGTAGCGAAGCCCGAGTGTATGCTGGGGGGTCTTCTGCTGGCACAGGAGCGGAGTCACTTCACGGACGTTTTGCTAGCGTTCTGCTTTGGAATGTGCTTCTCCGTCCTGCTTTTCTCATTTTTCTCATGTTTGTATTATGCTGAGAAATGTGCATTTCGCCCGTTGCTGTGTTTGTTGCTTCCACGTTCTGCAGCGTGGGCTCGATTTGCTATGTTGATTTATTCTTCATCCTGCTTCTCTCATTTTTCACGTGGTGGGAGTTGTCCTGTGATTGCCATTTTTGTATTGTGCTAAGAAATGTGCATTTCACCCATCGCTGTGTTTGCTGCTTTCAGTGTTGCAGTGTGGGCTCCCTACGCAGCACCTCTGGCATGTTCAGGGCTGGGATTGGAGGTCCACACGGTTTCGCCTGCCTTTGGGGCCGGATGCGCTGCACACAATATTATTATTGTTTCTGTTTCAGTTCTTTCTCTTATTCTTTTTGCTGTGTTGTGTTATTTTTATTCTGAGTTGCAGGTGGAAAGCGCCGGGACACTCTTTTCGAGTAGCCGTGCGCTATACAAGAGCGCTATAACATAACATAACATAACATATCACCTGGTGTGCTCTCCGTGCCCTGGCTCTCCGTGGGCTTGCTTTGCGGGGGTCTGCTGCTCATGTTGCTGTGGCCCCGAGGGCTTCTCTTACCACGGAGGCTCCACATGCTCCGGTTGTGCTTTGTGACAGGAGCCTCTTCCTGCCCGGAGGGGCACACGTGTTGTGTACTGTTGTGCCTTTCTTGTTGTGTGCTGTGATTCCTTCCTTGTGTGCTGGTGACGTGTCGCTTGCTTCTGCTGCCGGGTGCCTCTTCTTTTCTCACCCTCGTCTGCAGGTTTCTGCTCGGTGCTCGTTGGTGGCACGTGGGGGTTTGTGTGTTGCCTCCGCTGTGCTGCTGCTCTGGCCCGTGCTGGCATGGGTACGGGTCTAGCTGGGTGTGCGCGCCGCTGCCTGCCATTATGGCTGGGTTGGCGGTTGCTTGGTCTCTGTGTCGCTCTGGGACTGGGTGCTCTGTTGGGTCCTTTTTCCCTTGCGTTGATATGCGCTTTTGCGTTCCAGGGGTCTGATGGGGTGCAGTGTGGGGGACGTCCCTTTGTTCCCGTTCCCTTCCTCTGTTCCTCTGCGGCTGGGTGTGGGCGCCTTTCCTTGTGTGTGTGGGCCCCTCGCTGTCCTTGCTGCTGTGCTTTCTCCCCCTTGGTTTCCTCCGCCGGTGGCTGGCTCGTCTTTTGCTGTGCTGGTTGGCGCTTTGCCCTCTGTGGGTCCCCCGGTCTCCAATCCGGCATTTTGGTGCCCTGGGCTTTCTTCTTTTGGCCAGGGGAGGAGGGGGGGGGGGTTTGTCGGGGGCTTGTGTCCCTGGGTGGCCTTCCGTTTTCTGGTTGGCCACCGCTCTGGCGTTTTTTTCGCCATTGGCTGGTGCTGTGGATTGCTCTTGGCATCTCTATGGGCGTTCGCCCTTTCTGTTTCTGCCCTACTCTTTCTGCTGCGGCGGCCTGTTGGGTTGCCTTCTGCTTCGGGCTCCCGGCCCCGTCTGTTGGTGGGTCGATGTTCCTGATTCTTGGGCAGATGCGAGGTTGGGGGTCCTGTGGGCTCCCTTGGTTCGGGTTGGCCTGCCTTGCTGTACTCCTTCGGTGGCCTTGCCTCCGCTGTGGGCTGGCTGTTGTGGCCTCTGATCGGCTTGTGGTTCGGGTTCTTACCTTTCTGGCCGTCTTCTGGGGCTCTTGGTTCCTGGTTCGGTTCCTTCCTTCCCTGCGCCTGGTCCCTCTTGTGGGTGCCGGTGGTTTTTTGGGGTGCTCGGCTCCCCTCTGTCTGCGCTTGGGTGGCTTGTGTTGCCTTTTGGGTGGGGCTGTTCTGTTCCTCCCTGCGGGCGCCTGTGGTTGGGCGTGGTGCCGGGTGTGGGCCTGCCTGGGTCTTTCGGGTGCTGTGGCCTTCCCTTTGCTCCGTTCTGGGGCTTCCCGTGTTTCCCGGGTCGTTTCTGTGGGCTTGGTGTGACTGCTTTTGCTCTCCCTGTGCTTGCCTTTGGCTTGCTTCTGCTGTTCCCTGCCTCCCCTTCTGTTTCTGCGGGGGTGCCTGCCTTGATTTGTTCTGGGCTGGGGCCTTCGGCCGGTCGCCGGGTTCTTTTTTGCCTTCTGTTGTCAGGGTTGGTATGTTGTCCACGCGCTCCGCTGTCTGTTTGGTGGTTGTGCTGGGCCGGGCCTGGTTGCCTGTTTTGGCCTTCCCCTGAGGTCTCTTGTGTTTGGCCTCTGGGCGGTTGACTGTGCTTCTTCCTTCGGTTTTCCTCGCTGCCTCTTCTGGTTTTGTTGGAGGTGCTGGGTGGCCGTGGTTGTTGCCTCTCCTTGCCCTGTGGTTTTCTTCTCTCCCCTGGTCTCCTGGAGGGGAGGGGAGGGGAGTGCTGGTTCCGCTCTTTCTAGTGGTTCTTTCTCTGGTGTTGTGACTCAACTTTTCCTGTTCTCCTGTTGTTCGGGAGGGGTTGTTTTTTGGTCACTCCTGATGGGTCTGCCTCCCGGCCTGCCGGGCTTGCTGGGCGGCATGGGTCCCTCCTGGCCGGTGTTCTGGTTTTCCCGGTCCTTTGTGGCTGGTGCGCCGCTTCCCGGTTGCTTCCGGGTCGCTGTGCGCGTCTCCCCGGTGTTTGGCCGTCGGGGGGGGTGTGGGCGCTGCGCTGGTTGTTGTGGCTTGCGGTTGCTTCTGCTTGTCCTTCGCGGTGGTGTTCTGTGGTTGCCTGTTGCCTTGGGCTTCCTCCCTGTTGGCTCCTGATTCTGGGCTGGTCTGCTGTTTCTGTTGGTATGTCCTGCTCTGGGTTGCCTGTTTTGCCCTTTCTGCAGTCCTGGGCTGCCTGTTTGGGTCTCTGTTGGGAGTTTCTTGGTTGGCCTGGCTCTTCTTTGCGGGTGTCCTGTCCGCCTGTGGGGTGGCTGTTCCCTCTGCTGTCGGGTTCCGGTTCCTTGTGGGTATGGTGTGTTCCGGTCTCCTGCTTGGTTCTGGCCGTCGCACTGTCTCCTTCTTGTTTTCCCTGCTTGCCTCTTCTTGTTTCCGTTGGGGCGCCACTGGGGCTGTTGGCTCTCCGACCTGTGCTCTGTTGGGGTCTTCCCTTCTTTGGCCTTCCCTCAGTTGGGGTTGGTTCTGCGGGTTGCTTGTCGCTTCGGCTTTGGCTTCCTGTCTGTGTCCTCGGTTGCGGTTTGCACCCTGTGGGGTTCGTCCCCTGTGCATGCCCTGCCTTGGGTCCTGCCGGGCTGTGGGGTGTGGTTTGCTTGTGCTTTCCTCCCTGGCTTTGGTTGCTTCTGTGGGGTCCTCTGGGGTTGTTGTGCCTCGGTCTCTCTGGACTCTGGGTTTTTGCCCCGGCCCTTTGCTTGGGCTGTTTGGGGTCTTTCTGCCTGGCCTGTGTCTAGTTTGGCTTGGCTGTAGTTGTTGGGGCTTCCTTCGGGTTCCCTTGCTTTGTCTTGGGTCCTCCGGGTCCTTGGTCCGTCCGGTTGCGCTCCTGTCTTGATGTTCGGGTTGTGCCTTCTTCGGGCTTTCCTTCCTGCTCCCGTTTCCTCCGCTCTGGCTGGAGTTGTGTTTTGGGGTTCCTTCGGTTCCCTTTTCCTCTTTTTGGGTCTCTTTGTCCTGGTTGGTTGCCCTTGTTGGTTCTTCCTTCTCGGGTTTCCTGGAGGTGCTGGTTCCCTTTGCCTTATGTCCTCTTGTTTTCGGGGCCTGGTGGCTTGGCTTCCTGGGGTTTGCTCTTCGTTCCCGGGTGCCTGGGTTTCCCTCTTTCCCGGTCCGTGGGCTCGGTCTGGCCTTTCGGGTTGGATGCTGGTGGGCTATGGCTGCTTTCTCTGGAGTCGGGTCGTTTGCTTCCCTTCTTTCCGGTTTGGTCCTGCCCTTGGTGGGCTTCTCGGGCCTTGGGTTTCCCGGGGTCGGTTTTTGCTGGGCCTTTGGGTTCCTCTGGTCCGCTTGTCCCCTGCCTGTTTTCTCTCCTTCAGGGTCTGGTTTTGCCTGGCGTGGGTTCTCGGTGCCTGGGTTTGTCTTCTTTTAAAAATAATCAAGAGGGAGGGATCACTTGTCCTGCGTGAACCAGGGTATGCAGGAGATCGAACAACGGTGTCTCCAAATTAAACCCTCATGCACGTGTAGGGTAGCGTGGTAAGCGGTATATCTTGATTCTCCGCTTTTCTGACACGTGTGTGCATAATCATCGGGTTTTCGGTATGCAGCCTCCACCAGGAGGATCTTACCCTCGGTAAAAACAGTAGTGACCCAGTGATGTGGAGGGAGTGTAGGACGATAAAAATCCCCCGGAGACCCAGTAGTCGGAATTTTATTAAGTCTGAGTTCGGGTGGATCCCATTAGGGGAATGCTCCAGTAGTGTGCGCTCTATTGAAAAAGTTAAGTTTTCAGGACGCACTAGCATTCAAAATAATTTAGAATGGCCTGCATACCCTGGTTCACGCAGGACAAGTGATCCCTCCCTCTTGATTATTTGTAATTACCTAAGGAAACTGAGGGATCAGCACTTTCCTTCTCCCCCTTCCATTTGATTAGCATATTTGTCTTCTTTTGCCACGTTCTGGCTTGCTGGCCTGGTGGCTCTTGGTCTTTCTCTGTGTTTGACCTTCCCTGTGCTGTTGTCCTCTTGCCTCTGTTGGCCTGGGTTCTGTGCTCTCCCCTTCGCTGACTGGCTGTGGGGTGTTCCTGCGGTGGGCTGGTTGTCCTCTATGGTGGCCGGTCTGGTCGTCTGGCTGTGCGCCCTTGCTCTTGTTGGGTGTATGCTGGTCTGGTGGGGGTCCCTCTTGTCGGGGGCTCTGCCTGGGGTTTCCCCGGTTCTTCCTTTTTCCTTCTGCGGTTGCTGCCTTGGTGTGGTTTCCTGGGTTGGCTTCTGTTTGGTTTGGGAAGGCCGACTTTTCTGCTTTGGTATTTCTCCATAAGTAATGAATGGGCCGAGGACATAAGGGACCTGGGGGTAATGCTCTATTACTTACCGGTAATCTTCATTACTCCTGGTCCCATTGTCCTCGGCCCATTCATACGCCCCTCCCTCCCTCCCGGGCGGCCGCCCTTCCTGTCTGGGCTTGTTTGTACAGGAGGGCTGCTGGGTAAGTACTACCTTTGTACTCCCGGGGGGAGGGGCGGTAGTGATATCCCAGCATTCCTCTTGTTTTATTTTCTGTCAGGAGATAGACATCTCCATAAGTAATGAATGGGCCGAGGACAACAGGACCAGGAGTAATGAAGATTACCTGTAAGTAATAGAGCATTCCATTTCTCTGAGACAATCAGTCAGTCATGTGACCATGAGCATGATCCATGTCAATGTTGATTTTGATATGCACATTATCAGTATTGGAAAAGTTGCCAAATTATTTAATTTAGTATACTAGGATGCTCCTAAAGAAGTTACAAAAATTGAATAAAAAGGTGAAACATCATGGTATCATGCATTTAAGAGGATGTTGTTTAGATCAGAAAGCCTTCAATTACATTATTTATTACCTACCTAGCAGGAACTACTGGATTCCTTTTGCCACCGAAATAAAACCTGGTTAGAAACCTGCTCATAAATAGCACAAAACTCTATCTGGTTTGTGTACCCTTGGACGTGTTTGAGGGTCAGCAAATGGAATGTTGTACACAAAAACAGATTTTTTGCTATGGTTAACATGCGTCACCAAGTTTTACCTGCCAGAAACCTGTGGGCCCAGTATACAGAGTATGGAATTTCATGTGGGCGAAACGCATGTATGTAATTTGCACATAGGCTAATAACGCCCAACTTGGAATCTCATATTAGATGCAAATGAAAGCATGTGGCTAAAATGAAATAAATTGTATTCAGGAATTAAGTATGCTGTTTGGATCAAAGTATTCAGAGATGTTGAATAGTCATTATAAGAAAATATCTCCAGACCTGTGCACTGCTGACAGCAAGAGAATGGAGATCTTCAGAAAGAGCATCTCCCTTTAATGTAACTTCTTTCACTTCTGTTCCATCTCTTTACATCTCCTGCTTCCTCTGTCGGTGACTCACATAATGGGGTATTCGTGTGTAGGTTTATAATGGTGGACATTATTATCAATTGAAACTACTGATTTGTCTCTGAATTTCTGTTAGCAGATTTTGAAGGTCGGTCAACATTAATTTTTGTTTAAAAAACGAATTCCACGACATCATTCAAAAATAGAAGAGTGGTGTACCCTCCCTTTCTTTACATGTTACATATATGCAGAAACTGATAATATTGCATGAAAAGACTTTCCTTGCGCTATAAGAGTAAACAGAAGAGTTTTATTTCCCTTATTACTGAGTGAGTGCTGTTTTGGCTAATTAGAGTTTTCCAAAGCAGCATTCACAAGTAATAAGGTAAACACAATAAGGTAAATACACAGTTATATTGTAATCATAAAGAATAGTAAACTCGTTGCTAGGGACTGAAAACATTTCAATTAAACCACCGTATTCTTGCATATTTTGCCACTTTTATGGTGGCAGGATTGCTATGTATAGTTATCAAAATTATGCCATTACACAAAGTGGTATAATTACCCTGCAAGCGTGGCACAATTGTAGGTGGAGCACAGGAACAAAGTGAATTACCAGAAGGAAAGCAGCTGCTGTTTATGGCACTTGAGTTTTTTGTGATAATTATTTTAGCAAAAATTATCTATTCATGTCCAAAATGGACACAAACTTTCCACTAAAATGTAGCTAAACTAAATGCCAGTTTTACATTTTGATAATTTTTGTAATTTTTCATGATTTATGCATCATTTTCTACAGGTTAGCAAAAGCAACGTACACAAATTTAACTCAACCCTTCTCAATACCGCATTTCACTTTATTACTTTGATGAAAAATAATGGTTTAATTTGTTCAATCTATTTAGACAACAGAAGACCTGATTTAGATCTTGGCAGATTGGTTACTCGTTTACAATGGTGATGGATATCCCTTCTGCTGAAATATAAATCCCAGAGGATGTAATGGGAATTACATTTTGGCAGACGGGATAGCTGTCACCTTTGTGACGGATTAACCCATTCTCCAAGATCTAAATCAGGCCCAGATTCTTTCATTCTTGTGGAGTTATTAATGTACACCCTCATGTGCAGAAACAGGTTTATTGTGTTGTAATCTGACTGTGACACATTCCTACCTGTCCAATCCACTACTTTAAAATCACGCGTATAGTGCTGTGGGGAAAAACACCAGGGTTGCCAGAAGATTTCAACCATTACTTGAGACCACTTGACACTTATATAGACATCTTTCGAATGAGACATACTTGAACAGTAACAAGATATGGACCCTAATTACAAGTATGCTTAAAACTTCTGATCCCCTTTACAAATCTTTAGTGTCATAGTGGTTGGAATTACAAGTAGTGTGACATTTATTGCATCGGATAATAACCAGATGTGATAATCCCGCATCCCAAATTTCAGAAGGTCAAATCTGCCAGAATATAGCATGTGAAAATGACTCAGAACTTAGCAGGACATATGGATTTCAGTGTGAAAAGCATCAAAAGTCATGTAATGCCCCTTTTAAGGGGGCTGAAATTTTAATAATCGATAATTATTATACCCAATAAATAACAAACAAGGAGATTTTATAGGGTGAAATAATTATCAGCAACACTTCTGGGGCACTGGAAAGCAGGACCATAGCATGCTGAAGATGCAAATACATTATTCTGTGCATAAACGATCAAGAACTGGCAAATGAGCAATTATCGTAACTTAGCAATTAGGCTTATACACACATTCTTTTACAAGCAAAGTTGAAGGGAGCAGTGCCTTTGTTTACACAGCTCCAAAGACACCTTTCAAGCTATGACAGTGATTTTGAAGAGTATGACTCTTGCAAGGTGCAAGTGCTAGTGGCACTGTCTGCATTCACTTTCGATCTGTGCAGGGGGGCATAACCCTACTAACTTAGAACCTATCTGGGCATAAAAGCAGTGCTGAAAAGGGGCTAATGGCCCCTTCCATCTCTAGCTCTCCCGTAGGGGATTTCCCATTTAGGGATCCACCCCACTCAACACAAAGGAAATATTTTTGCAGCAGTGGCTAGTAACTTTATGCGAGGTTGAGTACTCACCCCACCCAGGGCAAGAAAGTTCTTCTTCTGCCATTTGGAGGGGCAGATTCGAGGTTTTGCCCCAATCTTCCCCCTTGGGGCATGGGTAGCTCACTAGACAGCAGGGATTATTAAAGAAAGATGTAAGGGCAGCTCACACTGGAATTGGGCCATACCCGCACCCAAGAAGGGGCATATGTTTTTCTGTCCCCAATAGGGACAGATTGAGGGGTTTGCCTCAACCTGATACTAGAAGAATAGAATACCCGCTAAACACTAGGCATGTTTTTTATTCTGCCAGAGAGCGGCCCACCAGAAATCAGCCATCGGCACAAACAGTTACCAATGAAAACATCACCAATTGCTATTTTGACTACTTAAAAAATATATATATATATTCAATTATTACTTTCTTTTGAAAATAAAATTGAGCAATCTACACAAATGGATCTGTGCTGACTTTGGAACTGTCTCTGATTTTTAGAAATCAATGGCTTTCTGGGTTCACCACTAGGTTTGACACCTGTTTCCTCTACAAACTGCAAATAAGTTGAAACCGCAAACAAAACAGGAAAAGTAGACTACGAGTTAGAAAAATGCAAACTTAGTAGCAAACAATTGGTTTTCTTTTACAACTGTGCTTGCCCTGAAAGCTGTGATTTTAGAACAGAAAACGATTTTCTGATGTCATTGTTAAAAGATAAACATTTGCTTGCTTGCACAGCAATTTTTCCCGTTTATCGAACCAAAAATTCCTTTTGACTCTATTTAAGCTATTTTATTCATTCCATCCAGGGAAATCCATAAACCGTGGGTACCTTTAGAATCCTCTCAATGTGGGAAATAAGGACACAAATTTAGTCTAGATACATTTTGTAGGCAAAAAGTTATGAAAGACTAAGCGTGAAGCGGCCTGTTAGAACCATGGTTTCTAGTTATTAGAGTATGCACCATGTCCAAGCAGGAAGCACACCACTCTAGCCAGGGTAAGCTAGATACACACCAAAAGAAAACCTCTGCGTACCTTCATATATCTTGGCACAGATCTTATCTAAAGAGGAAATGTGTAAAGTATTTGTACAAGACACACAGTAACACAATGAAAACACCACAACATACTCCACACATGGTTAAACACATAGATTATATGCATATGAGTAAAACAAGACCAAAACAACAAACATCCATATAGTAGAACCGGAGTTATGAATTTTAAAATGTTAAATCAAAATCTGGTTTGCAGAGTCAAATAGCGCTTGAAGGTTACTTGAGGTCATGCTGGACCGGGTAAATCCAAAGTTCAGGCAAACCGCGATGGAGGGCAGGCAAGCTACAGGAGTCTCCCAGGCCCCGTTGAAAAAGTACCTTGGTTGGAGCAAGGGTCGACGTTGACGACTCAGTTCCAATCTGTTCAGGCAATGAAACTTTGTCGACAAACCCCTTTACGATGCCGGCACTGTGTCTTTATCGAAATGCACTGTCAGTCATCATCCAGCCACGCAGTCCATCGACATGATGTTGTCGATCCACTCCTGTGTTGGTCTTGAAGGGCAATGTGTCAGTTTCGAACGACACAAAGTCATCACTGCATGGATTTTTATTCTTCTGGACAGCAAAAATTGCCTTTCAAGGGACCAGGGCTAGGGGCCAGATGTAGGAAGGCTATTACCGGTCGGTAAATGCCGAAATGAACGAATTTCGGCCGTTACAGACCGGTAATAGGCTTTTCTGATGTAGGGGCCGAAATTAACGATTCGGTAATTTACTGAATTGGTAATATAAGGAATCAGTAAATTACCGATTTCTTAAATACCGATTCAGTAAATTACCGAATTCCTAATGTAGGGAGCACTTAAATGAGTGCTTATCCCATGTTAGGATTCGTTATTTATACAGATAAGAGAGAGACCTCGAATGTAAGAGGCTCCTCAGTGACACAAGGAACTACAAACGCCTCACCAAAGACCCGACTGAACAACTTCAAGTCACCATCAACCAACTGGTCACCAACGCTAAAGACAACGAACACATCTCTAAACAAGAGGCGGACTACCTTTGTCCCAAAGAAATAAAGACCCCTTACTTCTATACGGTCCCCAAGATACATAAAGGCATCTCCCCACCACCCGGGAGACCCATCGTATCGGGGATCAAGTCACTCCTAGAGCCCCTATCTCGGTTCTGTGATTTCTTCCTAAACCCACTCGTCCAAAAGACCCCCTCTTACATAAAAGACACCAAACACCTTCTTAGTGTGATTCAAGAAATTGACTTTGACCCCACCACAGAACTCATGGCAGGACTAGATATAGAAAGCCTATATACTAGCCTACCACAGGACGCTACACTCCAAGTGTTACATGATGTCCTAATGTCCTAATGACAAGCCCTTGGGAATACAACACCCCCCGTAGCTTTATCTTAGACTGCGCGGCTCTGGCTCTCAAAGAGAACTATTTTGAATATGAAGGCACGCACTACTTACAGACGAATGGAACGTCTATGGGCAGTGTTTTTGCCCCTAGTGTGGCAGGATTGTACGTGGCCCACTTTGAAGACACTCACGTACAACAACCCACCAACCCTTTTTCTGCCAACATACGTATGTGGCGTCGGTATATCGACGATATACTCTTAATATGGAAAGGAAACCAAGAATCACTGGACAGCTTCATGCTCTGGGTCAACCAACTGGACCCCTACTTACGTTTCACATGCACCAGCAGTACCACTGAACTACCCTTCCTGGACCTGAACATCAAACCTGAGAATGGGAAGCTTACCACCACCACCTACTACAAACCCACAGCAAGGAATTCACTGCTAAGGTTTGACAGTTTTCACCCTCGACACCTGAGGGAAAACTTGCCCTACGGGCAGTTTCTGCGTATCAGGCGCAATTGCAGCAACATCAAGGACTATAAACAACAGTCCAATGACCTGGTACACAAACTCAGGGACCGTGGTTACCCCACCAGGATAATAAATCAAACCCGAAAAAGAGCAAGGAATCAAAACCGAGAAGCCCTCCTGGAAAACTACGACAAACCTGAGGAAGAACCAGTCCTTACCTGTGTAACAACGTACAACACAGCATCGAACCAAATTTCCAACATTATACAACGGAATTGGAAAATTATCAACTCAGGCACCAGACAATGGGAAAAACCACGCTTTGCTTACAAAAGAGCCACCAACCTAAGAGACCAACTAGTCAATACCAGGCCACTCACGACCAATCAGAACAGAGACAACACAATTGTTAATGCATGGGGCCTGCCCAAGATCACCGGACACCAACCCTGTAACAACTGCAGCGTATGCCACCTTACATCTCCGTCCAAAACCCTCAATCTGGAACCTGGCAAAACCTGGACGCAGCGAAATTTCACTAACTGCAACTCTACCAACCTAGTCTACCTGATAACTTGCAGATGCGGCCTGAGATACATTGGCATGACCACTCGCAAGGTACGCACAAGAATGACTGAACACAGGAGTACAATAAGATGTGGGAAAAATATCAGTAAACTCACAGATCACTTCCTGACCCACAACCACACACCAAATGACTTCTCCTGGACTGTCATTGAGAAATTTGACAATGCCAAAGATGAAAGATTCCTCCTACAAAAAGAGCAGCGTTGGATTTACCGCTTAGCCACACATATCCATGGCCTGAACGATGCCATTCCATGGAATAGCCTAACAGTATAACCATAACATGCCCACTAATACAGCTCGGGCTGTGAGCCAATGAAAACCTCCCCGGTCCAACTCAGTAGCACCTGGCACTTCATGTGAGCTCCATTCATACCACTCCCTATGGCTCAAAACTGGTGCCCCTGCTCCCTTGCATGAGCGCCCTCCCTGATCCTCTCTCTCCAACTAGTGATCCCTTTCTCTACTTAGTACTTCCTAAGCATGATGGGTATTACCCATTCTCCACACAGTGGCCCAACACCTCGTTTATTATGACCCTCTGGCTAGCATATAGTCAGCGCTACACACACCTGTTCTCTTACAGGCTGTTCACATTGCCCAGCGCTCGCGGCGCCAGGGCCCAACACTTCGTTTTTCATGACTCTCTGGCTAGCGCATATTCAGCGCTACTCACACCTGTTCAATTACAGGCTGTTCACATTGCCCAGCGCCCGCGTTGGCAGCGCTCTCTCGGCTCTCTCGGCGATGCACCACGCATGCGCATTAGAGACCCGTTTCCTGCGCATGCGCATTGACGCGCTCCTGCTTCCGCGCATGCGCGAGCCCACACGCTGCTTCCCTGCACATGTGCAGTTGGTCGCAGCATGACATGGCGATCTACGCGCATACCGCCTTCTCTTTCTACTCTAAGCAGGTGAAATAGATTACGATAAGAGCATAAAAAGACACACAATGCGGCCCATTCACTGCATTCCGGGCGCCGCGGATGGACGAATAGGTCCCAGGAGGAACTAGACCGAACTACTCGTGAGTAACCCTCTAATCCTGCAAATGGGGTAAGCACTTTCTCTCCCTACAGGTTAGAAAGCCTTGTATATCTCATTTTTTATCCCTACAGGGTCTCTTTCTCTGCCAGGCGACCCATGAGGCTTTTTACATTGAAATAACAGAGTGAGGACCTAGTACCATTACTTCCTGTACCTCACCTTGTGATTTCGTTTTTAGCCCACCACCCCTCACTAACGGTTCAATATATATGGAGTCCCCATGAGCTCACCATAGCCGCATATAGGTCGAACACCACCTTACAAGCCGGCCAAAAGTGGTTCTTTTACTTAATGCAACCCTAACATGACTCTTCCTTGTACGTCTTGTCTTTGTCCTATGTGTTCTGTGTAGAAAAGCTTGAGGGAATCCCCCTCTAACAGTTACAGCGCCTTAGCGTGCGCGACACATAGAGAAAATAACAACACTCACTTAATATAGTTTATTATAATTTGCACTTTTCACCCTCTTTTGGTCCTGAGGAAAGCCAGCTTACATCAAAAGGCACTGGCTGAAACATGTAGACCACACTGGACGCTGGAGGTCATTGTAACTCTCCCTTAAAACGTCCTATTGCCTTTTTAATCTGCTAACAGAGGCCCAGTTTATTAAATATTGCTAAACCCTCGGGTGCTGGGACCTCCTGGATAGCATTTTAATTTCTCACCTTCACACCTGGCGTTGAAGCACACCCGGGGCACATTCGGTGCCACTGTGGTGGGCCCGATGATGAAGCATGCCACCGACTAGGTCGGTGGGTGAGGGCTTTCAAAGGAAAACAGTGTTTTTTCCACATATTGTCACTGCTGACGTACCTGAGTCTCCCTAATTTTTCCCTTAAACTAGCTAGCCTTTATTGATTTATATATAGGATTCGTTATTTACCACCAACTACAAGTTGGTGGTAAATAACGAAAACACCCCAAAAAGCAATTTTATGCAAATTGCTTCAGTGCCATGTTGCAGACATACATGCCCTATGGGCATGTATGTCTGCAAAATGTGCATACACAATTGAGGGGTGCAACAGGGTGTCAAAGTGACACCCTGCCACCCTTCAATGTTTTCCCCCTTTTACCGAATCGGTTTTTACCGATTCGGTAATTGACATTCATAGGAATGGAATGAATGGCAATTACCGAATAGGTAAATACTGATTCGGTAAATACTGAATCTTAGCGATTCGGTAATTTTTTCCGAATGATTTGCTACATAGCATTTACCGATTCGAAAATACTGAATCCGTAAAATTCTGTATTTTAAAATCAGTAAATGCTATTTACCTACTTCTGGCCCTGGATTGGCACCACTTCGCAGGGGTAAATTCACAGCTGGCAGAGGTTAGGTGCTGTTTCAGAGTTTAAGGAAGTCTTTGATGGCTCTGAGACTTTAGAACAAGGGGAAATCTGCAAGCCCTAGGAGTCACTCTGGGTTCAAGTGAGGTAGGTCATGTCCTTGCCCTCAGTAGGGTAGAGATCAGTAGGCATCGGGGCAGCACAGCAAAGAAGAGAAGCAGTTCTTCCAGAGCAGCAATGAAGCATAGTGACAATCCTTGCAGCACAACAGTCTTTACTCCTGGCATAGTTCTTCACAGCTCCAGCAGTGTACTGTCTAGATAGGGTCAGAGCCTAAGCATTTATACCCAGTTGCTTCTTAGAAGTGAAATCAAAGCAAACCTTTGAAGTGCAGCAGTCCTCCTTTCATCCCAGCTCTGGACTACCAATAGGAGGGTAATCAGCCCTGTGTGTGGGAAGCATGGCACAGCCTGTTCAGGTGTAAGTGACAGCTCCCCCTCCCGCTTCCTGCCCTGTAAGAGCTATCAGAATGCAGATAAATGCTGATGAGTTCTCTGTCACACCCACCCTTCATGTGTTTGTGGCTGTCTAAAGGGAATGCACAAAGTCTATCTGTCATCCACCACTCACCTGTATTGGAGAGGCACATAGAGCTGTAAAAGCAGAGAAATGCCCACTTTCTAACAGTGTTACAACAAACAAATGATTGACGGAATGCTGACAATGCAAACATTCTCCCCCCAGTCAAAAGATCTGGGTTAAGAGGGGTCAAAGCACGAAACCGGTCCTACGTTGCATGTTTCCAGTCCAGGGAGAACCTGGCCTGGCAGTTCAGGCTGGACTGTTCCCAGGAGGCACAGAGTCAAGATTGATTTGCATACGGCTGGTTTCAAACTGGAATGGCATGGTGAATAAAAAGATGGCTTTAGGCCCAGGTCTCTGTACTGGGGTTAATGTATGACATCGTTCTGCATTCTGTCCATCAATTGTTGTTTTTGCATTTGTTACCCCGAGTTGGACGGGTATGCCCAGACGTGGGTCCCATGCTCTCCATGCCACTGTAGTCAAGCTATCCTGGCTCAAGAGGGGTGAAAACCTGAAGCCGGTCATAGGATGCTTGTTTCCAGTCAAGGGAGAACCTGGCCTGGCAGTTCGGGCTGGCCTGTTCCCATAAGACACAGGGTCAAGACTGATTTGCACATGGCTGGGTTCAAACTGGAATGGCATGTTGAGCAAAAAAAGATGGCTTTAGGCCCAGATTACTGTACTGTGGTGAATGTACGACAATGTTCTGCATTCTCTCCATCAACTGCTGTTTTTGCATTTGTTATCCAGAGTGGGACATGGATTCCCAGACGTGGGTCCTGTGCTCTCCATGCCACTGGAGTCAAGCTATCCGGCTGAAGAGGGCTGAAACCCCGAAACCGGTCCTAGGATGCTTGTTTCCAGTCTAGGGAGAACCTGGCCTGGCAGTTTGGGCTGGACTGTTCTCATGAGGTACAGGGTCAAGACTGATTTGCATATGGCTGGGTTCAAACTGGAAGGGCATGGTGAGCAAAAAAACAATAGATTTAGGCCCAGATCTCTGTACTGGAGTGAATGTATGGCATTGTTCTTCATTTTGTCCATCAATTGTTGTTTTTGTATATGTCACCCAGAGTGAGACAGGTCTGCCCAGATGTGGGTTCCAGTGCTCTCAATGCCACTGGAGTCAAGCTATCTTGGCTGAAGAGGCGTGAAACCCCAAAACCGGTCCTAGGATTTTTTTTCCAGTGCCAGGAGAACCTGGCCTGGCAGTTCGTTCTGGACTGTTCCCACGAGGTACAGGGTAAAAACTGATTTGCATATGGCTGGGAAGAACTGGAATGGCAAGCAAAAAAACGATGGATTTAGGCCCAGATGTCTGTACTTGGGTGAATGGATGACATTGTTATGCATTCTGTCTATCAATTGTTGTTTTGCATTTGTCACCCCGAGTGGGACACGTATGCCCAGATGTGGGTCCCATGCTCTCCATACCATTGGAGACAAGCCATCCAGCTGAAGGAGGGTGAAACCCCGAAACCTGTCCTAGGATGTTTGTTTCCAGTCCAGGGAGAACCTGGCCTGGCAGTTTGGGCTGGACTGTTCCCATGAGGCAAAGGGTCAAGACTGATTTGCATATGGCTGGGTTCAAACTGGAATGGCATAGTGTAAGAACTGGGACCACCAGTTCTCCGGGGGGTAGCTTGGCTCGAGCGGGTAGGCAACCAGGGGCTTACGTGTAAAGTAGCTTCATAACACACTCATCCACTGAGACAAGGAGTGGGCGCAATAATGGGTCCACACCAGTACTTTTGATTTAAAATCAGTAGCTTTTATATAATATTTAGTTCAGGGTCATAAATTAATCCGCATTACCTAAAGCATTCCATTAGGCATTTCAATAAAGTACTTCAATAAATAACTTCAATAAAGCAGGTCAGTAAAGCATTTCAATAAATAGCTTCAATAAAGCATCTTAATAAATAACTTCAATAAAGCATGTCAATAAAGCATTTCAATAAATAGCTTCAATAAAGCATCTTAATAAATAACTTCAATAAAGCATGTCAATAAAGCATTTCAATAAATAGAGGTACCGGTCATCAATCCCTTTGGCAAGAGCTAAACACTCAACATTTCCTTAAGCTCTACACAGCAAGTATTCACCTCCTATCTTGTAAGAATAAACAGGTCATTTCAGGTAATTCACTGCATTTGGACGGGTCCAGTGCTGGACCAATCGGCAGATAATCAGGCATGAACAGTTAATGCAGCATGTGACTGTTTTCAGGCATAACCAGTAACCAGGTCTACACAGTTAATCTGGGGCAAGCCTAACTCTAGGCAAAGGCAGTTAATTTGGGGCCTCGCAGTCGCTAGAGGCACATGGGGACCAACAGGGCCCAGTCTCACTTCTCCCCGGGGGAGGGGCAAACTCAGGGCCTAGACCGGCCTGCAAATGTAAATGTAAATGTATTTAAGCTTATATAGCGCACAGCTACCCGCAGTGGGTTTCCCGGCGCTTGCTTAGGGAACCCGTCCTGGTATTCCCCTGTGAGATAACCCCGGCAGGGTATCCACAAGGTGAAAGCCAGGCATCCCGCCGCGAGGGGCCGTTGTGGAGATTAAGCAAGCTATTGCCCAGAGTCGCAGAGTGTGAACCCGTGAGTCGAGAAGGCACCGGAGTGAGAATTATCGAGTCCGTGGAATTTTTAGCCCAAGACCCGCCGAGGCAGGGAATAGAACCCTGGTCCAGGGCCGATCTCAGCTTCCGGGTCTGCCGCCTGTAACCCCCGAGCCACACTTCTCCACGCCTTCCGCCCTCCTCCCCTGGGTGTTACCTGGTGTCTTCGGCCCTCCGGGGCCCTTGCAACGGTTCTAGCAAGGCGGGCGGGGCTTCCGCCCGACCGGGGGCCTCACTCGGCCCGGCGCGGTGCAGGGAGCTGACACAGAGCACCGACGCCGGGGGCGAGGCAGCAGAAGGTGGGGGCAAGCCAGAGGGGGCTCTTCGGCTCCAGAGCTCCCCCTCCGCGTCGAGTCATGGCTTTCCCTGGGCACCAGGCCTTGTCAGAAGGGCTCGGCGGTGGCAGCCAATGGCTGCGCAGCTGGGGCGGGGCGTTGCAGATGACGCGGCGGTGCTCCCACTCAAGTGATGTGGGCCTGGAAGGCTTCAGGCCTAGTGCGGTCTGAGGTACTCGGTGCGGCGGCCCTCTCCTGGCATACAGGGGCCGCCGAGGGGGGCAAGATGACTGCGTAGGCTCCGACTGGGGCCGCAGGACACAGCGCGAGGGCAGGCAGCAGCGTTGGCGGCCGGAAGCGCCTCGGGGGTGTCGAGAGTGCGGCACTTGTGCCGCGATCGTGAAGAGATCTCCTCAGGCGCCTCAGGGGGGCAAGATACAGCGCTTGACGCCGAGCCAGGTGAGCACTTGAGGGGGCGTTACGGCACTCTCTTGAGGGGCTTAGCGCCGGGAGAATTTCAAAGCGCTACAGGGCAGGGTCAGTCAGCGCTCACACGGGCATAAGCGTGGGGGCAATCCAGCGCTTTTCAAGCGATTCAGCAGGGACTGCAGGCAGGATAGACAGCAGAGCAATTCAGTCAGTGGGGAGGCAGGCAGGACAGAATAGGCCCAGTTGGAGGCAGGGAGTGCGCTGGGGCAGCTCAGTCCAGTACCTGGTTGAACCCCCAGTAGTCTCTGTGTGGAGGGCAAGTAGTCTTCTTGGTGCTTGGTTGGTTCTGAGGTGGTTTCTTGAAGAGGGGCGGGGGTGGTTGAGTTGGAGGCTTACAAGTTACCTCAGGTCACTGAAGATGGTCCCTGGGTTCCCCAACCGCTGGGCCAGATCAGGGGGTTAGTCTAGGATACCTCACTCAGCTTAAGAGGCAGCACCTAAATCCTATCACTCCCAGTGGCATAAGTCCCTGACTAGGCCCTCCCGCCTAAATCTCCTGCGTGGCTCCCCCAGGTCAGTGATGCCCCAATTGACTAGAAACAGTTCCCTCCCTTACTTAAATATACCAAGGTCAGGTGACCACTCACTAAGGCGGCAAAAATAGGCACTGCCTTTCTTCTGGAAGGTTCCAGGAGCTTCCCCACCCTATCTATGGACAGGGGATGGCAGGCTGGTATTGCAACAAGGTATGGGGTCCCAGCCAGTTCCTGGCAACTAGGGTGCTACACTAAAAGACCACGCTGAAGTAGCAGAGGCCAGTGGCAGCCATATTTGGAGTAGAGAGCACCTGCACCCTAACATGGATTAGCCATGAAAAGGTGCCCGAAGACCTAAGGGCCAACAAAAAGAAGGTGGGAAAAATGAGGCAAGGGCGAAAAAAAATAGGGAAAGACCACCCTAGGGCTGACAGGTCTAACATGCGTCCCCCCATCCGAAAGAGGGGAGAGCTACCCAACCTCTAGGGAGTTCTCGTCACTAAGGCGGAAAAACCGGGAGAGACCGTCAGCATTGGCGTGGTCAACTCCGGGCTGATGTTCCACCCTAAAGTCCATCCCCTGTAGGGAAATGGACCACCTTAGCAACTTGGGATTTTCGCCTCTCATCTGCATGAGCCAACGAAGGGGACGATGGTCGGTTTGAATTAGGAAGTGAGAGCCAGAAAGGTATGGCCTCAGTTTCTTCAAGGCCCAGACCACAGCGATGGCTTCTCGCTCGATGGTACTCCATCGCCGTTCCCAAGGGAGGAGTCTTCGGGAGATGAAGGCCACAGGTTGGTCTTGACCGTCATTGTTGAGTTGTGATAGCACGGCGCCTACACCATGCTCTGAGGCATCTGTCTGCACAATGAATTCTTTTTGGAAGTCCGGAGTGGCCAGCACCGGAGCGGTGCACATCGCCCGCTTCAGTGTTTCAAATGCCTCCTGGCAAGCAGCCGTCCAGATCACCTTGCGGGGCTGCTTTTTGGACGTCAACTCAGTCAAGGGGGCCACGATGGTGCCGTATCCCTTGACGAACCTGCGGTAGTAGCCAGTGAGGCAGAGGAAAGCTCAGACCTCAGTCTGCATTTTGGGGGGCTCCCAGGCCATGATGGTCTCAATTTTGGCCTGGAGGGGTTGCACCTTACCCCCGCCCACCAGGTGTCCCAGGTACACGACAGATTCCTGTCCAATCTGGCACTTGCTAGCCTTGACGGTGAGGCCAGCACGTTGCAAAGACTGCAGCACCTCCTGGAGATGCTGCAGATGGTCCTCCCAGGTGCTACTGAAGACAGCTAAGTCATCCAGGTAGGCCGCTGAGAAGGACTCCAGGCCAGATAGCACCTGGTTCACCAACCGCTGGAAAGTGGCTGGAGCATTTTTGAGCCCGAAGGGCATCTCTCGGAATTGGAAGTGGCCCTCGGGGGTGGAGAACGCTGTCTTCTCCTTCGCTCCATCGGCCATGGCAATCTGTCAGTACCCTCATGTCAAGTCGATGGTGCTGAGGTACTTGGCTGCTCCCAGCCGGTCAATCAGCTCGTCTGCCCATGGGATCGGGTGAACATCTGTCTTGGTGACCGAGTTTAATCCCCGATAGTCCACACAGAACCGAAGTTCCGGTGTGGTGCCCGGTGGAGCGGCTTTTGGTACCAACACAACCAGACTGGCCCACGTGCTGCTGGAAGGTTCTATCACCCCCAGCTCCAGCATTTTGGTCACCTCACCCTGGATGCTGTTCTTTACTTTATCGGACAGCCGGTAAGACTTGGTTTTTACTGGCGGACTGTCCCCTGTGTCCACATCATGGGTTTACAGATGTGTAATTCCAGGCGTGAGGGAGAACAACAAGGCGTGCTGCGCCAATACCTGGCTGCAGTCCCTCTGTTGCTCTTGGGTCAAGGATGGGGAGAGGACAACTCCCTCCATTGAACCATCCTTTTCCCGAGCCGCTAGAAGGTCAGGAAGAGGCTCACTCTCCTCCTCCTCGCTCCCATCCATCACCATGAGGAGAGCAAGCTCTGATCGCTCATGGGGAGTCTTCAGACGGTTGACGTGGAGCACCCGATGGGGCTGACGGGGGGTCTTCAAGTCAACAACGTAGGTGGTCTGGCCTCGACGCTCCACAATCTCGTACGGACCAGTCCACCGGTCCTGGAGGGCACTAAGCTCCCCAGGCTCCATGACCCACACCTTCTGTCCAGCGTTCAACTCCACCGTCCGAGCGTTGCGGTCATACCACTCCTTCATGACGGCTTGGCTAGCCTCTAAGTTGTCTGAGGCTTCTTTCCACAGCTTGGCCATCTGGCTGCGGAACACCAGCATATAGCTGACACCATCATGGGGAAGCTTCTTCGAAGTCTTCTCCCATCCCTCTTTGACCAGGCTGAGGGGTCCCCTAACGGGATGGCCTTCGAGCAATTCGAAGGGGCTAAACCCGACTACCTTTTGTCGTACCTCGCGGTATGAAAACAGCAAGCACGGGAGGAGGATGTCCCATTTCCACCTCAAGTCCTCGGGCAGGCTCCGGATCATCCCCTTCGAGGTCTTATTGAAGCGATCTACGAGCCCGTTAATCTGGGGGTGGTAAGGAGTGGAGAACCGATAGGTCACTCCACACTCCTTCCACATGGCCTGCATGTAGGCCGACATGAAATTTGTGCCCCTGTCTGACACCACGACCTTGGGGAATCCCACTCTGGTGAATATTCTCATCAGGGCCCGCGCCACCACAGGTGCAGTGGCGGTCCTCAGAGGAATAGCCTCTGGGTACCGAGTGGCGTGGTCCACTAACACCAAGATGAACCGGTGTCCCGCAGAGGTCGGAGGGTCCAACGGCCCAACGATGTCGATTCCGACCCGCTCAAAAGGGGTCCCGACTACTGAGAGTGGTTCCAATGGGGCCTTCACTTTGGTCCCCGTCTTGCCACTGGCCTGGCAAGTCTTGCAGGTCTTGCAGTAGGTGTCAGAGGCAACCCTCATCCTGGGCCAATAAAAATGGGGTACTAGCCTCGCAAAGGTCTTGTCCTGGCCGAGGTGTCCAGCCCAGGGGATCTCATGCGCCAGTTCCAATAAAAAGGCCCGGTAGCACTGGGGGACCACTAAGGCCCTCGAGGATCCATGTACCGGAACCTTAGGCTCACTGTACAGGAGGCCATCCTCCCAATACACGTGAAATCTGCCGGCCTCCTGATCATCCGCTTGGGCTTCCGCCTGTCGCCGCATGCCTTCAAGCGTGGGGCACTCCTTCTGCGCCCAACAGAATTCCTCCCGGGTAGGCCCTCCTTCCACATGCCAATCGGCAAGGGTCGGCAAGTCCCCCACGGGAACGACATCCACCTCCACGGACTCCGTGGGTACATCCGCAGGCTCCCCATCCATCACACGGGCGTGTCCACCACTCCATTCTCCTCTGGACCGGCATTGGGTTGGGCCATTGTCTCAGGCTCCAACCCAGGTTGAGCACCTTGCCAGGCAGCCATGGACCGCGTGACCATGCAAGTCCACCCTGGTAACCCCAGCATCTCGGTGTCAATCAATCAATCAGGAGTTTGTTAAAGCGCGACTACTCACCCGTAAGGGTCTCAAGGCGCTAGGGGTGGGGGGGTGCAGGTTCCATTCCATCAAGGAGGGGGTCTGTCAAAGAGCCAGGTTTTGAGGTTTCTTGCGAAGATGGGGAGCGATGTTGTCTGTCTGAGGTGGAGCGGAAGGGCGTTCCATGCTTTGGCCGCGAGGAAGGAGAAGGAGTGGCCTCCCGATCTGGTCTTTCTGGTGCGGGGGACCACGGCGTAGGAAAGCTGGGCTGATCGTAGGGTCCTTTGGGGTGCGTGGAATTTGAGTCGGCTGTTCAGGTATGCTGGTCCGGTGCCGTGGAGGGCCTTGTGTGCGTGGGTGAGCATCTTAAAGGTGATTCTCGCCTCGACGGGGAGTCAGTGGAGTGTGCGCAGGTGTTGGGAGATGTGGCAGTGTTTTGGCAGGTTGAGGACCAGTCTTGCGGCGGCGTTCTGGATGTTCTGTAGCTTGCGGATGAGGTTTTTGTTTATTCCGGCGTAGAGTGCGTTGCCGTAGTCGAGTCTGCTGGTGACCAGGGCGTGAGTGACTGTCTTTCGGTGTTCGAGGGGGATCCATTTGAAGGTCTTACGAAGGAGGCGGAGGGTGTGGAAGCAGGAAGATGAGACAGAGTTGATCTGGCGGTCCATTTTGAGCTCGGAGTCCAGGATGATTCCCAGGTTGCGTGCGTGGTCTGTGGGGGTTGGCGGGTGTCCGAGGGCGGTGGGCCACCAGGTGTCGCTCCAGGCGTCGGGGTTTGGGCCCATGATGAGTACTTCTGTTTTGTTGGTGTTTAGTTGAAGGCAGCTGTTTTTCATCCATTTGGCGACGGCTTCCATGCCTTCTCGAAAGTTGCGTCTGGCGGTGTTGGGCTTGTTGGATAGGGAAAGGATGAGCTGGGTGTCGTCTGCATATGACACGATGTTGAGTCCGTAGGTTCTGACGATGGGGGCAAGTGGAGCCATGTAGACGTTGAAGAGCGTTGGGCTGAGGGAGGAGCCCTGGGGGACTCCGCAGGTGATCGGTGTGGGGTCCGAGAGGAAAGGGGGGAGTCTGACCCGCTGCGTCCTGCCGGAGAGGAAAGAGCAGATCCAGTCGAGGGGCTTGTCCTGGATTCCTGCATCGTAGAGTCTGCGTATTAGGGTGCGGTGGGAGACTGTGTCGAACGCCGCTGATAGGTCGAGGAGGATGAGGGCTACTGTTTCTCCTTTGTCCAGTAAGGTGCGGATGTCGTCTGTTGCGGCGAGGAGGGCGGTTTCCGTACTGTGGTTTTTTCTGAAGCCGGATTGGGAAGAGTCGAGGATGTTGTGTTCTTCAATGAATGTGGCGAATTGGCTGTTGATGGCTTTCTCGATGACTTTCGCTGGGAACGGGAGCAGGGAGATGGGTCTGTAGTTTTTGAGGTCGGTGGGGTCCGCTGAGGGTTTCTTTAGGAGGGGGTTGACCTCGACGTGTTTCCAGTCGTCGGGGAATGAGGCGGTCGCCAGGGAGCGGTTGATGGTTTGGCGGAGCATGGGTGCGATGGTGTTGGCGGCTCTGTTGAAGATGTGGTGGGGGCAGGGGTCCGTGGGGGCCCCTGAGTGGATTGACTTCATTGTCTTCAGTGTGTCTTTGGTGGTGAGGGCTGTCCAGGTGTGGGCCTTAAACTCCACTTCCTTCCAGGCCGTATGTTCCAGGTCATTACCTAGCAGACAGTCCACAGGCAAGGCAGGGCTGATCGCAACTCTCAATGGGCCTGACACTCCTCCCCACTCAAAGGGAACTTGAGCCACCGGATAGTAGCTCATACTGCCGTCAGCCAACACGGCCGGATGGAACACATCAGGTACTACCTGCTCAGGGGACACAAGCCGCCTCACTACGGTGGTCATGCTGGCACCTGTGTCCCTCAGAGCATCCACCTCCTCCCCATTGACCTTCACCCTCTGCTGGTACTTAGCAGTATTCGATGGTAAGGGCGTCACTGGGACCATCTCTCTATCCCCAAGTGAAACCAGGGTCAGGCCTGTCCACTCCCCTTCCCTATCTAGGGGCAGCTCCACCCTGAGCGCTACACTAGCCACCCCGGAACTCTTGCCACCAGTGGGGGCAGGGGGTCGTTTGCGACACTGGGCATCTCCGTTGTAGTGTCCGACCTCTCCGCATTCATAGTACCAGACCACTTTTGGCTGCTGACTCTTGTCAAGGTAAGTGGGTTTTGGGGAACGGGACTGAGGTGGGGTACCTACTCCTCTACCAAACTGTCTAGTTTGTGGGGCTCGTGAGAACTACGTCTTTTTATCTCCCCCCTCTCTCTTCTGAGGGGCGCCCTGTCCACCTTTCGGGCCATCTCCCCCGGAGCCCTTGTGTGACACCCGGGTGCTGACCCAGATATCCGCCTCCTCCGCAAGCTCACTGGGATCAGTAAGCTTGCGGTCCACCAGATGTTGGTGCAGCTCCGGAAAACACATATCCAGGAGGTGCTCTCTCAAAAAAAGGTTGTACAGGCCCTCATAATCATGCACCTCGCTGCCACGCACCCAACCATCCAGAGTCTTACGGGCATAGTCAAAAGAATCCACCCAATTCTGTGTGGACAGCTTATGGCTGCCACGAAACTTCTGGCGATACCTTTCGGGGTTGAGGACAAACTTTTTAATCAGAGCCTCCTTCATGGGGGGATACCTAAACTGGTCTGCCTTCTCCAAGTACAGGAGGGTGACCCTGATGTTGGGGGGTATATAACGGTACAAGCCACCTCCCCAATGTTTCTCGGGCACCCCATGGGCAGTCAAGGCCACTTCATACGCCTCCAACCACCTCGCAATGTCATCCCCCTTGGTGTAGCTTGCTATCACCTCCTTAGGTAACCAGAATCTGGGCTCCTGCTGAGCCCCTGGTACGCTGCCACCATTAGGACTACCTGGCACACCCAACTGTAAAGCTCTCAGGTCCATTTCCTTGAGCTGAAGCTCGTGCGCCAACTTCCTTTCCTCCATAGCTAATCTTTCTCTCTCCAAAGCAAACTTCTTATCTTCCCTTTCTCTCTCCCACTCGTGCTCTAGCTTGGCCAGCTCCCACTTCAATCGCCTCTCCTCCTTCCTGTCCTCATACCCCGGCGATGATGCACTCCCCCTAGATACACTACTCCCTGCCCCGGAACGTCTTCCTGGCAACACATTGTCAGTCATATCAATGCTGAGCAGGCCTGGGGGTTCTGGAGTGCCCGCCTCCCTTGGTGTGACCTGTCCCTCTTGTTCCCCATCCTCTTCCTCCTCTGGGTGGGCCCTTACCCATGCCCTCAAGGCGGTGCTGAGTTCTTCTTTCACAGCTCTCCGCCCAACCGGCACCCCCATCTCCTGACAAAACTCCTTTAACTGCGTTACCGAATACTCATCTAGGTCAGCCAGCTGGAATTCCATTTTGTCAGGTGGGGACCCAGATAACCTGGAAGAAAGATACTAGGACGTAGGCAACAATGCTGGGTCAACACAGGTCCCTACACACTCTGCAGGCTAGACAGTAAGCTACAGGTCCTGAATCCCACAGCTCGCCACCAATGTAAGAACTGGGACCACCAGTTCTCCGGGGGGTAGCTTGGCTCGAGCGGGTAGGCAACCAGGGGCTTACGTGTAAAGTAGCTTCATAACACACTCATCCACTGAGACAAGGAGTGGGCGCAGTAATGGAGTCCACACCAGTACTTTTGATTTAAAATCAGTAGCTTTTATATAATATTTAGTTCAGGGTCATAAATTCATCTTCATTACTTAAAGCATTCCATTAGGCATTTCAATAAAGTACTTCAATAAATAACTTCAATAAAGCAGGTCAGTAAAGCATTTCAATAAATAGCTTCAATAAAGCATCTTAATAAATAACTTCAATAAAGCATGTCAATAAAGCATTTCAATAAATAGCTTCAATAAAGCATCTTAATAAATAGCTTCAATAAAGCATTTCAATAAATAGAGGTACGGGTCATCAATCCCTTTGGCAAGAGCTAAACACTCAACATTTCCTTAAGCTGTACACCGCAAGTATTCACCTACCATCTTGTAAGAATAAACGGGTCATTTCAGGTAATTCACTGCATTTGGGCGGGACCACTGCTGGACCAATCGGCAGATAATCAGGCATGAACAGTTAATGCAGCATGTGACTGTTTACAGGCATAACCAGTAGCCAGGTCTACACAGTTAATCCGGGGCAAGCCTAACTCTAGGCAAAAGCAGTTAATTTGGCCCTCCGGGGCCCTTGCGACGGTTCTAGGACGGCGGGCGGGGCTTCCGCTCGACTGGAGGCCTCACTCGGCCCGGCGCTGTGCAGGGAGCTGACACAGAGCACCGGCGCCGGGGGCGAGGCAGTAGAAGATGGGGGCAAGTCGGAGGGGGCTCTTCGGCTCCAGGGCTCCCCCACCACATCGAGTCAGGGCTTTCCTCGGGCGCGGGGCCTTGTCAGCGGGGTTCGGCGGTGGCAGCCAATGGCTGCGCAGCTGGGGCAGGGGCGCGGCCGATGACGCGGCGGCGCTCCCGCTCACGTGATGTGGGCCTGGAAGGCTTCAAGCCTAGCGCGGCCTGAGGTACTCGGTGCGGCGGCCCTCTCCTGGCATACGGGGGCCGCCGAGGGGGGCAAGATGACTACGTAGGCTCCGCTGGGGCCGCAGGACACAGCGCGAGAGCAGGCAGCAGCGTCGGTGGCCGGAAGCGCCTCGGGGGTGTCGAGAGTGCGGCGCTGGTGCCGCGATTGTGAAGAGATTTCCTCAGGCGCCTCAGGGGGGGCAAGATACAGCGCTTGACGCCGAGTCAGGTGAGCTCTTGAGGGGGCGATACGGCGCTCTCTTGAGGGGCTTAGCGCCGGGGGAATTTCAAAGCGCTACAGGGCAGGGTCAGTCAACGCTCACACGGGCATAAGCGTGGGGGCAATCCAGCGCTTTTCAAGCGATTCAGCAGGAACAACATCTCTGTAGCTGGTACTTGGCAATTCGTCCTCTTCTTCTTCTGGAATTACTTCTAACTTCCCAGTTCTAGAATTTCCGGTCCTGCTTTCAGAGCTTCCAGTCTGCTTTTCAATACTCTCCTGATCTTGAATCTCTTCTGACACAGTTTGTTTTTCAGTTCTTTTTTCTAGAACATCTTTATCATTTTCTGAATCAACAACAACAATTTCTAGATCTTTTTCATTTGATGCTTGATCTACATCAGAATTTTCCAGATGTCGACTTTCCTGTCGATCTTCAGAATCTGGATCTTCAGGTTCTTCTTCTGAGTCTGAATCAGTTGTAGTGCCGTCACTATCTTCATCAGGGTTATCACGCGAATGGTGTGACTTGCAGGCACCCACCTCTTCAGACCCCTACATTTAACAGCATTTGTTGTGACTAGTATCACCTGTCTTACTTTTTGCCACCTGAGTACTAAACAGTTTCTCCACCGATGAACCTTTGTTCTGACCCAGTCAGTAAAAAAACAAGCAGGCAAATCGTTTTGGGGAACCATCCTGAGGATGACAGGTCTAACACACCCCAAACATCAAAAAATGGGGTCAGAACTGGAGGTAAAAATATCACTTTTTTGACAGCCCCCAAAATATTGTGAGCATTGTTAAGCAGCTAGATAAGGATGGCCTGAAATAACAGCTTCATTGGGACCATATTAGCACATGGTGAGAACTATGTATAATGCAACATGTTAGAGTTAAACAAGAAAAGAAACATTTGGTGCATATATACGTCTTGAGATCAAATACGGACTTTATTTGTAATCTTCATATAGCTTGCCGATCATTCTTCCGAGAACACTTTCTTCTTTCCCTTACTGCAGCTTGGCTCTTAAGTTTGATTCTTTCTTAATTTTGCAACGAATAAAACCTTTTTTTACTGGAATATCTTTGTCTCCATAGGCTCACAAATTCTACCTACTTCAGGAAGAAAGTTTAGTCAAACTGCACTCGTTTGCATCCCTGTTGTAAACTCAAGCTTCCACTTGCCGGGGCTGTCCATGTTGCTATGGGAGAGGCCTGCTTCGGTATGCGATGATTCGAGGCCTTAATTCGTTGCCATAGGGACAAAAGGCTGCACTCTTCAGATACAGTTCAATAAAGACGTAGTTCTAAAATCTCGTTAAGCAGCTGTTAAATGCCCAGTGCCAAGCATATTGTGCCAAAGAAGGAAAACATTTGTTGCAATTGGGAAGGGTTGGCTCGATTTAATTTGCTGTAATTATTCTTGCTTGCCCTGGTTTGGCCTTTGATGTCTGATTTTTTGATCAAGCACAGGTTTATTGCAACTTTGAGTGAAACGTTTACTTTTCGGTATAAAAAACATGGTGTATAAATTAGAATCGCTGCCTGGACCTGATTTATGAGAAGTGGACTTAGTCAAGGTGAGCAACCCAGGAGGTTGATTTATGAGTGTTCTCTGGAAATAACATATTGTACCACATGAATGATATTGTATTATGTATTGCAACTACTTCTTTTCTTTTTATTGCAGTTTTATATAGCGTTTTAAACTGAGCGAACTCGGCGCAAGGGCATTGGAGCTCTTTATATGAGCGAGTACCATAGAACATTCCACAAGGTCAGATCTGTATGTTTTTTAGTTACATGGAGATTAAGTCATTTGCGCAGAATCACGGGATGTTGATCAGACACTGGGACATTCCATTTAACCTCCGCCCACCCGCTCCAGTCAGCACTTTGCTTTCTCCTTCTTAAGGCAATATGCAGTGGTGGCTCTGCACATGATAAAAATTTGAGTGCTTTTTCAGTTATTTTGAGTATTTTATTTTACTGTTTCTCATGTTGCAGTTGATCCAGCACTCCTTCCAAAATTCTGCATAAATGACCACCAAACTTACCAATCAATACCAGGCCCATAAAAATAACAGAGCAGCTGAATCATGAGGCGAATGAATCTAATATGTTGTTTAAACTATCCACAATAAACAAGACCAGCTTGTCATTTAGTAAGTTTATTCAAACATTTTCATGAAAACTTAGGCTTTGGAACTTTATTAAACAAGTATTAGAAAATGTCATTAAAGAAAGGTTTATTCAGCATTTATAAAGAGAGCTTGATTCAAGAAATATTATTCATTAACAGAAATAAGTGAAAAAGAGCATTTCCAAACCCTAACTAATTCCCTGTCTCTACCCTCATCGCCTGAAAACAAAGTCTTTTAAAAGTCTCCTTTCCTTAAGTGCGTTCGTCGATCAGCAGAGCACGACCCTCTGGAATCAAGAAGCGTAGGAAAAAGTCTGCTCCTTGAGCCAATTCTTATACCCTAAAACTAAGGCTAAACTAACTATTTTCACATTCCAACAGCTAAATTCTGGTTCCCCATTGGCTGAACCACCTCATGCCACAGTAAATTGTGACATCTTCCACCTCAGGTCCGGGCTTTTACACAAAGCCATTGTTCATGCACAGAGTCTAGGCGACAGTTCCTTAGGCTACTACATTTTGTAGCAAAGATGTTCATGTAATGCACAAAAATGCCACGACTCACATCCTGGCCTTGAGCCTGACCGTTCTGAGCTTCCCGTGGCACAATAGCAAACCTCTCCACAGGGTCGCCTTTGGCAGTTCTTTTCAAAACTTTTCACAATAAAAGTTTATAGGCTTCTCATCTTTTTCAAAATAAGTTTTCTCTTGTTGCTTCACATCAGCAGGCCTCTTTTCAGAAAGCTTCAATTTTCTGCGCCACTTTTTCTTGCGTCACTTTTTTTTAAAATGCATTATTTTTCTGCAGCCAACTCTAAGCTTCATTTGGAAAACTATTATTTAAACAAACACAAAACATCAATTAATTAAAGAATTAACATTTGTTCTGTTACCCACCTCCTTTGCTAAATGTTAACCCATTAATTATGTTACCTAGCAAAAGCACATTTAAGCAGCATATATTACCTTTGATATACCAATCCGATCTGACCACTGCGCCTCGGCCTGGTCGCCCCAACGCTCCTCGTACCTCCTGCTCCTGCCACCTGCCTCCTGCTGCTGTGCCTGTCTGCCTGCTCGCCTACGCCGTCAGCGAGCGCCCCAGCCACCGCAGGGCCGCCCGCCAAGCCCGCACTCGCTTTTCCCGCCACTGCCTGCCTGCGGCCCCGCCCCCCCGCCATCCGATTGGATCCCACACTCCCGCCTCCCAGCTGACCCGCCCTCCCGGCTCCCTTCTTATGATGCCCCCTCAGCGACCGCGCAGCGGACGCACGCAGCGGGAGCACAGATTGAGCGCCGAAGGTGCGCCAAAGGTAAGCCCGTCTGCGCCCGTCCGCGCCTGGACCGCGCCCAGTGCCAGGACCCCTGGCCCCCACAGACACCAGCCCATCCGCCGGACCTACGACGCCACTGAACTCAACGCACTCAACGCCGGCCCAATCCCGGGCTGCTACCGAGCCACCCCGAGACGCACCCACGGACCCTTCTGCTGCCACTCCTGCAAGTTCACCTGCATCCGGACCTGCACTACTCCAGCACAGACCAAGACCAAGACGAGCAACAGCAGCAGCCACCTGAAATGCTTCCTGCTCAACACCCGCTCCGTCCACAGACACGCCGTCGAGCTCTGGAACCTGCTCGACACCACAACCCCAGACGTCGCCTTCCTCACGGAAACCTGGATGAATGCCTTATCAGCGCCCGACATCGCCATCGCCATCCCAGACGGCTACAAGATCATCCGAAGGGACCGCATCAGCCAGACTGGAGGAGGCATCGCCATCATCCACAAGAACACCATCCGCATCACGACCAACACCGACGACACCCTCGCACCCGCCGAGCACCTGCACTTCCAGGTCCACATCAACCCCAAGACCACCCTCAGAGGCACCCTCATCTACAGACCCCCGGGACCACGCACACAATTCAGCGAAGACATCGCCGACTTCATCAGCCCGCACGCCCTCCCCTACGCTGACTACATCCTCCTCGGGGACCTCAACTTCCACCTGGAGAACAACAACGACCGCAACACCACCACCCTGCTGGACAACCTCGCAAACCTCGGACTCAAGCAGCTGGTGACCACCCCCACCCACTACGCCGGACACACACTCGACCCCGTCTTCTCATCCAGCAAGGACATCACCTTCAGCCACGCCACCGGACTCCACTGGACGGACCACAGCTGCATCCACTTCAGCTTCAGAAGAACCACGATCCACCACCACCAGCAACAGGTTGCACGCAGAAGCTGGAACAAGATCACAACCGACCAACTCGCGACTTCCCTGAGCAAGAACCCACCCACCAGCGCAACGAACCCTAGCCAAGCGGCCACCAACCTCACAAACTGGATCAGCGACTGCGCAGATGACCACGACCCCTGAGGACCCCGCCTAGCAGACCCGGCAGCAAGAAAGCCCCATGGATCACCGACGAACTCAAGAGCTCCAAGAAGAACTGCCGAGCCCTCGAGAGAGGCTGGCGCAGAGACCCAACACCGGACAACATGACTGCCCTCAAGCTCGCCACCCGAAAACACCACCAACTGATCCACGCCACCAAGAAATATGCATTCACGGAACGACTGGACAACAACGCACACAACAGCAAGGAACTCTTCAACATCGTTAAAGAGCTCTCCAACCCCAACGCCGGAAACAACGACATCACCCCTTCGCAAGACCTCTGCAACTCCCTCGCCTCCTACTTCCACAACATGATCGCGGACATACACAACAGCTTCAGCACTCAACAGAAGCACGCCACGACCGAACCACCGCCCCCCACCACCACCCTCCGCGCCTGGACCCCGATCAGCACCGAAGACATCGTCCGCACGATGAACTCCATCCTCTCCGGATCTCCGACCGACCCCTGCCCTCACCACGTCTTCAACAAGGCCGACGCTGTCATCGCACCCCACCTCCGGGACATCATCAACACCTCCTTCGACACCGCTACCTTCCCGGAGAGCTGGAAGCACGCCGAACTCAGCGCTCTACTAAAGAAGCCATCAACCGACCCCACCAACCTCAAGAACTACCGCCCCATCTCGCTTCTCCCGTTCCCTGCAAAAGTCATCGAGAAGACCGTCAACAAGTAGCTGGCCGCCTTCCTCGAGACAAACAGATCCCTCGACCTCTCGCAGTCTGGCTTCCGGGCCAACCACAGCACCGAGACCGCCCTGATCGCAGCCACCGATGACATCCGAGCCCTGTTGACGACGGAGAAACAGCAGCCCTCATCCTCCTAGACCTCTCCGCGGCCTTCGACACTGTCTGCCACCGTACACTAGAGCAGCGCCTCAGCAACGTCGGAATCCAGGAGAAGGCACTGGAGTGGATCATCTCCTTCCTCGCCGGAAGGACACAGAGAGTCCGCCTCCCCCGTTCAGATCAGAAGCCACCGAAGTCATCTGCGGCGTTCCTCAAGGCTCCTCGCTCAGTCCAACCCTCTTCAACGTCTACATGAGCCCCCTCGCAGACATCGCACACCAGCACAACCTCAACATCATCTCCTACGCCGACGACACCCAGCTGATCCTCTCCCTCACCAACGACCCCGCCACCGCCAGAGCCAACCTTCACGAAGGGATGAAAGAGGTAGCCGAATGGATGAAGAACAGCCGCCTGAAACTGAAATCGGACAAGACGGAAGTCCTCATCCTGGGATCTTCACCCTCCGCCTGGGACGACTCCTGGTGGCCCCCTGCCCTAGGCAGCGCACCCAAACCAACAGACCACGCACGCAACCTGGGCTTCATCCTGGACTCCTCCCTCTCCATGACCAGACAAGTCAACGCCGTCTCCTCGTCGTGCTTCAACATCCTGCGCAAGCTACGCAAGATCTTCTGGTGGATCCCCACCGACACCAGAAAGACGGTCACCCAGGCCCTCGTCACCAGCCGTCTGGACTACAGCAACTCCCTCTACGCCGGAACCACCGCCAAACTCCAGAAGAGACTCCAGCGGATCCAGAACGCCTCAACACGACTCATACTGGACATCCCCCGTCGCAGCCACATCTCCGGACACCTGAGAGACCTGCACTGGCTTCCGGTCAACAAGAGAATCACCTTCCGTCTCCTCACCCACGCACACAAAGCCCTACACAACCAAGGCCCAGGATACCTCAACAGCCGCCTCAACTTCTACGCTCCCAAACGCCAGCTTCGATCGACCGGACACGCCCTCGCCACCGTCCCCCGCATCCGAAGAGCCACCACAGGGGGACGGTCCTTCTCCTACCTCGCCGCCAAGACATGGAACTCCCTCCCGACCCACCTCCGCCTGACCCAGGACCACCTCGCCTTCAGGAAGCAACTCAAGACCTGGCTGTTCGAGCAGTAGCGGACCCCCCTCCCCTAGCGCCTTGAGACCCTCTGGGTGAGTAGTGCGCTATATAAATGCTTTGATTGATTGATTGATTGATTGATTGATTGATCTGGAACTGCATTTGTCACAGAAAAGACAAGAAAAAAGCACATTTAAAAGCACATGCTATAATTTTTGACAGCAGCAGTTAGTATACGACAAAGACAATAGACAATAATATTGTATTATTTCTTTTGCATTTTGCACAAATAAGCATACTGTTAGTCCCATGTGTTCATATTGCACAGTTTATTCTAGGTTGATTTAATAACATGCAGCAAACATATTAGTTTTATTAAACATTATGGAAGTCTGACTTCACAAGCCTGAACAAAATATTGTTCTTTAACCCGCTCCATCAACTCCCTCATCTGGTGATTTTAAAAATCACCAAACACCACCCAAAATTTTCACAAATTTTACCTATTGAACATGTTTCAGGCTTACTCAGGATTAGTATTTAAACTCTAATTTCATCTATATTTCTGCAACTCTCATATTGAGTCCTACAAAATTCTTCTAATTCTATTTCCTTTTCCCTTTCTTTATTCAGCTAAGTTGGATCCTTTCCACCTTTGAATCCCCAACCCCAATGAATTTCTAGGTATCTACATTTTGAATTGCACCAACAAAACAAATATCAATCTGAGTATTATAAAACAAAACAAAAAAAAATACATTTTGAAAAATGAGTATATAGTATATACCCCCTCTTTTTTTTTTTTTTTTTTTTTTCAAATTCTAAAACATGTTTTCTTCGACCTTGCGTCTTACATACAAGTGTTTCCAGCTAACACAATTTCTTCGACCTTATATCACCTAACACAATTTCTTCAGCCTTATGCCAAAAGCAAACCTCAACTAAATCTAATCATTGTCACTATTTTCTTCCAAATCTTCCTGACTGCTACTACTGACCTCAAATACTGGTCGGATAATTATGTAGGCCCAATATCTCATTAATCTGTTCTTTAGATTTTTTCACCAACTTGCACTTCAAGTCTTCTTTTGGCCAGACATCACCTTTTCTCAAGAGTTTCTTCTTAGGCTCTATTTCATTACATTCAGCTTTCCAAGCCCTTTTTCTGAATTTTCTTATTTCAGACTTTTCATCACTGTCATCCGAGTCAGTTTCAGAGATTTCAATACTGTATCTAGGAACTTCTTTACTCGGCAGCTTCACTGCGTTAGGAACAACATCTCTGTAGCTGGTACTTGGCAATTCGTCCTCTTCTTCTTCTGGAATTACTTCTAACTTCCCAGTTCCAGAATTTACGTTCCTGCTTTCAGAGCTTCCAGTCTGCTTTTTAATACTCTCCTGATCTTGAATCTCTTCTGACACAGTTTGTTTTTCAGTTCTTTTTTCTAGAACATCTTCATCATTTTCTGAATCAACAACGACAATTTCTAGATCTTTTTCATTTGATACTTGATCTACATCAGAATTTTCCAGATGTCGACTTTCCTGTCGATCTTCAGAATCTGGATCTTCGGGTTCTTCTTCTGAGTCTGAATCAGTTGTAGTGCCATCACTATCTTCATCAGGGTTATCAGGAGGTGGTACGCGAATGGTGTGACTTGCATGCACCCACCTCATCAGACCCTTACATTTAACAGCATTTGTTTTGACTAGTATCACCTGTCTTACTTTTTGCCACCTGGGTACTAAACAGTTTCTCCTCCGATGAACCTTTGTTCTGACCCAGTCTCCTGCCAATAGATCATGAGCCTGCTCCTTTTCTTTTGAAATCACATCTGTTCCCACAGTAATTGTGTCATTTTTTCTTGCTGGAAAAGCTTCTACCCATTTTGAAAATAAACAAATGATGACTAGGACATATCTCAGTTTGTTATGTTGGGGCATTTCAATAAAATCTATTTGAATACTTGTAAATGGACCACCCTCCCGGCCTATGATTTTCAAACTCTCAATTATCTTTTGACCTGGATTGTATTTCTGGCATGTCAGACATCTTTGACAAAGTGACTCCGCAACTAATCTGAACTTCGGATTGTACCATGCCTTTCTGAAAATTTTCATTATGTCATCTCGATTTACATGACCCTCCCCATGATACATTCGAGCCATATTTGAAATAATGCTGTTTGGTATGACCAATCTGTCATCTTTGTAAACCCAAATCTTATCACTTTCTCTTTGTTTACAGCCCTGTCTCAGCCATCCAATTTTCTCTTCCTCAACTGCCTTATCTTGTAATTGTTTTAATTCTTTCCATGTCTGAATTACAAAGATTATTATCAGAATGCTTGAAACATGTTCTCCACATTTTTCCCGATTGATTACAACCCTCTCCTGAGCACAGAACTTAGCAATGGTACCTGCATACTCATTGCCTTTTGAGACATAAGCATTTTTCTCTCCATTTGCAGCATATTTTATCACTGCTAATGGGTCTTTTACATCTGCTTTTGTCAATCTTTGCAATGGCTTCGCAATTACAGAGAAACCACTAATCCATTGACAACAATAACCAACCATGCCCAGGAACATTCTTACCTGTTTTTTTGTCTTTGGGGGTTCCATTGCCTGAATTATTTTAATTCTCTCAATAGTTACCTGTCTGGTTCCTTTTGCAATTCTATGTCCAAGGTATTTAACCTCTTTTTTGCAAATTTGTAATTTTGCAGGTGACACTTTGTGACCCTCTTCTGCCAAATGATTCAATAGGGTTATGGTATCTGTTACACAGTTGCCTCTTGTTTTTGCTGCTACAAGCAAATTATCTATACACTGGACCAATGTTGATTTACCAAGTAATTCTAAATCTTCTAAGGTCCTTTTCAGCAATTCATTAAAAATAGAAGGACTCTCAGTGAACTCTTGAGAAAAGCAACACCATGCTAAAATTCTCTCTTGGAACCTGAAAGCAAAAATTGGTTGGCTCTCTGGGTGCATTGGGACAGTAAAGAAGGCATTACATAGATTTATTACCAAATACCACTCAGCATCATGTGGTATCTGACAAAGGATCACTGCTGGGTTGGGCACAATAGGACAACAAAGGATAACTATCTCGTTAACTTTTCTCAGGTCCTGTACTATTCTGTGCGTTTCATCTGGCTTTCTAATACCCATAATTGGTGAGTTACAAGGACTGCTCTCAATCTCTTTTGGGACACCCTGTTTAATGAATTTTTCAATAACAGGTATAACTCTTTCAATTGTTTCTGGTTTCATTTTGTACTGTGGAACATTAGGAAATTCTATTCCCTGTTAATTGCAATTTTAACTGGATCTGCATTTTTTATTAAACCCATTTCATTACCTGTAAAATCCCAAATTTTAACATTGACTGTTTCTTTCAACTCTTTAGGTAAAACTTTTTTCTCAAGTACAAGAAATAATCTGATTTCTTCTGCTTCAAACATTGACATTGTCAACTTGTAAAGGCCATCCTCTTCTTGGGTTTGAAATTCAATTTCATCTGGTGAATCATAGATTGCACAGTTCAATTTACACAACAAGTCTTTTTCTAACAGATTTACAGGACTGCTGTCTCTTGAGAGAGGGAGCGGCGGAGGTATCTGATTCTGCTGAAACACCACCTGTCGCTGAATTTGTAGCTGTTGATTCAGCTCATTTATCTAATTTTGCATCTGTGAACACCATGATTCATTCTCAATGATATTTCTGGGCGAATTTTTACACTTCTCTAAAAAAGCTAAATTCGCTTTTTCCTTCTCCTTTTTCAAATTAAATCTTTTATATGGGCAATTTTACCTGTATTGTTCAAGCTTTCAATGTCCTCATCATCCTGATATGTTTTTAATTTGACTGTATTGATTGTACCATTTATTAATTTTTCTAAAACAACCTTTAATTTTGCAATATCCAGTAATTTGTACTCATCAGGCTGTGTCAGGTCAATCAGGTCAACATCAGAGTCTTCATGGGCAAATTTTGCGAATCTGGCGTTCGCGAATTTTGCGAATTTGCGAACTCGCAATCTGCAAAGTCCGCGAATTCCCGCGAATTTGCGGATTTTTTTTTTTGTGTTCGCAAGGGTTTCTGCCAGTTCGCGAGGATTTGGTACTAGTTCGCAATTGCGAACTTACTTGTCGGCTCGCAACGGTCGCGACTATGTTGTTTCTACGTCTGGTTCATCATCACAGCCTCCCAGCACCCTCTGTTTCACCACAGCCATCCTCTCTTTGACCCATGCCACCCTCTGTTACATCAATGCCACCCTCTGGTTCATCATCACTGTGGAAGATGGGGGGGAAAAGCAAGCACACCTGCCCTGCTTGAACTGACATGAATTAATTTGGGGTTAGTTTATTAACAACACCTGCCCTGCCCCAACTGACAATAATGAATTAGGGGCTAATTAACCCCTTCCACACTCATGACGAGCTGGGCTCGTCATGGTGTAGCCTCCTCGTACACTGATGACGAGCCCAGCTCGTCATGAAATAAAGTAAAACAGCAATTCCCAGCACAGGAGGGGAAAACGCCTAGCAGCCATGTGGTTAATGTGTCACTGAATTTGAAGTTCTAGCCTGGGACCTGCTTGTCTGCTCCCTTAGCTGTAAATTAGGACCTTTGTGGCATACAGTTAAAGTCAGAGCAGGGTCACACAATAGTTGCAAGTAGGCAACCGAATTCTGGAGGGCCCCCTCAGGAAGCACAACAGGGAATCGTTACAAATCATGAGATTGACCTTTCGCACCTGCTCATTTGTTTTGCTTTTGCAAAAATCGTTTTTCGGTAATTTCGCGCTATTCGCGAGGCTCGGCGTCGTGCGAAACCGACCGCGGAAGCCGCCAATTCGTGCGAATGAGCTTTATATTTTTTTGCGGCGTGTTATTTCGCGAGGTTTTTTGCAGTATTCGCGAGCCGTTTGCAGCGCAACACGCAAATTTACCCCAAGGTCGAGTACGGGCGCGGCCATTTTGTTTGCGTGACGTATTTCCATTTCCGCCCGCTATGTATAATCTCGCGAAGTAAGCGCATTGCGAGTACAAGTTCGCACGAGATCGCGAGGAAAATCGCGTGCGAACTTACTTTCGCGCTCGTGAACGGGCGGCCATCTTGTTTTTCATTCATTTCCTGTGTCTGGGCATGGTGTTTATCCTCTTGCTATCTTTGCCATCCTTTGCTTGTTTTCAGTTTTTTTTCGAACGATTTTGCTTCTTATGTATCCCTCTCTTTTCCTAGCTGTATATTTTTGTCTTTTCTGCTATTTTTGTTTACTTTTAAACTACTTTTTTAAACTCTTTTCTTTTCTTCTTCCCTATCCTATTCTTTCTTAATTTTCTACTTCCTACCTTACCTGCCCAGACCATGGTGAAGCCAGGCGCCGTGAAGCTGCCCAGGCACTTGAGGGCCGCAGCGGTGGCGGGGAGGAGGAGTCCTGGACCCCGTGCCAGGACAGCATGCGGGCGATTGAGGGGGGAGCAGGTGACACGACGGCAGATCTTCAGCCCGGAGGAAGTGGGCGCGCTGGTCTACTTCGTCCAGCGCCGCCTGCCCAGGACCATCGCGGGAGGCGGCAGGATCGCAGCCGGCGGCTACAACATCCGGGAGCGCCGGAAGCGGTGGCAGAAGGTGTGCTGGGCCATGTTCCAACTCTCCGGGGTCCAGCGCACCTACAGCCAGGCCACCCACCGCTGGACGGACCTCCTGGACCGGGAGCGCGACCTGCTGGACCAGCTCGGCTTGGAGATCCCCGGGCTCGGTGAGTAGTAGTAGCTATTTCATCACTCACTACTATGTTTTCTCCTGCTCTGTGTTGTTGTATTGCAAATATTTGTTTTTTACATGGAGCAAGCCAATAATGCTGCTGACGATTACATTGTAGTTAAATTATATTTCAAAATCTTCTGTGCATTTCAGGTGCACTGCTCTCCTTCTCAGTGGCGTTGCTACTATGCTTATTTGTTTTCTATTTTGTGGTCTCATTTGCCTGAGTAACTATTATGTATGAGTGTACTTTACAGAACTGCGTAATGCTAGACACTAGGGGGCAGATTACATTTACAAGCCCCTTGCGCCAAGTTTACGTTGCCTTGCGTGACGCAACAGCGCGTAAACGTGGCGCATCCCTGCGAGTCATTTACAGCGTGACGCATCTAGGGAGATGCGTCAGGTTATAAAGCCATGGGCCTGCGCCACAATGGGTGCGTTCCTAGTATGCAGGGTGGGCGGTCCGGCGGCTGTGCGCCTCGCGAAAGTGCCTGTGTGAAATCTACAAGATTTAACGCAGGCACTTCTGCGACGCTGCTACGTCAATTCAATTCCTTATGCCTGCTTGAAGCAGGCGTAAGGACTGACACAGCATGTTAAGTATTGGGTGGCCCTGAGCATTACTGGAGTTGCATTGCATTGGCGACGTGACTCCAGCGATGCGTCGCTCTTACGTGACGAGAAGCGTCACGCAAGTGCCTACCCTTGCGCCAGGGCTCGCCGCATTGTAAATGAGGCACATCTGCCGTGTCGCAAGGGTAGTTTTGCGTGACGCATTTGATCTGGCGCATCTCTGGAGATGCGCCAGAACGCCTAAGTAAGTATGCCCCTTAGGGGCAGAATTGCAATTACCGTCGCATCCCTGCAAAGTAGCAGGGATGCGCCAGTAATTGTGCGGCCCGCTACCACCACCAAACATGGTGCGCCGTATTTGCAATGCGGCGCACCATGGGCCCAAAACGTTCCCAAAGCTTTACTGCTGGAGTTGCGTCGCAACGATGGCGCAGCTCCAGCAATGCTCTGGGGTACCCTATCTCCCCAATGCTGGGTCAAGCCGTACGTCTGCTTCAAGCAGGTGCAGGGTTTGTGTGACGCATTATTGTCCTAAAGGTGACTGATTGAAATTTTGTAGATTTCCCTCAGCCACTTTTAGGATGTGTTCCAGCGCAGGAATGCCACCCCTTGCGCCAGAACGCCCCCTGATGGTGCAGGGCTTTATAACGGGATGCATCTCCCAAATGCGTCACGTTGTTATAATATTATACGCTGCACCATGGCGCCTCTTTTGTTCAGCTGCTGCATCACAAAAGTCACACCAGAACGGAGCAAAAGAGCTGCAAGGGGCTTAAATCTGCCCCTTCCTTTGTACCCCTGACAATAAGAAAAATAGTGGCGGTGGATTGATAGTTTGACTATTTAAATGACTGGTTATGTAGCAGGCAACTGTTAGTGTTGTCACTGATCTGACTGAAATCACAATGGAGTTTGTCTGTCACTTTGCGTCTTGCCTGCGGACTGCTGCCTGCCAGTCCTAGGTGAACCTTTCAGTACTTTGTTTAGTGAGTTACGTGACTTTCGAAGTCGCAGCTCCTCAAATCAATGAAAACTAACCCTAATCAATATAATTTCGCTGACATATTTTGTTATTGTTGTTTTGAAATGTTTGATTTGGTTGACATTGACAAGCAACAATCATCCATGTTTTCTGTTCTTTCTTTCATGTTGTACGTCAGCTCCCCCCAGGGGCGAGGGGACACAGGAGCAGCAGGCGGCGGCGGATGCTGTTGAACAGGGCCAGGATCGGGCAGGCGAGGGCTCCTTTTCTGGCCCCAGTAAGTTTTCATTTTAGACTAGTACCTATTTTTCCTAGCGTTCCTCATTTGATTTTTTCAAAATCGTCTTTGATCTTCTTGTAGACTGTATCTAAATTCTTATCCTGCCTCTACTATGAGTCCCTGTGGTATTACTAGATTATTCTTATGAGTCTGTCTGTGTAGCTAACTAAGATTGCACGGTTGGCGAAACTCCCATTCTAGTCAGCAATAGCTCTATCAACTTAGTGCAGTCCTCTGGGATTGTCCATAATGTCTTTTGAAGTGTTCTATCTGCTTTGAAAATTCCCAACTATAAAATGTGAATGACCACCAAGAAATATTAAGATACTACCTTTTGGTTTGGATAGGAGGACAATCCATACCACTACTGTTGCGGGGACAATTCTTCTGCAGAAACAGAACTATGGACAATAAATAGTGCATTGCTTATCAATTATAATAGGCGCTGTTAGAGTTCCACATACCTCTGTGATAACAGACTTTGAACCCCCAATGTCCTTACTGACTGACTACATAGTGTGGCACAGTCATTTACCTCCCGAATTCATCGATGATTGATCCCCAATGATGATTATCCAATGTAGCTCAAGAGTACGGAGTCAGAGTCAAGAAGTGTCAGAGGCACGGACTCATGCTTGCAAAAATTGCAAAACCTTTCGCTCAGTCACTCTAGTCTGGACCAAAAAACACAGAGTCTATTTAAGTTTAAAAGCTTTATTAAAAGTAAACACATTTATTAAAATGAAGTCATAATAAAACTAAATGTTTAACTGATAATGGAAAAGTGGTTAGTGCTGACGATTAATTGAAGACATTTCTTGTGGTCGAGCCGAGCTCTCACCTGGTTTCAACTTGATCTTGTTGTTAGAAGTCCATCTTCTGTCTGTGTGGAGAAAAATGGTGCGTGTTAAAAAGCCAGCCTTCATCAGCTGTGCCAAAAAGTGCAGCAAGACAACACCCTTCCCTGGAAAAAGGGACATTTTTTTTTACTTTAGAGTAGACAGTCACAAATTACATTGTTTTCACATGTCTTCATTCCAAGACCAAATAGTAGTGAGTGGTTTATTCTAAGATTCTTAAATGTACTTTGTAGGTGGAACATCTGGTGGCGGGGCCAGCGCGGAGGTGGTGGTGCTCGACACGGAGGCGGAGGGCAATTCTTCAGGGGAGGAGGCGGCGGCTGTAGTGCCAGCTGTGAGAGTTGAGACGGTGGTGGTGGCGGGCAGAGGTAAGCTCTTATATATTCCTTACTTATTGAGATTGAAGACATGGCTGGGAAGGAAAGAATATGAGATGCATGGCTGGGTGAATGATGAAGCAATGATGGGTGGAAGGACAACAGCCTGGGTGGGTGACACAGAAACTGTATGTGTCCATATACCTGGATCATGCTACTATCTGACTCTTAGATAGCATATGTGTATCTAGAGCAGGGGTACTCATAGTATGGCCCGCGGGCCGGTGGCGGCCCGGCAAGCCTTCCTTGGCGGTGCGCAGACCTTGCAGACAATCACTGCTCCCCCGGCCCCCACAGAGCAGAGGCTTTGTTGTATTTCACCTGTTAGCGCCCCTGCATCTCCACTCTGACAATCACTGCTCCCCCGGCCCCCACAGAGCAGAGTGGAGATGCAGGGCCACAAAGAGGTGAAATAGAACAAAGCCTCTGCTTTGTGGGGCCGGGCGAGCAGTGTCAGGGTGGAGATGCAGGGGCGCTACAACAAACAAAGCCTCAAAATTATGTTAATGGTCTTTTAAAGACCTGTTAAGTACTTTGGTGTGACTTTCTGTGTGTGCGCGTTGAGGAAGCTGTCTCACCCCGGGCTGAAGGCTGACACAGACAGACACACACACAGTGAGATGACAGAGGGGGAGGGAGAGGGAGGGCAGGAGGGAGAGAGAGATGGAGAGGGAGGGCAGGAGGGAGAGCAGGAGGGAGAGAGATGTATGTAAATGCTGGGTCTGGTGGCTCAGTGGATGAAGGTATCTGCTACAGGGACCTGTGTGCAACCTCATGGTCACAAGTTTTTGTTTTGCTTTAGCCCCGCCCCCTCTGACTCCGCCCCCACCAGTGCGGCCCTCGGCCACAAACTACACTGTAAATTTAGCCCCCGAGAGAAAGTTTGTGAGTACCCATGATCTAGAGAGAGTAGACGGTCAGTGGATGCACTAAGTGTAACTTTGAAGAGCATGTAACACTGCACCCGCACATCCGTTCCAGTGTAGGAAAGGCAAGGAAAAGAAGTTGTAATTTTGTCCAAATACTACCATCAATAGTAGCAGTAGTTTGTATTGCAAGCACAGCATAGATCCGGTTATTACGGTGGCCACTCCCTACCTCTCTTAATAAGTTTAGTAGTACTCAGTCATTCATGTGTGGATGTATCACTGGTCACTCAATAAAAAGCAAAGCACCTAAAGTCATCCCATATGTAAGCAAAAACATCCCATGTGAAGTGATAGATAATCAGATTATTTATCTTCTTCATTTTCCATTTCTAGTACTCATTTGCACTGTAGGGTGAAAGTTAAATTAATTAAGCAGTAGCCCTTGTAACAGAGTATTCTCAGTGCCACCCGTAATAGAAAAGTAAGAGCTTCACCACCTGCATGTACTGGACCGGTACAGTAACGCAAGTCTAGGTCACTCATCATGGCATGCGTCTCTTTTTCTCGGGTGCAAGTTCACTGCGCTGGCATTATGCCGGCTTGCAGAAGATAACGTACCAATTTTCCTAAACAAGAGACAAGAAGAAGAATAAGACTGGTGTACTTTCATAGTCGACTCCAATGGAAGTCCATAGTGCTCGTAGAATTTGTTCCTTAAACTCCCACTAACGTTAGAGCAAGGATGAAGAAGTGGGAGGTTAGATAGATACTGGCCTCAATAGTTATGTAATGCGCTTGCAAGTTGCTAGTTGTACTGTAACACAAATTTCTGCTGAATGATTGAGTTAATCTTAAAGAGCATGGGTTACAGACTATGTCTTTCTTTCTTCATATAGATGCTCCTTCCAAACCAACAAGAAGGAAGGAGCTGGCTAGAGCGGCGAGGCAACGGAGGATCGATGCCACTGTTGCTGAATATCGGCGGCTGGTGGCCCTGGAGGACGACGAAAGTGCGCAGCCGACCACGACAACAACGTCGGCTGCATCGGCCTCTGTGCCCCCACGGGCTGCCACCCAGCACAGTGCTCCATCCAGACCGAGCCGGGCTGCCAAAGCCAAACGCCGATGCCGAGCAGCAAGGACAACAGCTGCCTCTCACAGCCATTGCAACTGCAAGGCACGCCTGCGCCGCAGTACCCTGAGGGTGTCCCGCCTTCAGCAGGAGCTCCACCACTTTACCAACGTGTTGGAGGGGCTCCGCTTAGAGCACGCCTTGCTCCGCGAGGAGTATGATGCCCTGGCCCAAAAAGTCAACAGCATCCACCCATAGTGTCCCTTGTCCCTTTTTTAGAGACTTTTGGGGGGTGGGAATCGGGAGTTGGGTTTGGGACTTTTAAAGGACAACCGTTGGGGTTAGGGAGGGTCTTGCGGGAGATTATTTTGTTAGGGCTATAAAAATATACTTTTTGAAACTTTATCTGACCATACCTGTTTTTACTGCTTGCCTGGTGGGTGGGGGTTTAACAGTAACTTTGTTTTCCTGAAAGTTTAGTTCCATTTTCTTCCTTTAAGTGTAAATGCCCAAACAAGAGTCCTAGGACTTTAGTAGTACTACCATCAGTCTCTCGTCTCTCCTAATACTCCATTATACTCCCTCCCACCAAACGCTTATCTTACCTGTAATTGATGTTTCAAAGTAGGGCTAGGCACAGGGCTGGCTCCACGGGAAATGGCGATTAAGGTTGGCAATCCTGGGCGGATGAAATTTCCTCATAGCGGTGGTACTAGTGGTGTGACACAGTGGCAGTTGCATGCCTATGAAAAAAAAGAAAATGAAATCTGGTTTGTCCTGAGCAATACAACGGTACAATAGAGAATATAGCAGGTGACAGTACACTAGAACAGTGCCACATTGTAGCCTAACAAATGGTAAAGTATAACTACTAATTCGGTTGAAGTTCTTTGACATTAGCCATGGGTCTTTGTCAAGCAGAGTAAGAATATCCTCGGATTTCTTCACCAGCCTGTTGCTATCACCTTATCCTCCCCAGCAAGTGTGTGGATTTATTGCTGTAATTTAGTCACACATCAATCAAAACCACACAGCCCGGGGGAAGAGGGTTAGGGTTTGAAAAATGGATGGGTACGGGGGTTTTTGGGAAAGGTTTTGGGAGACAAGAAAAAATAGCACAGCATGGACAAACAATTGAACATAAACAAATCTTTGGGTACAAACCTATCCATCAATCTTTGAAAGTGCATGAACTACTGCATGCATGTCAGTGAAAAGTAAGTAGTACTTTCGACAACTGTGGAAGAAAGAATGCGACAGTACAGGGCGTGTGTGGAATTATTGATAACTATATTCAACATAAGGTCTCTGTTGCCAGATACCTGAGAGCCTTGCTGGTCACTATAAATCCATTCACAACACTCAATGGGGTTGGTCTGGAAGGTATAGTAGATAGAAAAGGAGAAATTGCTCTTTTTCTAGGTGTCCCCTCACTCACCAGGGTTGCCCCTTGGTGACATGCTTCATCATTGGGGCCATCCCAGTCCTCTACGGGCTGGGGCGTGCTGCGACTTGCGAATTACGTAGGAGCACTTACAAATGACTATGTGTGGTGCAGATGTGATAGTGGAGTGGACTAAGTGATGTGTTAAGGGATCAATTTAGAAGCAGAGAGAGATCCAAGAAATGCAGTCACAGTCATAGAAAAAAACAATGGATACTGTATCTGTATGTTGTTGTAGTTGTCCTGTTGAAATTGGTAAGTAAGTTGCATGCAGAAAAAAATTCCTCTTATTAGCGGCACTCCTCCATTGCAGCTGACGCTTCGTCCATCAATGTTGGTGACCAGAAGACACCCTGTAAAAAAAGCACAGCATGGACAAACAATAATTGAAGATAAAGAAATCTTTGGGTACAAAGCTAACCATAAATCTTTTAAGTGACATAAAGGGAGTGCATGCACTACTGCATGCATTGTTACTGAAAAGTAAGTAGTACTAGAATGCAACAGTACAGGGCTGCAGCGTTTTCACTTGCCTATCTCTGCACTCAGAGAAACACTTCTTACATTAAATTAGGTTTAAAAAATAGCCGAAGTAAAAACTATAGAATGGCTGTAGTGATCAATTTAGAAGCAGAGAGAGATCCAAGAAATGCAGTCACAGTCATAGAATAAAACAATGGATACTGTATCTGTATGTTGTTGTAGTTGTCCTGTTGAATTTGGTAAGTAAGTTGCATGCAGAAAAAAATTCCTCTTATTAGCGGCACTCCTCCATTCCATCTGACGCTTCGTCCATCAATGTTGGTGACCAGAAGACACCCTGTCCACTCCCTGCCTGGCGGATGCTGAATTGCGGCTCGCTAATGTGAAGCCTGACTCCATCCTTTTTTCCCCATTGCACAGACTGAAACCCGGCCTGTAATTATTCAACGAAAAACAGGAAGTGATATAATATTATAACACCACTGATGAATAAATATAAGGTATGTAGGCTGTGGAGTGCAAAAAGTCACACTTTGATTTTCCTAGTAGACAGTACAATATTTTTGAAAGTGCGTACTCTGTCTGAGTCACCTTTTGAAGGATAAATAAGTATGGGCAAATTAATGTAGCGGATCTTTCCCCTCAAGCTAGGTGTACTGTAAACTGTGTTTTAGAACAAAATTAGATCTTCCCAGCAGTGCTCCCACCCAGACCCTTACTAAAGCCAGTCGCAAAATGTAGAAGACCCCCAATCAAATCTCAAAAAACCAGGCCTAGCAGAAAACTGGTGACAAAACGTACTTTGAAAGTAAAAGTAGGCTCAAATACCCCCTTACCCACCGTGGATTGTATTCAAACCACTTGCAAGCAACCAAGCAAAAGTATCCATAGCCAGCATCGCTCCAAGACTCGAAAACCCCCCCACCCAAACACATGCAATAGAAATACTGCTAACCCTAACGAACCCTAAGTTAAGAATAGTGGCAAAGGCTTTCTTTAACTATGCCAAATCCCCCCTTTCCCACCATGGATTTTCTTCAAATGACTTGCAACCAAAATTACACATTCTCACGAGTGCTCTAAGACCCCAGAACTCAGTTGCAAAAATCTAGAACACCCCGAAACACATGCAATCCTGCTGCTAGGGCTAACCCTAACGAACCCTAAGTTACAAAAAGTGCCAAAAGGCTTTTCCGCGTGGATTTTGTCCCAACCACTTCTACCCGGTATTAGACCTTCCCAGGAATGCCCCAAGACCCGCCAACCCACCCACCAAAAAGCATAGCACCCCCAAACAGGCCAAAAGCAAAATCTCATACTTACAATATTTCTCGGCCTTCGGTCCAAACGCGCTGTGTAGCTAGGCCATAACTCCGGTTTACCACCACGGATTTCCTGAAAAGCAAATGCAATCAAGATTAGAGTGTCCCAGCAGTGCTCCCAGACCCCGAAACCCACCCACCAACACCAGGAAGCCCCCCAAACAGGCCCCCGAAAACGCTACATTGAGCAAAATGTCAGAAATAGCAACAAAAAAATCAGCGTGGATTTTGTCCCAACCACTTCTATCCGGGATTAGACCTTCCCAGGAATGCCCCAAGACCCGCCAACCCACCCACCAAAAAGCATAACACCCCCAAACAGGCCAAAAGCAAAATCTCATACTTACAATATTTCTCGGCCTTCTGTCCAAACGCGCTGTGTAGCTAGGCCATAACTCCGGTTTACCACCACGGATTTCCTGAAAAGCAAATGCAATCAAGATTAGAGTGTCCCAGCAGTGCTCCCAGACCCCGAAACCCACCCACAAACACCAGGAAGCCCCCCAAACAGGCCCCCAAAAACGCTACATTGAGCAAAATGTCAGAAATGGCAACAACAAAAAATCAGCGTGGATTTTGTCCCAACCACTTCTATCCGGTATTAGACCTTCCCAGGAATGCCCCAAGACCCGCCAACCCACCCGCCAAAAAGCATAACACCCCCAAACAGGCCAAAAGCAAAATCTCATACTTACAATATTTCTCGGCCTTCGGTCCAAACGCGCTGTGTAGCTAGGCCATAACTCCGGTTTACCACCACGGATTTCCTGAAAAGCAAATGCAATCAAGATTAGAGTGTCCCAGCAGTGCTCACAGACCCCGAAACTCACCCACAAACAGCCGGAACCCCCCCTAAGAGCACCTCAAAGGCAAGCAAGTCATCAAAAACACAAAAAAAATTCCGCCTTGGATTTGGTCCAAACCACTTTTATTCAGTATTAGAGCTTCCCAGCAATGGCCCCAGAGCCGTCAACCCAGGAGAAAACGAGTAGAAGACCCCCAAACAGCCAAAGAGCAAAAGTACAAAAATGGGGACTTAGTCATTTTTTTGCCAATTTCCCAAATCACTCCGCGCGCGCTCTGCAGCTAGCCCCTAACTCCCCTCTGCCACCATGGATTTGCTTCAAACCTCTTGCAAAGTAAAGTATCCATAGCCAGCAGTGCTCCCAGACCCTGAAACCCACCCACAAACACCAGGAAGCCCCCCAAACAGGCCCCCGAAAACGCTACATTGAGCAAAATGTCAGAAATAGCACCAAAAAAAATCTGTGTGGATTTTGTCCCAACCACTTCTATCCGGTATTAGACCTTCCCAGGAATGCCCCAAGACCCGCCAACCCACCCGCCAAAAAGCATAACACCCCCAAACAGGCCAAAAGCAAAATCTCATACTTACAATATTTCTCGGCCTTCGGTCCAAACGCGCTGTGTAGCTAGGCCATAACTCCGGTTTACCACCACGGATTTCCTGAAAAGCAAATGCAATCAAGATTAGAGTGTCCCAGCAGTGCTCCCAGACCCCGAAACCCACCCACAAACACCAGGAAGCCCCCAAAACAGGCCCCCGAAAACGCTACATTGAGCAAAATGTCAGAAATAGCAACAACAAAAAATCAGCGTGGATTTTGTCCCAACCACTTCTATCCGGTATTAGACCTTCCCAGGAATGCCCCAAGACCCACAAACCCACCCGCCAAAAAGCATAACACCCCCAAACAAGCCAAAAGCAAAATCTCATACTTACAATATTTCTCGGCCTTCGGTCCAAACGCGCTGTGTAGCTAGGCCATAACTCCGGTTTACCACCAAGGATTTCCTGAAATGCAAATGCAATCAAGATTAGAGTGTCCCAGCAGTGCTCCCAGATCCCGAAACCCACCCACAAACACCAGGAAGCCCCCCAAACAGGCCCCCGAAAACGCTACATTGAGCAAAATGTCAGAAATAGCAAAACAAAAATCAGCGTGGATTTTGTCCCAACCACTTCTATCCGGTATTAGACCTTCCCAGGAATGCCCCAAGACCCGCCAACCCACCCGCCAAAAAGCATAACACCCCCAAACAGGCCAAAAGCAAAATCTCATACTTACAATATTTCTCGGCCTTCGGTCCAAACGCGCTGTGTAGCTATGCCATAACTCCGGTTTACCATCACGGATTTCCTGAAAAGCAAATGCAATCAAGATTAGAGTGTCCCAGCAGTGCTCACAGACCCCTAAACTCACCCACAAACAGCCGGAACCCCCCCTAAGAGCACCTCAAAGGCAAGCAAGTCAGCAAAAACACACAAAAAATTCCGTCTCGGATTTGGTCCAAACCACTTTTATCCGGTATTAGAGCTTCCCAGCAATGGCCCCAGAGCCGTCAACTCACCCGCAAAGAGGTAGAACAACACCCCCACAAGTGCTGAGTCTTTCTTCATTGGGCGTAAACCAGCCCTCTGCTTTGATGGAAATAGGAGTCTGGAGGAGGAGGATAGAGGAGCATGTTCTTCTGAACTTGTGAACCTGAGGAATGCAGACTGCGGCACCTTCAAATCAATAAGCAAACAAGTGAAGACAGTTCTGCTGATGGGCTTGTTTTTGTGATTAGGTGATTAAAGTTTGAATTATATTAACTGTGCACAACAAAGAAAGACAGATACACTGGAATAAAAGTGAATAAGGACGAAAAAGAAAGTTATTGATTCATTGTCTCATTTTCAGGGCTCGGTGTCATGGTCCACGAAGAAGAATAAGGCTTCGTCATCATACTCTGCAAATTCAGGCAGGGTGAGCTCAGTGTCACCTGACAGAGAAGAAATTCCCTCATCTATGTTGCTGTCCACCTCGTCTTCATCCGGCGTGCTTTCTCGTACTCTGTAATCTGGTGGTATGAGGTGCTGATTCATCTTGATCATTGTTAACCTCTCCACATTTTTGGGCGAGAGGCGGCTCCATTTGGAAGTTACAATGCCACCAGCAGCACTGAAAAAACGTTCAGAAGACACGCTTGCGAGTGGGCAAGACAAGTAGTTTAAAGCCAGGTTGGAGAGCTGTGGCCACAATTCTTTTTTCCCATGCCAATACGCCAATGGGTCAGCATTAACATAGACCTCTGTTGAGTCATTCAGATAGTCCTTCACCATCGACTCAAGGTGCTCCTCCAAGGTTCCTCCACTTTGCTTAGCTGTTGCTGTGACCTTTTGAGAACCAAACCCAAGCCGAGCTAGCCAATCCTCTTCAGCCTCCAATATTACTGTTGTGTCTGGTGGTGCAGATGATCCGGTTGCCGGTCTCTTTAATGGCTGAGAGGTCACTTGTGCCGCAGCCACAGGTGCAGAAGTGGATTGTTGTGACTGGGGATGGCCTGCTGATGCTGATGTACTGCCTTTTCCTTCAATTTTCTGCCGTTCTCTTTCAAACCTCTTGGCTGAGGAGGCTAGCCACTGTTTGTACTTTGTAACATCTTCATCAGCAAAAGGAAAGAATGCTTGGCCTGCCAGCGCCTTTTTGTAGCTTGGATCCAGAATAGTAGCACAAATGTAATGCTGGTTTGAGTGGATCATTTTAAGACGTTCATCACCTTGTAGGCGCCCTAATAATTTCTCCGCCAGAACAAAAGGGTCTTGGTTTTCTTCATCTTTTTGAAACACAGAACACACCTCCTTCAGTTGGTGCTCCAGCATGTACAACAATGGGATAGCTTTTCTCAAATTACAGTCCTCCTTGCTGACTGCACGCGTGAAGAACTCAAAAGGACGAAGCATGCGTGTCAGGCTTTTAACTATGTCCCATTGCACCGCACCCATCCTCAGGTCCTTCTTCTGAGCTGTACCCTGTGTTAAGAAATAGTGATCGAGTACCGTATACTGCTCATACAGACGCTCAAGCATGTAGAAGGTTGAGTTCCAACGTGTTGCCACCTACTGGATGAGTGCTTTCACTGGCATTTGACGTTCATATAGCAGGCTCCTCAGATGCTTCCGGGCCTTAAAAGAATGGCTGAAATGTTTGCAAATTTTTCGGCAGGTGTCCACTACCCTGTACGCTGCACTGTCTTTATCACTCAAGAATTTTTTGACAAACAGGTTTATACAGTGCGCCAAACACGGCACTCTGAAATAGTCACCCAGCCTTAAATACATTGGCGCCATTATCCGTGGAAACATAACCAACCTGGCGTTTTTTTGGGGACAGCCAGTCAAGGACCTTTGTGTTAAACACATCCAAAATGTTTTCTGCTGTGTGACGTTTCTCCAAACCAAACATGGCTAGTGTTGCATGTTTCCGAGCAGCTTTAAAAACTTGGTCCGGGTCAACACCTGCGTTTAGCTTTGCTTTAACCCCTGAAAAAGAGACCCAGTGTGCAGTGATGCACATGTAATCAGCGCCTGCGCCACTGGTTCACATGTCTGTTGTCAGATGTATAGTGTGAACAGCACTCTTCTGCAAAGCTGCCCCAATCACCTCCAGAACATCTTCATGTAGTGCTGGAACCGCAACTCGGGCAAAATAGAACTGGCTAGGAACCTTCCATTTAGGGCAGAGCGCTGCCACTAATTCTAGAAAACCAACCCCTTCTACAAAAGAAAAAGGGAGAAGGTCCAGAGCTAGCATTTTAGCCAGCTTAGTGTTATACAGACGCGTCAGTGGGTGGTTGCGTTCATATTGTGCTTCTGTAAACAACATCTTTTTTATGTTGCCCTGGACCAAGGATTTACGGGATGATGATGATGATATCTTCGACCCAGTTACGCTCGCTGATGAACTTTTTCGCATTGGTGTATCACTCTCTCCCACACTCTTAGTGTGGCACACATGGGGTGTGCTGCTGACAGGGGTACTGGGTGTAAGTGAAGTGTTTGACACGTCTTCTTCCTCCTCGTCATCATCAGATGAAACATCAAAATTTTCATTACGTGCAATTCGGGCTTCCTTGATCGCCTGTAGGTGCGCAAACCATTGGACAGTGTGCTGTCTCCTAAGATGACCTCTCTGGCCTCCGGTACCATAGTTGGTACCAAACTTACCACGACTAATTCGAAGCTTACAAATGCTACAAATGGCTACGTTTTCCTTTTTTGGGCAAACACTAAAGAAGTCCCAAACTGCAGACTTGAAATGTCTTTGGGGGCCGGAGGAGGCGGCGATACTGGTGGTGGTGGTCCTGCTGCTAATGCCAGATGAAGTGGAGGATGTGGATTGCCAAACTTCAGTACGTTTTGCACTTTCACCACCACTAATTGAGGTCGAGGTGGATGGAGGTCCCTTTTTGCGAGGAAGAAATATGGAAGCGGTAGGTGTTGGTGTACTAGTTAACTCCAATGATTGTTGTGTTTCCATTGCCTCCTCGTCGACATCATCATCACGCTCAGCAGCTTCTCGGGCTAGGGTCAAAATGTCTCTTTGCTGCATGCCCGCTGGGGCTGCAGTGACCTTTATGATGACTGGCTCGTCGTCGTGAGAGGCTTCATCAGCAGCAGTATCCGTCACTTCTTGTTGAGCCTCATCACACTCCATAGCTATGAGTTTTTCGACGACCTTCCTTTTACGCTTAGGTATCTTTGTCAGATCATGGTGTGCCTCACTCTCAGACTGCTGTGATGGTTCCCAATCTTCATCCAGATCATCAGAAGGAGGTGGGCTTGAAGAAGATGTAGATACCCCCCTTGATCTTTTCCTTGCTAGGGATGTGGAAGACAATGAATGATCATCAGGAGGAGTGGCTTCCTCAAATGATACCTCGGTTTGATTGTCAATTTCCTGATGTGCCCCTACTTCGGGAGGAACAACTATTGTGGGCACTTGTGACCCTCCATGCACCTCTGCTTGCGCATCTCCTTGCGCTGCCTCTCCTTCCACATGTACTTGGGCTTGTACTTGCACATGTTGTTGTTGTTGCGGCTGTGGTTGTTCAACACTTGTCAGATGAGTTACAACAACCTGTGTTGATTCAGGGACATTGCTGCTACTTTCTTGCGATGAGCCAACATCACTGGTCGATGGTGATTGAAGAAGTACACTGACTGCCTCTGAAGCACTCAAGTTAGCATGGTGGTGGAGGCACTGAGCCCAATGGAGCGGGGGTGCTGCTCCCAGCTTGGCCCCCAGCAGATCCCGCTGCTGCTGCAGGCGTACTTTTTTTTTACTCCCAAAAAACGCGGCGGACGGCACACCAGCCTCCTTGGTAACTTGATTCTTCTGCTCCTTACTAGCAACTTTCTTGCTAGAGGAGCTACGGAGAACTTCTTTTGGGGCCATCTTCTTCAGAGCAGGTCAGAACAGCAGGCCGCAGTTGCACGAGTTGCAGAGTTGTCTGAGGCCAGACGTGACGTCGCGTGACGTTATGCTGCACACACACACCGCTGCAGGACTTCTTCCTGGCACTGGTGGTTCTCTTGAGTCTTGTGCACCTAAAAGCAATGGAAGACAGAGGAACATCAGTTCAGTTATACACCCCAAAAAAATCGAAAAAAACAGAAAAATCAGCACAATCCCATGCCCTCCATGATGCTTAAATTCAAGACACCCCACAGAAAGACTAGGCCCATGCAACACTCACTAGTCACTACCCCTGGTGAAAAGGCCACAACAACAGGCCAAAAAAACGAAAATCACAGAAAAATCAGCACAATCCCAAGCCATCCAGCCCCTCCATGATGTTTAAATTCAAGACAACCCACAGAAAGACTAGGCCCATGCACCACTCACTACCCCTGGGCATAATGGATGAAAGCTAGGCAAAATGGGTGCAGGCCTGAGAACACTGCCTGCATTCAAAATGGCCCCTCCCTCCTAGCACATGGCCAGGGCCTGTAGCAGCACTCAAAATGGCCCCCAACCACATGGTCTGTCCACAACAGGCCAAAAAAACGAAAATCACAGAAAAATCAGCACAATCCCAAGCCATCCAGCCCCCCCATGATGTTTAAATTCAAGAAGACAACCCACAGAAAGACTAGGCCCATGCACCACTCTCTACCCCTGTGCATAATGGATGAAAGCTAGGCAAAATGGGTGCAGGCCTGAGAACACTGCCTGCATTCAAAATGGCCTCCTCCCTCACAGCACATGGCCAGGGCCTGTAGCAGCACTCAAAATGGCCCCCAACCACATGGCCTGTCCACAACAGGCCAAAAAAACGAAAATCACAGAAAAATCAGCACAATCCCAAGCCATCCAGCCCCTCCATGATGTTTAAAGTCAAGACAACCCACAGAAAGACTAGGCACATGCACCACTCACTACCCCTGGGCATAATGGATGAAAGCTAGGCAAAATGGGTGCAGGCCTGAGAACACTGCCTGCATTCAAAATGGCCCCCACCCTCACAGCACATGGCCAGGGCCTGTAGCAGCACTCAAAATGGCCCCCAACCACATGGTCTGTCCACAACAGGCCAAAAAAACGAAAATCACAGAAAAATCAGCACAATCCCAAGCCATCCAGCCCCTCCATGATGTTTAAATTCAAGACAACCCACAGAAAGACTAGGCCCATGCACCACTCACTACCCCTGGGCATAATGGATGAAAGCTAGGCAAAATGGGTGCAGGCCTGAGAACACTGCCTGCATTCAAAATGGCCCCCTCCCTCCCAGCACATGGCCAGGGCCTGTAGCAGCACTCAAAATGGCCCCCAACCACATGGCCTGTCCACAACAGGCCAAAAAAACGAAAATCACAGAAAAATCAGCACAATCCCAAGCCATCCAGCCCCTCCATGATGTTTACATTCAAGACAACCCACAGAAAGACTAGGCCCATGCACCACTCACTACCCCTGGGCATAATGGATGAAAGCTAGGCAAAATGGGTGCAGGCCTGGGAACACTGCCTGCATTCAAAATGGCCCCCTCCCTCACAGCACATGGCCAGGGCCTGTAGCAGCACTCAAAATGGCCCCCAACCACATGGCCTGTCCACAACAGGCCAACAAAAACGAAAATCACAGAAAAATCAGCACAGTCCCAAGCCATCCAGCCCCTCCATGATGTTTAAATTCAAGACAACCCACAGAAAGACTAGGAACATGCACCACTCACTACCCCTGGGCATAATGGATGAAAGCTAGGCAAAATGGGTGCAGGCCTGAGAACACTGCCTGCATTCAAAATGGCCCCCTCCCTCACAGCACATGGCCAGGGCCTGTAGCAGCACTCAAAATGGCCCCCAACCACATGGTCTGTCCACAACAGGCCAAAAAAACGAAAATCACAGAAAAATCAGCACAATCCCAAGCCATCCAGCCCCTCCATGATGTTTAAATTCAAGACACCCCACAGAAAGACTAGGCCCATGCACCACTCACTACCCCTGGTGAAAAGGCCACAACAGGCCAAAAAAACGAAAATCACAGAAAAATCAGCACAATCCCAAGCCATTCAGCCCCTCCATGATGTTTAAATTCAAAACACCCCACAGAAAGACTCAGTGCACCCACCACTGAGTACCCCTGGGCAAAAGGCCCCAAAACAGCCCAAACATCGAAAATTCCAAAATTGTAGTTGCAGCAACTGTAATGCCCCAAACAAACTTACTTGTGAAATTTCTAATCCAAAAGTGATCCAAAGAAAGTCAAAAAGGCCTCAAATCCAAATATCCAGCAGCATCCACAAAAAGTAATCCTTCCAGCTCCAGATCCAAATGAAAAGTGACCAGGAGATGGACAAAGCACTGGGAGGAGCCTGCTGGACAGGAACAGGAAGTTGAAGACTGTGGGGTACTTCCTTCCTCCCAACCCCCCTCCCCAAAAGGGACTCCTTGCAAAAAAAGTGCAGGCAAATGTCAACCTGAGGAGTTATTCAGATAAAAATCATCATTTCCAGAAGGTTTATGCTGCTTGCTGGTGGATTTCTTGTGCAGAATTGCAAATTTTGTATTTTCGCGAGTGCGAGATTGTTGCTGCTCGCCGCATCTCCAAGCTCGCAATTGCGAAGTACCGCGATACGAGATCACGGCGTACTCGCGTTAACAAACTCTTGCTGTACAAGTTGGCAAGCCGCAATTACGTAATCGCGCTTGCCAAATTCCCGCGGGATCCCGCAGCAAGATCCAAAATGGCGCAGCACTCGCAAAATATCAAGAAAAATAACTTGGCAAACGATGAATGACGGTAAGTAAACGCCGCGCGCCGCAAAATTGTATCACCAAGACAAAAAAAAATCCGCTGCGTGCGAATTTGCGGATTTTGCGGGAAATCCGCGAATCTCGCGGATTGCGAATTTACCGAAAATCCGCAAAATCCGCGAGCGGAACAGATTTTACGCCCATGCTTAGTCTTCATTAGCTGAAGCTAGAGTCATCACTCTCTCTTGCTGAGTTGGAATCATTACTAGCTGACTTTCAGATACATTAGAATAAAGTTTTTCAACAAAATTTAGAATTTTAGAATTTAATGAGAGCATTAAAGCTGTGGGACTAGTTTCACCTTTTCTAAGCACTGGGAGAACAGGTCCAATTGTCACAGGAACTGTCACTGCTTCTATGTTTCTGGTTAACTGTTCAATTAAATAATTTGTAGAATTTACATGACCAGGAATATTAATTCCAGAAGTACTAGGCATCTCATCATACCTTTCTGTTGTGACACCTTGAGAAGGGGTCTGGGCTGGGACTCTATTAATCTGAACTGGGACTTTTGGCGTTACATTAATCTGTTCTGGGGGTCTGCTTGAATTTCTGTCCTGATCTGTATTTACAACATCATTTCTACACTGATCAATACATTCTACTCTGACAGGTTTATTATTTAGATTTGCTGATTTGGGAATCGAATTTTCATTAAAAACTATTTCTTTTGGGGGAGGTGGTATTCTTTCAGAATATATGTCCTTTAAAACTGCATCTTTAGCATCTGTATCTTTATTATGCTTACTAGTTACTTCATTATTCACCTGTTTATTCATTAATTTGCTCTCAAATGTAGCAACAACCTTTTCTTCAAATACATTTTTCATTTTCTGATACCAGAAAAACATTTTCTCTTTCTTTAGATAATAATTATCCATGTTTTTTTTAATATTTACCTTATTAAATTAATCACGATAAGAAAAATATGTTCACTTTATTGGCCTTATAGCTTCTGCTAATCAATACATATTATTAATTATTCAACAAAGTCATGTGATGTTGTACTTTGCACTATAAACAGAACTTCCTGCTTAAATTAATATATATTTTAATTTACCTGCATTCATGTTTTAATTGAGGCTGGAATATGTGCTTTGCGAAAAGCAGCGATGAAAATACTTAGACTGGCAGGAGTGGAAACACCTGCAATTGATTGGGTGTTTAAAAATGCTTATTTGCACACACACAAAATATCAGCTGTGGGGAAGGCCTACAGGATCCTCCGTCCTCCCCCTTTGTCAATCGGCTTTGAACTAGCCTTGAATTCATTAACGCTCTTAATTTATCACTGATGTAATGGTTGAGTGACATTAGCCTCCCACAGAGATAATGAAGAAGTTACACGCTTGCAGTGTCACAATGAAAAAGACGTCATCCCCTTGGCAAAATACAGTTAGAATGCTATTCTGCCACACCGTGAAGTTTGAGATAAATAGCTCGCACCGAAGCTTCGGAATGCTTACTCCCATGAGCCTCCCACCGAGATAATGGAAGCCTGACTCGTGCTGAAGCTCGAAATAATCGTCTCGCGCAGACAGGAGCTGGGGACTGCTCTCGTGTTCACTTTCAAATAATCACACTTACAACGAAGAAAAATCAATTAGAAACGTGTGAAAATGAGGTGACACGCATTAGCTATGACACACGCTTTATTTATCATTAGCGCGGTTGCAGCAAGAAAGAAAACCAAAGCCGGGACACTTGTAAAATGTAAACAACTCGGCAGGCAGTGGTAACGCCAATCACTGCGCGACCACTCTAAAACACTGAAATGCTTTCAGCGAATCACAGCGCGGCTTTGCTGTGACGCTTCGGACGCCTCAGCCAATCAGAGCGCGGCGGCTCTGACGTACACAGCCGCTGCGGCTTCAAGCTCTCCTCTTGCGCTCTCGCTCATAAAAACGGCCCCTCCTTCACAATTTCAATCGGGACTCTTCGGAATGCATTTTAAATAGCGCGGAACACTTTTTAATGCATTTAAATAGCGCAGACTTTACCCGAAGGCTCCAAAGCGCTTTACAATTACTTTTGGGACAATTAGTGACTACACAAAACAAACCATTTGCCTGCGTCCCTAAAAAGGACAGTAGTTTCTCAGACACACAGATTTCCACTCATTCACTTGAAATAGACGACACTACTTCTCCAGAATATTTTCTACCACATTTACACATACATTCATACAAAGGAAATCCCTATTCAACATACTTGTTTCTTCCTCAGGACTCTAACCTTAGAAGTAAATCTCTTTCGCCAGTAAGGAAACAACGCTTATCTCTTCCTTAGGACTCTAACCTTAGAAGAGAAACAGCGCTTACCCTTCACACAAGCTTGGATAAATCCTATTACTCTTTTCACAGAGAGTTTTAAAACAGGCTCCACGTCCCGATACTCAAAGCTACGATTTCATAGACAATCCTCACTATCATACATACAATTTACTCAACACACCTAGAACCCTAAACTTGTGTTGTACATCCACAACAGTAATGATATGCAACAATATCACCTTTTGAAGCAGAACAAATGAACTGTGTAACCTGATAACAGCGTCCTGATAACAGCGTCACACTACTCTTGCCATGGCAAACCAGGAATTTTTCTCACTGCTGGAAAAACCTTTACAACTACATATAAAGGTATGACAAAATCAAAAACTCAACATATGTTAAACATTAATCCTATGTCTTATACTGACATGTATGTAACATGCATATGTCATGTATGTCAAAAACAACATACAACCGTACGAATGCTACCAAAAACTGATCCAGCTTTCCTACCAAAATTCTGCATAAATGATGTCACCATCTACCACCAAACTTACCAATCCATACCAGGCCCATAAAAATAACAGAGCAGCTGAATCATGAGGCGAATGAATCTAATATGTTGTTTAAACTATCCACAATAAACAAGACCAGCTTGTCATTTAGTGAGTTTATTCAAACATTTTCATGAAAACTTTATTAAACAAGTATTAGAAAATGTCATTAAAGAAAGGTTTATTCAGCATTTATAAAGAGAGCTTGATTCAAGAAATATTATTCATTAACAGAAATAAGTGAAAAAGAGCATTTCCAAACCCTAACTAATTCCCTGTCTCTACACTCATCGCCTGAAAACAAAGTCTTTTAAAAGTCTCCTTTCCTTACGTGCGTTCGTCGATCAGCAGAACACGACCCTCTGGAATCAAGAAGCGTAGGAAAACGTCTGCTCCTTGAGCCAATTCTTATACCCTAAAACTAAGGCTAAACTAACTATTTTCACATTCCAACAGCTGAATTCTGGCTCCCCATTGGCTGAACCACCTCATGCCACAGTAAATTGTGACATCTTCCACCTCCGGTCCGGGCTTTTACACAAAGCAATTGTTCATGCACAGAGTCTAGGCGACAGTTCCTTAGGCTACTACATTTTGTAGCAGGGATGTTCATGTAATGCACAGAAATGCCACGACTCACATTCTGGCCTTGAGCCTGACCGTTCTGAGCTTCCCGTGGCACAATAGCAAACCTCTCCACAGGGTCGCCTTTGGCAGTTCTTTTCAAAACTTTTCACAATAAAAGTTTATAGGCTTCTCATCTTTTTCAGAATAAGTTTTCTCTTGTGGCTTTACATCAGCAGGCCTCTTTTCAGAAAGAAAGAAATATTCCGCCCTAAGTGCGCTGGGGATGCCCAGACGTGGTCCCAGGCACTCCACACCACTGGAGTCAAGCTAGCCGGGCTGATGAGAGGTGTTACCTCGAAACCGGTCCGGTCCTCGGATGCTTGATTCCGTTCTGGGAAGGACATGGCTTTTGTAGTTCGGACTGGACTGTTCCCATGGGGCACAGGGTCAGAGCTGATTTGCATATCGCCATTGTCTAACCCAGGGTGGTGTGGAGTGCAAAATAACGATGGATTTGGGCCCAGATCTTTGGACTGGGTTGAGTGTGTGACATTGATCCACATTCGGTCCATCACCTGTTGTGTTTGCATATTCCGCCCTAAGTGCGCTGGGGATGCCCAGACGTGGGTCCCAGGCACTCCACACCACTGGAGTCAAGCTAGCCGGGCTGATGAGAGGTGTTACCTCGAAACCGGTCCGGTCCTCGGATGCTTGATTCCGTTCTGGGAAGGACATGGCTTTTGTAGTTCGGACTGGACTGTTCCCATGGGGCACAGGGTCAGAGCTGATTTTCATATCGCCATTGTCTAACCCAGGGTGGTGTGGAGTGCAAAATAATGATGGATTTGGGCCCAGATCTTTGGACTGGGTTGAGTGTGTGACATTGATCCACATTCGGTCCATCACCTGTTGTGTTTGTCTTTTCAGAAAGCGTCAATTTTCTGCGCCACTTTTTCTTGCGTCACTTTTTTAAAAATGCATTATTTTTCTGCAGCCAACTCTAAGCTTCATTTGGAAAACTATTATTTAAACAAACTCAAAACATCAATTAATTAAAGAATTAACATTTGTTCTGTTACCCACCCCCTTTGCTAAATGTTAACCCAATAATTATGTTACCTAGCAAAAGCACATTTAAGCAGCATATATTACCTTTGATATACCAATCTGATCTGGAACTGGCTTTGTCACAGAAAAGACAAGACAAAAGCACATTTAAAAGCACATGCTATTATTTTTGACAGCAGCAGTTAGTATACAACAAAGATAATAGACAATAAATATTGTATTATTTCTTTAGCATTTTGCACAAATAAGCATAATGTTAGTCCCATGTGTTCATGTTGCACAGTTTATTCTAGGTTGATTTAATAACATGCAGAAAACATATTAGTTTTATTAAACATTATGGAAGTCTGACTTCACAAGCCTGAACATTATATTGTTCTTTAACCCGCTCCATCACAGTCATGGGTTTGCCTTCAGTGGTGTTGTGCATGAGGATTTCATTACAAGACCAAAGTCCACCATGGTGCATTATTCCTTTAATGAAACTTCAAGCAGCCATTTTAAAGTTAATACCTCACAAAGCTAAGCTTTAGAATACTCATATGTTACATTGGCAACAAGGCTAGATAGATCTGCCTCTTTTAAATGTGGCTTCAAGCAGATAAAATCTGGTTTACATTGCTCTCTATACTTTCTTGTCAATATTGCATTGTATTGCGTTTAATCTTGAGTATACCTTATATTATAGCTATAACATTGCCTGCAATCATTGTTTTCTGTTGAACCTTTTTACTTTGCTTTTTATTAATATTTTGGGCTTCTGCTGCTCCCAACATACTTCGGCGCTCCGGTCGCCTCCACCGATTTTTTACAACCTTTCGGAAGAGAGACCCCACACTCTCTTTCTGATTTCCGCTTTTCTTTCACTTTTTTTCCTGACCGCAACACTTTACATTCAGTGTGGACCGGGCGTGGCCCTCCTCACGCTCCAATTTACGGAGCGTGGGCTGCGCCAGGACACCTTTATTCTCCGTTTCAGCCCAGTTCCTCCTTTTGGCCCGTATGGGCTTCTCTGTTTTTTGGGCCTTCGTAAAACCAAAGTCTCCACTATTTTAGAGGAGAGGCCCTTAGCAGGCACAGAGTGACGCGCTACGCTTCCTTGACGACGCGCTCATAGGGGAGGTGCCCTGAATGCATCTTCCTTCAATAATTTCACAGCCTATTGCATACAGCTGATCGCCCGCGCTGTCTCTATACAGTTGAGGCGCTAGCGATCAGCTAAGTCAGATTTCATCATTTGGGAAGAGATTAGGCATTAAACATTTAATACTACTGCATTAATAGATTTAATACTGCTGTTTTAATAGAATTACTTTAAAACTATTTTTGAGGACTTCTATTTTGAAGACTGCTTTAACAGAATTACCTATTAACCTTTATTAAGTAGTCTATATTATGTAATCAAGCGACTAAATGCCTGGAGCATACATTTTATTCTCATATTTATCCAATACCTATAATAATAATAATAATCAGTGTTAACACCCTTTTCAAGGAATTAACCCCCTGTGATTCAATGTTTTACTATGTCTGATTTTGAATGAGAAGATTCACAAGCCAGGCCCCTACTCCCAACCCTAATGAGGGAAATCATTAAAATCAGTATACAAAAAGAAATGTGCTCATGCATGAGGGAGACTAGAAGTCAAATTGTTGCCGGAAAGAGACCCCTACCTGAATCTACCAACTTCACTGCTCTCCATGGATTGGACATTGACAATTTAACTAAATGTGGGACTAAAAGATCAAGGAAAAGCAGCAATTCAGATAGGGAGAGCACATTGAGCACACTGGGAGGCCCAAACAGCTTGAACTTATTGGGAGGATTACAAACCTCACACCCTAAAGGAGGACAAAGCGCCTCAAACACTAAGGGAGGCCAACGCACTCCAAAGTCTATAGCGGCACAATCTATCAGCATGCCATAAGAGGCTCACTTTATCCAAGTGCTCGATCTGACCCCCACTTAATTGATGATGTTCAAGGAACAACAGAATCCTTGGACGAATACATCCTTGACCTGGACCAGGATGATAATGACCTCAATTTTGCTCTTTCAGAGGACAAACTCCCCTCTTCCTCTAAGGAAATAGTAATTGATCCCTTGGGTGAGGAAATGTTCTCCCCTTATAACATTCAACACCCTAGGAGTTTCCAATGGTGGCCTCAAAACCATGTGGCCACTTTTATCAAGAGGTGGATAAGAAACCTCCTTGAAAGAGACACAAGGAATGTCCTTAAAGTCAAATTCCCAAGATAAAATTTGTCTCACTCCAAACCTGGACCCAAAACTTATTAAGTTCTTATTTAAACTGGGCAGGGGCCCTAGGAAGAGGATGGAGCGCTCCCTCAAAACCTGCCAAGACCGCATGCTTGATATGCTAGGTCCCTTGTGCAGAAAGATTGATTTAATTGAAGAGAGCCATATTAACAGCTCTGCCCCAAACATCGATTTGTTGAGGGATTGGAGCCAGAACACACTAATCCTCCATGGCAACACAAACACAACAATTAACACCGAAAGAAGGAAAGTTGTTTTATCAAAAATTTACCCTAAATCTGTGACATGGCCGAAAAGGAACCCTCTGTGAACCCAAACAGACTTCTTTTTTGGGAGGAGATGATCAATGGACTAGGAAAATAAGTAGCAAGATAAACTGCACTGGATAAGGTGCAAACTAACATGCGCAGAGTTTTTAACCCAAGTGTTTTGCCAGGACAGGCAGAAGGGGTCGCTCTACCGGCCGTCCCTACCAAAGACCCTTCTACAGACAACAGGGTTTTGGTCATCCCTACCAGTCCAATTCCAGCTTCTACCCTCAGAGCGGAAGACCCTTCCATTCAAGAGGCTTCAGAACCAGAGGTTAGAACTCATTCAATACTCTGAGTAAATACCTTTCCTCCTCATCCTTCCTTTTCAACGTGGAAATTGGGGGGTCACCTAAAACACTTTTTTCACACTTGGAAACAAATTACACAAGATCGTTGGGTTCTACAGACTGTCCAGGGTTTCAAAATAGATTTTATAGAAAATCCCAAACATGTTACAACACCCAGAGTGTTAAATCTAACCCAAGAACAATGTTCTATTGTAGCAAAGGAAATAAACTCTATGTTGGTGAAGGGAGCAATTGTAGAGGTCCCCTGGGAATTCCGGAATTTCCTGAGCAATATTTTCCTGGTGGAGAAGAAGGACAAATTGTGGAGACCGGTAAAACACTTCAGAGAACTGAACAAATCTCTCACTTACAGACATTTCAAGATGGAAGGTATCCATCTCCTCAGGGACGTGCTTTTAGAAAAAATCTGGTTAGTGAAACTAGACCTAAAGGACTCGTACTTTACAAATCCCTTGGTGCAAGAATCCCAGTCCTTTCTCCAATTTGCCTGGAGCAATCACCTATATCAGTTCCAAGCTCTTCCCTTCAGTCTATCCTTAGGCCCCTGGTGCTTCACCAAAGTTATGAAGCACTTTACCCTCAGTTCTGAGGAAAAGAGGTATCCGCCTTATAATCTATCTAGATGAGATTCTCCTCATCTCACAAGACCATTCTCAAATTCTAAAAGACTTGAATACTACCATAAACTTAATAGAGAGTACAGGTTTTATTATAAACAAGGGAAAATCAATAATGACTCCCTCAAGGTCTATAGAGTTTCTGGGCCTCACAGTGGACACTGTGAAGTCTATGCCGCTACTTCCCCATAAAAGATATCCGAGATTTGATAGGAGGTACGTCATGTCCTGAAACTTGATCTGTTAACCTTAAGAGAACTAGCTAGGTTCTTGGGCCTCCTTTCATCGTCAATCCAATCTATTTTCCGGGGTCCTTTACACTTTCTTGCCCTTCAAAGGCTGTAAGGCAGAGCTCTCCGGTCTGGCCTTTGGTACGGAGACAAATTTTGCCTAGATTTGGAAGCCAAGACAAATCTGATCTGGGGGGTTAGAAAATCCAGACACATCGAATGGGAAGTCCATGTATGGCATTTCCCTGTAATTTGTCCTGGAATCAGACTCCAGCCTTCATGGCTGGGGTGCTTGCTTTCAGAATCTAAACACAGGAGACTAATGGTCCTATTTGGAGAGTACGGACGACATACATTTTTTGGAGTTAACCGCCCTTATGAGTTTCAAGCAATCCCTTCAAGGGAGGTTGCTCCTTCTCAAGATGGCCAACATGTCAGCCGTAGCCTACATTATTTGCCTAGAGGACACCTAGTCACCAGACCTCTCCAACCTAGTAAAAAAGCTATGTATGTTCTGCCTAAAAAGCAAAATATTGTTAAGAGCAGAATACCTTCCAGGACAAAATAATGTTTGTGCAGACTGAAATTCCAGATTCCAAGTAGATCACACTGACTGCAAACTGAGCACAAATGTGTTAAAAAACTAGATTACCTTTGGGTCCCTTAGAAGTAGACCTGTTTGCGAGCGGACTTACCTGCCAATTGTGCAAATACTTCATCTGGATGCCAGACCCGGGTGCTCTGGCAGTGAATGCCTTCCTTCAACTGTGGAAAGGAATTTGTGGATATGCTTTTCCCCCCTTTGCAATGATCCAACGCACTCTGCAGAAATTGAGAATGGAACAATGTTCAATAATCCTAATAACTCCCTTTTGGCTGCCGTAGCCATGGTTTCCAATGACCTTGGAATTAACTTAAGACATACCCTTTCTTCTCCCATCTTCACCAGGCCTCCTAAGGGACATAGACAGTTTAGAACATCCCCTTCTACAGAACAGGATTTTGAATCTTCTTGCCTGGAAAGTGTCAGGCAAGCCAATGAAATCTCTGCCCTTTTGGAGCAGGCTTCTTCTCTCTTCCAAGAATCCTTGGCCACACTATAGATACAACAGTATCTGGAAAAGACGGGTTCATTGGTGCTTGGAAAGGAACCTGGATTACATGGAGGCTTCTATGGTACAAGTAGCCAAATTTCTTGTCAAACAATTTGAAAGAGGTCTTACTTATAGATCAATTAACTGCTATAGATCATCCATTTCTGCAGGTCATTCCCGTTTACATGGTAGATCTATTGGTAAGAATTCTATAATATGCAGAATTATGAAAAGCATCAGGCTCAAATGACCTCCTAAACCTAAATACGGAACAATATGGGATGTAAAGGTATTACCTGACCTATTTTGTAATTGGCCCAATAATAATCTGCTAGATAATATAATTTTTTTTATTAAAATAGCTTCTCTCCTATGTCGAAGATCCTGTTGTTGGGTTTCAGATGTCAAAGCACTGGAAATAACCAATAGATCATATGCGCCTTTGGTGTCAGATTTTTTGGTATGTTATTCCTACGTGTGTCTAAAATGGATTTTCGAAGGATTTACTGAATTTTGTTTACAGTGCGCTTCCATTGGTCATTCACACGGAGGATTTCTCTTTTGGCTTTCCTTATTGGATGTTATCTTGTTCTTCCTATTGGATAACATCAAGAACAGATTTCAGACAAACTTTCTCATTGGATGTTGATCTGCAGTACTGCATTTGTGAGGAATCGATTTCAGTTGATCTGACCAAGAATTGTAGATAATTCAAGTATATCTACAGTGAGAATATTTACAAGGAGAAAATACAAATAATCTTCAATGCAATGATATAATGAACAGTAAGTGACTTCTGTGATTCGCACACAAAATTGCGAGTCACATTTTTGTCTTATTTTAAAGGGAAGGAAAAACTGTACAATACTTATTTACATTTATTTGTTTAAATTAATTTGTTAATTAATATCTATACAACTATGACGGGGATTCAACTTCCTCCATCCTTTTTAACCATTAAAGGTGATCCTCCAATTGAATGGGACATTTGGGAACCTATGTTTTTAGCTTATGTTGAAGTTCTAGAAGAAGAAGACTGTGGAGCAGAAAGGAAGTTAGCTCTATTAAAGCATTGTCTTGGAGGGATTGTGCTTAAAGAATTCAAAAGTTTACCTCCTTTAAATGATACTTCTAATTTGGATGTATATCAAATTGCAGCTAAATAACTTTTCATTAGATATGGGAAGAAAATTAACATGGTCATGGAAAGATTTAAATACTACTTGAGGAAACAACAAACAGATGAGTCTATTGATAACTATGTTTCCGCATTGAGAGCATTAGCGGTTACATGTGACTTTGAGCATATTAATTATGACCAAGTACTAAGAGATCAAATTCTCATGTGTACCAACAATAAAAAGATACAATAGAGGTTATGGACAACTTCTGACATGACTTTGAATGCTGCAATTGAGATAGCCAAGTCAATAGAGCACTCTGAGAAATGTGTAGATGAGATTCGATCACAAAACAGCAATAAACCAGATGTGTTAATTCTTAATAAAGAAAATGACAAACTTAAGGATTCAGACAAATATAGAAAGACTATTAATTCAAGGAGTGATAACCAGTATAAGAGTGAAAATAGAAATAGATGGCAAAAACCTGATCAGAGAATGAATACTTGGCAAAGATCAGATCAAAGGATTAATAATTGGCAAAGACCAGATTCAAGAGTGTACAATATGTATTGTTTTAGATGTGGTAGTGATTACCATCTAGAGAACTCTAAGTCATGCCCAGCTTTAGATAAAATATGTTCAAGATGTGAAAAAAAGGGGCATTTTTCAAAAGTCTGTAGATCGGCACCAAGAAAAGTCAGTTTAGTTCAAGATCAAAAGCAAAAAAGTTCAAGTGATTGTGAATTTGATGTTAACACTATAATGTGCATAACTAAGGAACCTAAAGTCAAAAAATGTCCTTCTTGTGATATCATTATTGATGGAATATCTACTAAAGTATTTGTAGACTCTTGCTCATGGTACACTATTCTACCTGATACTTTATTTAAATCCAATTGGCCTAATGTTAATCTAATGCAGCCAGATATTACTCCAAGTTGCTATACAGGCCACAGATTGCAACTCATTGGTTACTTCATAGCTGAACTCAAATTCAAGAGTCGTTCTACATTTGGAAAAGTATATATTACAAAATCTGGTGATTCATTATTAGGTTGGCCACACCAAGAACAACTTGGAATGAAGGTTGATCCAAATGCTGATCCTCCTGTTTATTCTATTGATTCTGAGCCAAGTAATTCTGTGCTAAGTAAAGGGAAAGAAGATATACTGATTTCAGAAATTAAAGGAAAATTCCCTAAATTATTCTGCAATGATTTAGGAAGATATAAAGGATTTGAACATTGGATAAAAGTACATGCAAATGCTCTGCCCGTCCGTCATAAAGTCAGGAATGTTCCTCTTTCGTATAGACAAAAATTAAAAGAAATTCTCAATGATATGTGTGAGAAGAAAATAATAGAACCTATCGAGTCATCCCCTTGGGTTTCACCCATTGTGATTTTGATTAAATCGGGGGGAGATCTTCGTGTATGCATAGATTTATGCAGTTTGAATAATGCTATTTGTGTGGGTTCACATCCTTTACCTAATCTACATGAAATGGTTTCCACTTTGGACAATGCTAAAGTATTCTCCTGCTTGGATTTAGCAAGTGCGTATCATCAGGTGGTTCTACATGAAGACTCAAGAGACTTAACTGCTTTTATTACACCTGAGGGTTTATATAGATTTTGCAGGATGCCTTTTGGCCTAGCAAGTGCAGCTGCGGTATTTCAAAGGTTGACGAAAGAGACCTTAGTTGGTTTAACTGGGGCAATTTCATTTCAAGATGACATCTTAGTTTTTGGGAAAGATGGGGTTGAACATGACAAAAATGTATTTAAAGTGTTAAATGCTCTGTCAGATAAAGGTCTAACACTTCGTGCTTCCAAGTGTAAGTTCAGGAGAGAGGAAGGGGAATATCTTGGACATTGCATTAGTGGAAATGGAATTAGACCTAAAGCTTCACATTTGGAAAGTATTAGCAAAGCACCTATTCCTCAAAACAAAGAACAGTTGGTAGCCTGTTTGGGACTTGTAGAATTTGATGCTAAGTTTATTCAAAACTATGCAACTGTAATTGAACCGTTTAGGATGCTTTTGAAGAAAAATGCCAAATTTGAGTGGACAGATTCTATGACGGCAACTTTCAATGCTGTAAAGTCAATGATTGTTAGAGCACCTTGTCTCAAACCATTTGTGATTGGAAAGAAATGTATTGTGATGGTTGATGCAAGTAACTGTGGATTGGGTGCTGTGTTGATTTAAGAGGAATGGGGTAAAGAATGGATTGTAGCATATGCTTCTAGGACGTTGAGGGAGTCGGAACGACATTATTCTGTAATTGAAAGAGAACTTTTGGCATGTGTTTGGGGAGCGGAACATTTTCGACCTTTTCTGTGGGGAACAAAATTTATCATTAAATCAGATCACAAACCTTTGGTGCACATATTGTCACCGGGTGGGGGACGTACACTTTCTTCTAGATTAGCAAGGCTTTCTTCTAGGCTACAAAATGTTCAATATTCTTTAGAATACATTCCTGGGAAGTCCAATGTTCATGCTGATTGCATGTCAAGACTTCCATTGTCGTGCAAGGAATCTTATGTGGTTGATAAAGATGAGTGTGAGGTTGCACATGTTTTCAGTGATGTCAATTTAGTATTTGGAGAGAATTCGGTAGTACAAGAAGAGACATGGAATGAAGAAATGAACAAGGATTCAGAACTTAAAGAGGTGAAAGAATATATATTGAAGGGTTGGCCTGAAGGAGGAAATTTTACCGGAGGCTTAATGAGCTATCATAAAATTAAAGATGAATTGGCCTTAGAAAATAGCATTTTATTAAGAGGTGATAAATTTATTCCACCTTTTGGTCTCAGGAAGAAGTTTCTTGATTTAGCTCATGAAGGGCATTTTGGTATATAAATCACAAGGAGGCGATTGAAAAACAATTTTTGGTGGCCTGGTATTGATTATTTTGTAGAACAACAAGTGAAATTATGTGAATTGTGTGCTAAGAGTGATAAAACAGCTAAAGTTTTGCCCAGTGTACCACAACCTGTTGAGTTACCTGCATCACCTTGGAATAAACTTGGTATTGACATTATTGGACCGTTTGGTGTGTTGCCACAGCAGCATTCTTTTGGCATAGTGCTGATGGATTACTTTTCAAAATGGCCAGAAATAAAGATGGTCAGGGAGGTTACCAGTGATGCCATTATACAGTTCATGGATGATATTTACTGTAGAGAGGGTATTCCTCAAGAGGTGGTAACGGACAACGGTCCACAGTTTGTTATTAAGCAAATGGAGAGTTATTTTAGTAGGTGTGGTATTTCTCATAGAATAATAGCGGTATTTCATCCAGAGGCCAACGGCCAGATAGAGAGATTCAATAGAGTAGTCAAGGAGGCTACTCAATTAGCTGTCAAAGGTGGTTTATGCTGGAATAAGGCGTTACAGTCCATGTTATTGTCTTATAGAACTGCTCCTAATGCTGTTACCTTGCTATCTCCTTTTGAGTTGCTGAGAGGGCGGAAACCCAGTACTAATCTTTTTCCTTGGTGGTTAAAGAACAAGGATAGTGGTCGCATTGATTTCGCAGAGGTTGATTTTGGAGAAATTTGCAAGAAAGTTGATGCTTATAAGGAGAAAATGAAGAATGATTTGTCAAAAAAGGGGACAAGAAGTTGTGTTCCTATTCAAGTGGGAGATTTTGTGAGATTAAAAAAAGGAAGTTATGTACATAAGGGATTAGCAAAGTGGTCTGATCCAATTGAGGTAGTTGAAGTATTTAAGAACGCTGTAAGAGTACTAGATGGAAGTGTTTGGCATTTTAGTAGAGTTTCAAAGTTTAATAATAGCAAGAACTTTTCTGAAGATGCTTCATCTAATGTGTTTTTGGATGAAGATGCTTCATCTAATGTGTTTTTGGATGTCACTACAGATAGTTCAGGGTTATCTGAATCAGCTGCTGTTTCAGTCAGTTGTGATTCTAATGCACAAGAGTTGTTGAGAAGTTCAAGAAGTCGCAGGGCTCCAGTATGGTTCAGAGACTTCATTCTTACTTAAAAAAAAAAAAGGAAAAGGAGGGAGGTGTGTGGTATGTTATTGTTTGGAATGACCCGCGTGTATGCACGTGCGTCATCCACAAACAATATGCGTGCTGTTGTGATTCAAATGTGTGTATGTCGCGTGTTGTGGTTCGCGTGCTGTGTGTATGTAGATCTGGTGTCTCGTGTGTGTGTTGTGGTTTGAATGAAAGTGGCATGTATAAGTGGGAAGACTGACGGTTTACTGTTATTCTAACTTGTACGTTTCTGGAGTTCACTTGCTAAATAAAGCTCCGCTTACCTTGCTAACGGATTCTGCTCTTTCTTCCTTTGGAGACCTTTATGTTTATTTTTGCAACAGATTTGAAAATAACTAAAACCATGTCTGACATGATTTTTTAGTCTAGGCTAGATGCTTGCCCAAAGTTATGCGTTGTAGACTGAATGAAGGAGTATGATGCAATGATGAACAAACATCACACTGCTGGTGTAAACCAGCTTCTTATTTCCTTTGTCAAACCCTTCATACCTGTCTCCTCTTCCTCTATAGCTAGATGGGTTACATTAGCTATGCAAATGGCTGGCGTTGACCACCAAAGATTTCAAGCACATTCTTTAAGAGGTGCTATTGCTAGTCAATCTTTTTGGAAGGGAAGTATAAGTTAGATGATATTCTTAAGGCAGCCGACTGGTCCAGTTCTTATACATTTGCAAAACATTACTGCAAACCTGTAAATCATATGTCTGATGTAGTTTTACTAGACTACTAACATGCATAATGGTAGCATCGGATCTTATAATGAAATTACCATTCTCCTATTACCATGACCAGAGAATCTGGATTTCATTAAAGACAAGGAGGCTAACATTATCCTAACTCTCACCTCCCGGGATTAGGCTCTTATTATAGCATGATATTGATTTATTGTCATTTACTTTAATGCATTTGTTTGAAGATCAGAATTTAAAAAAGGATGTATAATGAGTAAACATCTTAGTTATTTAATACCCTTAATTTCCTCCCTTTTCATAGGGCTTATTAGTGCTAATTTTTAATAGTTTACTCTTTTTCAGAAACTTCAACGTAATTGGTTCCTCCACACGATGCAGGAACTCACCTGGGGTTCTAAGATTTCCTCATCTTCCCTCAAAGCAGGTCTCGGCATCGTACCTTTTGTTCCTTTGGATTTCATCAGTTCCTAAAGAAGAAGCCAATCTTTTTCATAATACTTGAACTCTGACTTTCATTGCATTTAAAAGAAGCAGATCTATCTAGCCTTTTTGCCAATGTAACATATCAGTATTCTAGAGCTTTGCTTTGTGATGTATTAACTTTAAAACAGCTGCATGAAGATGCATCAACGGAATAATGCATGATGTTAGCCTCCATGTCTTTATTGAGAATCAAAATCTGCAGTTCACCTCTCTTAGGTGCAGTAGCTGTGGTGTGGCAGGTGGTGCTTTAGAGTGTAGTGCCTTACGAGTTAGAAATGATGGAACCATTCTGGCTCCTGATGTACTCTGTAGAACTGTGATGTATGTGTTAGAGCGGAATGCAATGAAGGCTGGTTTAGAATGTTGGGTTCGCAATTACACACATTAGAATAGAGATGTGTAATACTGAGGGGCATATTATCAAGGGGGTTTATCTCTGCTTTTTTGGCTTTAAAAGCCAAGAAAGCGGAGAAAAAATTATCTCCCTATTACCTAGCTGTCGCTAACACCAGTTAGCGACAGCTAGTAGGAGATAGCGACCGTCTTGGGCCCCACTTTGCATGCAAGTGATATTTATCACTAATGACATGCAAAGTGGGCGTGCCAAGATGTTAGCGACTGGAAACAGTCGCTAACATCGCTATCTCCTATTACCAACTTTTGGAGATATTCGCGCTAAGCGCGAATATCTCCAAAAGCTAACACCTGCCCTGAGCAGTTCTTAGCCATGTTATCCAATGGGAGGTGGATAACATGGCTAAGAGCATTAGTTTGGTAATGCATGAATATCGCTGACTTTTCAGCAATATTCATGCATTGCGGCCGATTTTTATTGCATTTGCGATAAACCTTGGTAATACCAAGGTTTATTTGCGATAAAAATCGCCACAGCTCAGCGGTAATTTTTTGTCTCTAACCAAGCAATAGCGATAATTATCGCTATTGCTTGGTAATATGCCCCTAAGTTCCTTGTGCGATGTAGTCATTGCTGGGTACACAGGCTGGAGAGGATGCTACAACTGGCAATGAGTTAGGAGACAAGTAACCTGAAGATCGACAGTACTCTCCCTGAGAGCTTGCAGTGGTCCTTGCAAACTGCTTGTGTGTGCCACGTGTGTTGCAGTCGAAGGGCAGAATCAATGCTTAATGCACACAGAGTCCAATCGCAACTTCAGCCGCTGTAAAGAAGTTGAAAACAATGAAAGCATTTTAAAGAAATCTACATATGAATGACAGCAAACTTGTTGGACAAACCGTCCACAAAGGTACAACACTATTACCCAATATACATTCACACATAATATAATGCGGAGATCAGAAGCGCTGTGAGGCAGAGATCAACCAGGTGTCTAAAAGTACACAGAGGTGCCAAAGAAGTGAGTGGGTGCGACCTCACTGCCAGGCGTCACAACCCATGGAAAGCATAATGGTTGTGCTTACGATGCTGGTGAGTCTTGTAAATCGGCTGAAAGGCTGTGAAGGTGGTCAAAAAAGGAACGTAGCAAGGGGCGACAATCAGAATGGTTGCAGACATTTTAGAATAGTTAAATGCTGTTTTTCAGATGGAGGCATTGACAGAAGCCGTATTTTCAAAAAGTCATCAAGGATGATCCAGAGGCCAGCACATCTCAAGGCCTTAGAGATGGCTCTCCAGAACAGTTCCAAGATGAACAGCTGTAAGAGCCAGGGAGAGCTCTACCTGCAATGTCAGGAATTCCAAGAAATGGCTACAACTGTGTCACTTTCCTGCCTTTCGATAATGCCAAAAAGCTAAGTATTGGTGATAGATGGACTGCTTTGATAGAGACATTTGATGATTTAATTGATGCACTTGAAGAGACTGATAACAAAAATATGATCAAGTATCAAAAATGTTGCTGGTGACGATGTAAAATAAGTTGTAAAGAAAATGGTACACACTGACAAAGAAGCAACATATTATCAGATACAAGAAGTATTGCATCCCCAGTTTAATTCATTGCACAGTGTTGATTACAAAAAATACATCTTCAACCAAGAACACCAGAAAGTTGGTGAAACCATTAATGAATTTACGGAGAGAATCGTCTCACTCATCAGACCTTGTAAGTTCAATGAATTTCAGTTTCAGTTCAGTTCAGTGAATTTAATAAAGGAGAAGCTATGCATCTGAGAGTTATTGATGGATGCTTGTCAAATTCATCAAGAAGATGAACTGATGGAAGCTCTTAGTCTGGAGTGAGTTTTAATGGTTTCCAGAGCATGTTGATAGACAAGCTGCTGACATCGAGGCAAGTGGTACCCAGACTGAATCTGAACAGTAAGCATAAACAAAAGACTGAAGGATATAAAGTGATATCTACATGTAAAAAGAAGTTATGGTTTAGATATGAATTTTCTTTCCCACATGAAGGTAAATGTCCTGTTCTTATACAGATATCTAAAGGCTGTGGGAAAGTAAAAAGCTTTGTGATGGTTTACAAAGCAAAAGAATAAGAAAGTGCATCTCAGGGCAAAGACAAAATGGCCACCTGAACATTTCTGAAGCAGTGTTTGATGCACCCACACAAGGACCAAGCAGCAATATCAGTTAAGACGGATAAACACCGACAAAGTCAATTGTCATCTAAATCATTGTCAAACTGTTTTTATGTATCAGTATCAAGTGACAGTGATGAAATTGATTGTGTCATGTCAGAAAAGTGTACCTAGTTTGGTTTGAAATGCTGGTGATGAAAAATATCTGGCAAAGAGAAATGGACATGCCAAAGCAATAACGTTGTTCAAACATTTTACAATGATTACACTGAAAGTAAAGGGTTGTTTGCTACCTTTCATTATCGACAGTGGTGCATCGACTTATCCATGGTGAGAAAAATAAAGAATTATCTGCTTTGTTGCAATTTATGTCATCAAAAACCAAAGTGTTTCCATGGGCTGCATCAACACCCTTAAAAAGTCAAGGTTCATTTTTAGTGACAATGAAACACAAGAACATGAAAGTGCAAGCAGCCATCCATGTGCTGCAAGGCACAGCGTCCAGTGTCTGTCTACTCAGTTTTAGCACAGCTGCTGATATGGAACAGATTTCTGTGAATAACAACATGAGTGCTCACCACAAAATGACGAGTCAGTTCTCTTCATTATTTCATGGTTTGGGTAAGAATAAGACTATGAAAGTAATGTGGCATATTAATGAGGACATCCGTCCTGTTGCTTAAATGCATAAATGAATAGCTTTGCATTTATAAGAAGCTGTTCGTAAATACCTTGAATCTTTACTTAAGCATGATATTATTGAGTGTTCTACTGGTCCAATGAAATGGGTTTCTCCCATAGTATTAGTGCCTAAAAGGACAGCAAAGCAGCTGTATGCATATGCATTGACATGCATCAAGACAACAAGGCAATTGAACGAGAATGAATTCTAGTGCCACACATTGCTAACATGATAATGCAACTACATGGTGCAATATCTTCTCTTGCCTTGATTTAAATAAATATTATCATGAGTTGGAGCTTGAAAAAGAATGCAGGTACTTTACAACCTTTTCCACACGTGTTAATCTGTTTCAAAACAAAAAACTACATTTTGGTGTGTAATCCAATGCAGAACTGTTTCGAGAAATGTTTTCGACGTATCATACACCCTGTCATGAATCAGTTCAATTACAGTGATGACATATTGCTTTTCAGAGCTACACAAACAAAATAATAAAGCTCTTACACAAGTACGCTCTTTACTTGGCAAAGCAGATTTGACTTTGAATGCAGACAAGTGTGAGTTCAAGAAGACAAAGTTAAAAAATGTGGTTGTACGGCTGATGGGAATATGTCATCAGATCCTGTTAAAGTAGATGAGCTGTCAAATGTTGATTCTCCAAAAGATGTTTCTATGGTGTGTTCATTTCTTGTCATGCCCAGTTACTGATCCAGATACATACAAACTTTGCCACTGTAAGTGCTCTGTTAAGAGACTTGACAAAAACAATGTTTCATTTCATTGGTCACATGAATGTGAGGAAAGTTTTAAAATAATCAAGCAAGCCATTGGGGATTTTACTGAAATGCATACTTCAGTCTGAAGCTTCATACAGAAGTTTTTGTTGGATCTAGCCTAGTTGGGTTAGGCACTATCCTTGCAAAACACAGACATCCCAATGGTAGAAGGCATATTGTGGCATATACACGTAGAGGTTTCTCCCAAACTGACCGTGCTTACTTACAACCAGAAAAGAAAGTTTAGAGGTGGTATGGGCTTGCAAACATTTCCATGTACTACTGTATGGAAAATCTGTTATGCTGGTAACTGATCATCACCTTTTATGGATGCAATCCAAATACCAAAATGCCTCCTCGTATTGAACGAAGGGGACTACAGTTAAAATAGTATAATTATACCATGATGCATCAGCCAGGTAAGGATCAGAACCCTGCTGGCTACTTTTCAAGAGTGCCTGTACAAGGTTGCAGTACTCCATCTAAGACGACTGAGGCCTATATTAACTTCAATGTAAAATCAAACACACCAGCTGCCATTTTGTTAGCTCAGATCATCACTGCCATGAGCCGTGATAGTGACATGCTAAAGTTGAAGATTATCATCACACATCAGTCATGGAACCAACATTCTTGACTGCTGACCAGTGTTGGTGAATATCAAAAAAACAAAATTGTCAAGGATGAAGTGTCCATAACTCTGGAAGGAGTTACACTAGGAGGATCGAGAATTGCCATTGACCTTTTCGATCCACTCTACAATGGACATCACCTGCTGATTACTATGGATGAATACTCATTCATTTCTATGAATTGAAAATCCTTCATCTACTTCTAAAGAATGAGACATTAAAAGATTTGATGACATCTTTGGGACAATGGGTGCTCCAGCCAAGGTGAAGTCTGACAATGGCCCTCCTTTCAATAGTTGAGAGTTCAAAGATTTCTCAGAGCATTTGAATATAAAGCATCAGAAGAGCACATCTGTGACCGCAGGCCAATGGACTTGTTGAGGGTTTTGAGTACCCTTTAGAAAACAGTGCAGTGTGCTACTCCTGAGGAGCTCAGTTTGAAAACTGTGTTGAATTTTACCTTTAAAGTTTATCGTTCAACATCCCACTCGACCTGAGGTGAAAGTTCAGTGACATTAATATTTTGGGAGAGCAATGAACACCAGGTTACCATAAAGGACAAATCAGAGAACTAAAGATGAGACAGGAACTTTTGAGAAAGAGTTGATTAATGAACAGAAGAGGAAAGCGTATGCTGACAAAAGATGGCATGCAAGAAATATCATTCTTAAGAAAGAGATTCAGTGCTAGAAAGACAAATGCGTAGAAGAAAATCTGATGCTCCCTTTGATGCAGAACCTTTTCAAGTGCTGTCTACTAATGGGACACATGGTGACTGCCCAGCGCACTGGAACGCCTATTACTAGGGACTCTTTTTATTTTAGCCACTTAATTAATCATTCATCACATCTAACTGTTGAAGGAGATACTGGGTCTGAAACCTCAGTAAGTGCTGTAGCCTCAACACTGTTGATATCGGTGATGACACTTCTCGATTTCCCAGAACAATTTCAGGTTGAACAATTAAAGTGCCAAATAGATTGATTGAAGAGATTTGATTGTATATGTCTATCAATATAAATATTGTAAAAAATGTAACTTTTTATTTAACAGAGGGGGGTTAGATGTATTGTTTTGTGAGTTAGAAATGATGGTACCCTTTTGGCTTCAGATGGATGCCATAAAACTGTGACGTAAGTGTTTGAACGAAATGCAACAAAGTCTGGTTTAAAATGTTGAGTTCACAATTACACACAGACGCATAGAGACGTGTGATACTAAGCTCAGTGCATGGCATAGTCATTGCCGAGTACCCAGGCTGGAGAGGACACTACAGCAAGGAAAGTGTAAGTAAACAGCCTTCTCATCCCATCAATGTGATGGTTTTGGAATGGAATGAGGAGGACATTGACTCAAAGTAATGAAGAATACGGGTAAGAAGTTGGGGCAGTTCCTAAAAATTTTATTTTCATTTTGATGAAATCATGGCCCTCTCATGCCTACAGGAACATACCGTCTTCTTTGTAGAAACAACTTCAAATGAGTTATGCAACAATTGAATTATTAGAATGTGTTTAATGAATGTTTTTGCATCTTTGGAAACTATTTTTCTGAAATATACGACTTTAGAGGCATAGGATGATAATTGTGTTAATTCATGATTATAGGCAACATGCTCTCTACAATCTCCTAAATAATAGTACTGATTTATTTATATAAAATGATGCCTACAAAACGTTTTCTTGTACAGAATGTATCTGTTTTTACATCCGTGATGTTGTAATGCTTAAAAAGAGAGTGTGCTACTATGATATCATAGATAATGTGGCATTTAAAATTTACTTACATACATACATACATTAAAAGAAAATAAGCAAAACATGTTATACTCATCCTACATTTTTAAGTTAATGAACAGATCCGGGACTGGTAATACCATAATGATTCTTCTCCTGATATTATGTATGTTAAAGTGATTTTTTTAGTAGCACTCATCAAAAGACATGGAATTTATGTGGGTATAATCTCTATTCCTTCTCTCTCCTTTTGACTCTGTTGCTTTTCCATCCATTTTATTTGTTATGTTTGTGCTTGTTTTACTGAAATTATATGAAGAGGAGACAATAACATAAAATCCTCCAAATGATTAGTCTTTATATAAATTGAAAAGGAGCAAGTCTACTGCTGAACAAGAGATGTGCCAGTAGGTCGTATCTTTGATAGTTATATTGCCTTTTTTGCCAACAAGCAGCAGTAAAACAGATATAAACGGTATTGGTCATTCTGCTGTATCAAGATTTCAATGGCTGCCTAGTTTTTGGTGGCATTTCCCCTGCAAATTCCTGCGTTGAAGGAACTGGAAAGCAACCCTTTCACTGAAGTTTCAAAGTGTGGGGGGTATGGATATTGACATCATACGACCTTATAAGATGCACATTGGCACTGTTTCCTTACATTGACAGAAACCACAGAAGTTTGGCACATCAGCAAATTTGAGTATTCCTTTGCTGATGTAATACTAGCTGATTTCCAACAGATCCACTGCAAAGGCAGATTTGAATATATATGCTGGTTATTTGTCAACCAACTGTGAAATGTTCAACAATTTGCATTAATGGAAACACTATTCCTGGTTGATTAGCTGTTAATAAAGAACAATATCAGAAAGTACAATTATAACACTGTGTCCCAATTTCTTCCTACAAGTTCAAGTTTTGGGAGTAATAAACCATGCAAATTCGACATGCAAACTCACAAATGTTCATAAAACATGTACAAATATTTGCTCTCACCTTGTATGCATAGGCACGATAACATGATGAATTGTTATACACATTGTAAGAAATTGCGTCATTAGTTGAGAAGGGTGGAAGCTCCACTAAAACACAGCGTTTGTCAGTGTGAATCCCAAAACTCACTGAATAACCTGTGCGTAATCTTCTGGTAGCTTGGCACAAAATCTGCCAGGCTTACTTAGAAACAATATGTAATGTATATATGTAGCACTCAAACAGTGATAGAGTGAAAACACAACACAAAACAAATCCCAAATCAATTTAGAAAATAGAATCAAATGTATTCAATAAAGTGAAACAAGAAAAATCCACTCAGTACAACATGAATTATGATTTTTTAAGTACTCAAGTGAAAATATCACCAAAAAGTACAAAGCAACACTCACATTTATCTGGACACTCTGGGCTGTGTGGGTTGGATACAGGAACCATGCTCATCCGGCTGACAAGTGATCATCTCAAGTCCATGTGAAAAGTGCCATTCACATTGGAGCGGGGCTTAAGGAGGACGTTGTTGACGTGAGGAGCCTATTGTGCTTCATGGATGGTCGCTGCTGTAGGACCAAGAGCCAGTCATCACTGGAAATTTTCATTGGCGGTCTTCGCAGGCAGTATTTGTCAGCACAAAGAGTGAGTCCTACTGAAGCTTTACATTGGTGGTCATCAAGAGCAGGTGATACTTGGTGTGAAAAGCTATCTTCATGGTCATAAGGAACCCAAAACCTCAGTATTTTTGCATACTCTTCAGGAGGCGTACACTCTGATGCCAGCAAAGTACCCAGGACCCAGGGAGGCCACTCTTGCGGATCAGGAATCACTCCAGCATAGGCCAGTAGCTAGGATCAGGCAAGTTCATTTGGCGCTAGTCAGCTGGAAAGTTGCAGGGAGGCCTCTGGAACGCTGTTGTGTCAGAGAACTGACCCTTGGAGCCACTTGTGGAGAGCCTAGGTTCAAGGCAAGCAAGTGCAATCATCTTTCTTCAGCCAGCAATGGTCCTTCTTCTGAATCTTATACAGGTCTAAAGGTCTTCTGATGAATGGTACTGAAAGTGCCACTTTTGTACCTGGTGTCAGACTTTGGGTGGGAATTACCTCGGCTTACCACTCAAACTGGTTCTGGTCTGTCTTCCCCTTGCTCTAGGTTTGGCTCCAAACAATCTAGGGTGCCAAATCAAGGGAAGGCCTGGTGCTAGGCTCTTTTGTGTGTGTCACAGGCAGAGCCCTTTCAAATTTAATTAGGGCAGGGCACAACTCCCCTCAGCCATTCTGTCAGGAATACTCTCTACCTCCACACCTAGGCCTGTTCTGTTTCAATGTCTGGAAGTGATACACAGCCCACAGAAGAATAGCCATTCAGTCTCATGATCTTGGACACTAGTAGAAAGGCACATTTGATTCTGGGTATAAAAATATCAACTTTCTAAAAGTAGCATTATTGGAAAAGTAACCTAAAATCTGCCATTATTATTAAAGAGGTCTTTAAATTTGAGATTAAACATCATTTATCCATCTCATCCCAAACTAAATGTAGTACTTTCAAATTCAAATTCAAAATTATCTTTATTCGGTTTTCGAAGAAGACCATAAAATCACAGTAAAACAGAACATATCTATAGGAGATATAACAAACGTAAAAAAAAGACTTTAGGAGTTGTTCAATGCCAGGACATGTACAACTTAAAACCACATGTCCTGCTTTTTAAATACTATGCACCATGCCATATGAGTCTTTAGGGCCTACTATAGTGGGTGTTTTATAGGTATTGAAAAGGAAGCTTGGCAACAGGTTTATTATACCAGGTTGGAATGGCATTTCACATCTGCACCCCAGCTTGAGGTGGTATGCCTGAGATATGTTTTAAAGGCTACTTTAGTGGGTACCACAATGAGTGCTAAAGTGACTTGTGGCATTTCAAGCTCTAAGTACATTTAGTGCCATATCCTAGGGACTTACAGGTAAATGAAATGTACCAATCAGATGTGGACCAATTCTACTATGTTTAGAAGGGAGAACAGACACACTGTACCACTTGCTAATATGTAAATATGTAGAGGATCTTAAAAAAAAAAAAAAAATGAGTTCACCAAAACAGTCAGAGGAAGGAAAACTCCAGGGGTGACCCTGTGGAAAGTGCCAGGTCCAACACACACATTGACCAATATTCATACAAGTAAAGGTGAGCATTTACCTTGTACATTTGTTTTAAGAGACAACTGTAAAGAGACTTTTTCATAAGTTTATTTAAATGTTTAGTCATTTCAACTTTATATTATTCATACTCATTGTGGACACACGCTTCATTTCACAGATTTTTATTAAGTACTTAGTAAAAGAGAACTTAAATGATCTTCCTAATAGGCCCTTGCCTCTGCATTACATGAGATGTGGGTGCAATTTCAATTCTCTGACACTCCCTGTGAGGAAGTGGTCCTTTTTTTCCCTGACAACCCATTTTTTTGTGCTTGGTACTGGTGGTAACTGACTCTGTGCCATGGGCTCTGCTTACCAGGCCTAGGGCCAGTGCTATGATTATAAGGATATGTAAATTAGTTGTAATTATAATTGGTACTGACAGCCTAGCTGTAAGTCCCTAGTATATAATAGGGCATGTAGGCCCAGTAGACCTAATGCACTTAAGTGTGCACCACTGTGGTGCCGCCAGTAATTTAAAAGGCGGCACTGCCTTTCAGGCTGCCTTTACCTTAAATTTATATGCAAGTCCGACTTTGGATTTAAAGGTACTTCCAAAGTAGCACGCTACCTTATTTGTATATACAAGTCAACCCTAAAGCCTCCCTCTAGGTGCTCCTGGGGTAGGGTGCCTTCTAACTATAAGCAGGGATATTATAAAAGATGGGGGATGGGAGCACACTGTTTCACCTCCCCGCACAGTTCACCCCTTAGCATTATGGTAAATGCAATTCATTTTAAATGCTTACTTGAATTTTTGCTGAAGTGTTTCACCAAAGTTGGTGCAGGTTAGGACTGTGGATCTCTAGACACATGTGTTTCTGGATATTATCCTTCATCAGTAGAGATAAAAAACGAAATTCATCTGCGGTTGCTGAGAAAGCTGCCACAGTCCTTTTGGGTATCAGTACCTCTCACTGGCACACAGGTGCATCTCCAAAAGCTTGTCAACTCAGGGACTCAAGGGAGCCTTTTCAAACAGAAGGGGGATGGGAGAACACTGCTTCACCTCCCAGCACAGTCCACCCCTTGGCATTATGGTAAATGCAGTTCACTTTAAATGCTTACTTGAATTTTCTATTATAAAAAATGTTTTTAAGCCCATTGAGAGAAACACTATCAATTCAGATTTTATCCATTGTACTGAATGCTTCCATAGGCTAACATTAGGATAAATTATTTAAGTACAAATATTGACAGGGGCCATCTAAAACATAACTCAAGGTATCTAATTCATAGTTAAGATAAATTCAACAACTAGTCAGTGTTAGATTTATAACAACTATTACAGAAAATAAATTAATAAACTTTCTTTTATGTGAGTTAAAATCCAGCTTTCAAGATGCCCTCTCCTGATTGGCCAGTTTTTCCTAAGTTGAAACAGAGCTGCTTGATTAGCTGTGAAGTGTCTTTTCATAGTAGGCAATTAATTTCCTGAGGGTGGAAAACTTTAGCTGCAGTGGCAAAAAGGCAGGAAGAGGGTGGGGAAGCCAAACTGGTATTCAAAGGGAGAATGACAGTTTGGGATTGGCACAGGATGACCCCCAAATCCTGCATACCCAGCTACAGAGGAGCCTCAGTAAACGATTAGGCAGGGGGTTGGAAGGGGTGTGTTAGTGAACCTTAGCCACATCTGTTGTTTGGCTTAGTCAGATCTAACTCCGAAGGAAGTCTTTCTTCGAGTTGGATTTTGTAAGAATATTGTTTTCAGGGACAAAAATATGCCACAATTTGGAGGAAGTGGGGATACACCTTCGAGGTACCCTGCATCCCATTGGTCATGGGTGCCCCCCTGCTTGATATTGTGAAACTGTAAATAAATATGGAAGAGCTGCATAGCTCCTCATATCTGCTGCATAAAACTACAAGGACTGCTGTGCTGGAAACCCAAACTGCATTCCAAAGATTGCACTCTGAATGACAGCACCTGCTGCACATTCTGGGACCACAGCCCAAGACTTTGCCTTGCTTCAGAAGGATTAGGAATTGGACTCCCTGCATGTTACAGGTTAACAGAGGCCACCTACATCATCTCCACCAAGGAGTACCCATCCTGGAGGATGTCCAGTGGACATTTAAGGATTTATCTAGGTGCATTGTGGGAATTGTTGTCCCACAATTCCAAGGACCACCTCAGAGTTTCTAAACTCTTGGATTTGCGTTTTTGACACTTTGAAACCACAAGAGAAACTTCAGGAAGAAGTTCCATAAGTTTGGATCAACTTTTAGAAAAAGCTTCACAAGGTGACTGACTCGCGGCGAAAGGCAAGCCATCAACTTTTCAATCGCGAATGGGCCTGGACTCAGTTCATTCCTGCTGAAAGCTCTGTAGCAAAAAACCAAGGTGGTGACTTTGACATGAATCCGGCTTGGAGTGGGACGTGAAGGAACCTACCTGCTGCACCAGTCCGGGAGCCATGAGGGGAACGGCCGGGTGCTTTCCTCTGCTTTCCTTTGCCTTCCCGCGCCGTGAGGGAAACGGCCAGCGGGACTACCACTACCAGCAGCCCCGGGGGTCACAAGGCGCACCTGCGACGCTTCTGCCTGTGCCCGGAGGCGCTGGAAAAACGGCAAGCTCCTGCCGAAGTGCGGGACGTGAAGGAACCTACCTGTTGCACCAGTCCGGGAGCCGTGAGGGGAACGGCCGGGTGCTTTCCTCTGCTTTCCTTTGCCTTCCCGCGCCGTGAGGGAAACGTCCAGCGGGACAACCACTACCAGCAGCCCCGGGGGTCACAAGACGCACCTGTGATGCCTCTGCCTGCGCCCGGAGGCGCTAGAAAAACGGCAAGCTCCTGGCGCAGTGCGGGACGTGAAGGAACCTACCTGCTGCACCAGTCCGGGAGCCGTGAGGGGAACGGCCGGGTGCTTTCCTCTGCTTTCCTTTGCCTTCCTGCACCGTGAGGGGAACAGCCAGCGGGACTACCACTACCAGCAGCCCCGGGGGTCACAAGGCGCACCTGCAACGCCTCTGCCTGCGCGCGGAGGTGCTAGAAAAACGGTAAGCTCCTGCCGCACTGCAAGACGTGAAGGAACCTACCTGCTGCACCAGCCCGGGAGCCGTGAGGGGAACGGCTGGGTGCTTTCCTCTGCTTTCCTTTGCCTTCCCGCGCCGTGAGGGAAACGGCCAGCGGGACTACCACTACCAGCAGCCCCGGGGGTCACAAGGCGCACCTGCGACGCCTCTGCTTGCGCCTGGAGGCGCTAGAAAAATGCAACGCCTCCTACTAAGGAAACCGAAAAAATATAAATTCAACTGTCCATCCCCGCAGTGCGGGCGCGCGAGGGCGTCTGCCGGGCGAAGCCCGGGCAAAGGGCGGGCCCTCTGTGGCCCTCAGAGGACCGATAAGGACGGGACGGGCCAGCCCCCTTGGCTCCTACTGAACAAGGTATAGTGAGACTTCGACCTACATCTCTGCACATACTGTTGCCTCAAGACACTGGGACTTTCACTGACTTTTTGCGGGACTCTGTTTACTGCACCTTCGCCATGCCTCTTAAGGGGGCCCCGAAAACCAGTATTCCTCCAAGTAACTCTAGCAGGGGGAGGTTAGACTGCTATGTAGACAGGGTATTATTACCCGTTATTCATGATTTGGAAGATCTAGAAACCCGTTTGCCTTCACATAGCATAGCCTGCAAACATCCCGAGGCGCAGCTAGCCGACACAGCATTAAGTTTATCCTGGTTGGAGGAATTGAACGCCCTATGTCACATTCGATATGCACCAGTGGAAACCATAGCAGACCCACCCCAAGCCCTTTCCAGCCCAATACTTCCCGTATATTTGCAGTCTAGCTCATTATTGAACGCAAACAATAACATTCTGGCTGCCCCTCCCTTATCCCCGTCAGTAAAAGCAAACACTAAACAACTTGGGAACCCTAAAACTCCTACGGTCACAAGAACGCGCTCAGGGGATAACTGAATGGGGAGGGAAGCAAAACTGCTAAAGCCTTGCACAAGTTCCTCACCGTCCGTCACCACCCTACCTACAGCTTCCCAGGCCTGCGATAACATTGAATCCTTTGCACCCCCCTACCAGGCAGCTCTTCTGGACCTGATTGAACGCCTGGTCACCTCTCTAATATCCCCTTTGACTGAAAGAATCAACTCCCTAGGGGATAGGTTAAGGAATATAGAGACCTCAATTAGGGCACCGACTCAACCTAATAAGAACCTGGCAGGACTTAGTCAACCACAGCCCTTACCCGCTACCGTGGTTTTTAAGTTAGCTCCTCAAAGAAGTAGCATCCCTCTCAACAGACCTGCGGTCCCACAGAACCGCCCATGTATCTCCTCGTCATCCGACATCAAGCCCACTACCACCAAGAGTATCATCGCTGACGTAGGGATGCCAAACGTTCCCACACCTCATGAGTAGAAAGTTACTAACCTAGATTATACTACACATATACATTTGCCTCCAATGGCCGCCCCCTTTGTTTGTGTTCTCACTGGTGTTTTACCGATTACAAAGGGAAAAACCGAGAGATCAGAGGATCTAAAACACAAGGTCATCTATTGGCTGTCTAGGAATCGACCCTTGCCTTTGAACATTGATGGTGCTATTCGAAATGTTAGAAGGGTGGGATGGCTCGGCCCCTTTCCAAAAGATCTCCTAGGCGACCTGGTGTTAGATAGATTCTGGAGTGATCGGGTTGTGCCTTATTTACAAACTTGGTTTCCACAATTAGGGGATGGCCCGATCTCTGTCTGGGGACTCCATGATTTCTACCCTAGGTCCCGCTACCCTCGGCCCTTAAATACAAGACTAGAGAGTAAACACCATTTTCCAGAAAGAACAAGTTTAGAGATTAATTATCGGCCGGATCGGAGTGTGTATGTACAGAATGGCTTTAACAACCCCATCCCAAATTATTTTCCATGAAGTGTTTTTAGCAGTGGTATCCAGTGATTAACATTCGTTTGAACTGATTTAATAATGTCTTAACTTATTGTTAATTATTGTAATGAAATGGTTCTTAATGATGTGTATATAATGAATGTTGCTTTTATGATTTTATGTATCAAAATCGAATAAAGCTAATCTGAACAGAACATGAATCCGGCTTGGAGAGGAGCCTATCGAGATATAAAGCTCCAGAAAAATGACTAAGTGCGAAGGTAAAATGACTGACGCCTCCCACTTAGTGTATCAAACCAGGGCTCCATTGTGGTTGGCCTCAAACTTTGTATTAGTCAAGGACGACCAGATGTCTCAAAGTGGCGCTACATGTTTTTAAGCAGTAGAAAGTGTTTATTCTTTGAAAAAATCATATCTCTGGTTCCTTAAATTATATTTTTGTCACTTTGGTGTTTATTCATTCATAAAAATATGACCTATTATTTTGTGTTGTGTCTTACTTATTTAATGTATTGGTGTTTTTAAATGCTTTACACACCCGTCTCCTAAATTAAACCTGCCTGCTTGTTGTCAGTTACCAAGGGATGAGTAAGGGATCATTTATTGAGACACTAACTGAAGAAGTAATTGCTAAACAGCAACAAGTAACTCTGTCATGTGGGTAGGCTATGGCTCTTTCTGCTAGTGTGTAGCCCTTGGTGATGCTCCTCCCCCCTGCAGTGATGGCGTCTTCGATGGTTTGGCGTAGCGGATGCTGAAGACAGGAGCTGCTGTTGGATTTGCGTTTGCGCTCCTTTGAACCCGCACGGGCCAGTAGCAGGTGCGGCTGCAGTCCTGGCTGCTCCGTGGCTTTTTTCAAAGAAATGCTTGGAGTGCCGCTTTCATTTGGGTGCAGAGCGTGGATGCCGGCTATAAGAAACTGATTCATGGGCTCCGGTTCTTAGTTTATTGCCCAACCGAGTGCAAAGCGCGGAGGCTCCGGTTGTTTTTTTACACATTTCCTCTTTGTACAGTTGCTCCATTGAGGCTCTGTGCTTAGAAAAGCTGAAAAGGGGAGCGGAGTCATAAAAACACAGGAAAGACGCTGGAAGTGCTACCGGAGAATTCTAGAAATGCTGAAAGTCACTAATTTGGAGAGAAGTATTGAGGCGAGAGGAGAAAGGGAGGAGAGTGGGAGGAGGGTGACGCCAGGGGTGAGTCCTGATATAATTTACTGTTAAAAGATCTGGCAAGAGACTTGGGTTGGTCGGTATTTTTTGTCTTAAATCTGGTGTGCTTAGTTAAAGTCCATAATGAAGAAAGAGTTGAAGCTGGCCGCAGCCGCGGCACAAGCAGATGCTTCAATTGCAGCAAAAACTAAAATGCGTTTAGCTACAATCAAGCTGAATTAGACTTAAACTAAAGCGGGAAGTAAAATGCACCATGGGAGCCTTCCTTTAGCTCTCAAAGTTTCGAAACTGATGATCCATCACTAAAGGATATAAATTTAATGGAGGCTTCAAGATCTAAGCTAAGGTATACCAACTTGGCTACTTCACCAGGAGTTGTTGTAGCTTGAAAAAATCAAGAGCAGAAGAATGCCAGAGATTTTCCTCTCTTTATTAAAAAGATGCTACTTCCCATCACTTCGCTAGAGGCAGATAAGCTCAGGCAAGACTCTTTGGTGCGGAACACCTCAGCCATAACAGGAGATATGATAACGCAAGCAGTATCGTCAGAGCAAGCATTATCTCCAGGGCCAGTCTCCTCTTTTTCTCCTGGTGTTTCTTCCCCTGGCGCTCAGGGAGTACAGGTACAAACAGAAGAACAGTTGATGGTTTTTACAGATACAGAGCAGCTTAAAAATAATGCTTTAATTGTGGCAATGGCTGTTGCAACTCCGCATCCTCGGTCTCGCCCCCTCTCCCCTCTCTCCCTTCAAAAAGGACCTTCTATTTCAATCAAATGGTACCATACCAGCCCAACAAGTTCAGCAAGATCCGCTAGGCCAGTAAGATTTGCAAGGTCAACAAGTAGCTTCAGTCTTAAGGAAGACTAAATCGCTAATGGAAAATGCTACTATCTCATTAGATCCCTTGATGATCGCAGATAATAATGAGCCACTGCAAGGAGCTAAAGAATGCGATCTTGCACTCCAGGATCAGAGGGCTATTTCATATCAGACGGATATTAAAACTATGGTAAATATGGTTCTTGAAGAAATTCAGGACATGAAGAAATCACAACAATCTGAAATTGCAGTTATACATCAGCTACTGGGGAAGATAGAGGAAGCAGTTGCTAGCTTCCCAACTCGAATTCAGGAGGCTGAAGCAAGTATTTCCCTTGTCGAGGACCAAATGAATGGTATTTCTCAGCAAGTAGATCTAGCCTCCCGTGAGAAAATATTTATGGAAAATAAGATTGAAGAACTTGAAAATTTCTAACGTCGCTCAAATCTACGAATAGTTGATGTCCCAGAGTGGCTTAAGGCAGCAGATACACTCAATTGGGCCGAATCCTTCATGAAGAAGGTGGTGATTCCTGAGTTTTTTGGTGACTTAACTATAGCTAGGGTCCATCGGGTTCCAGCTCATCTTCCCCCTAATTTGAAGTTCTCCTGCACTATACTTGTTAATTTTGCAGATTACTGCATTAAGGAAAAAGAATTGTCTAATGTGTTGCAATCCAGACAGTTTGAAACTGAGAATGGAGCTAAATGTAGATTTTTTTCTGATATGACCGCAGTGGCTGCAAGAAGACGCAAAGAGTTTTTGAAGTTATTGTATCATTTCACAGCCCAAGGAGCTCAAGCTTTTATTGCCCAACAATCTAAACTCAAAGTCCTAGTGTGGGAGAAGGTCCACTTTTTTACATGTATAGAAGAGGCTTAGGAGCTTCTTAAGGCAATTTCAGCTGGAAAATAACTTGCTCTTTTAGCTTACTGTCTCTTTGAAACTCTTTTTGAATGTCTGATTTAGGTCTTTTTTCCTTTCTTTGAATCTTGATCTTGAGGTTTGGGTTTTGTTTTTTATGGGGGGGGGGAGTAAGGGCACCCTTGGAGCGATATCAGGGCACCAGTATTAGTATTTGGGGGTAAGAATGTGGACAGCGGGGAAAGCCGCATTTAAAGGGTGGGGTGGTTCTCAGGGTAGGTGGGGGGTGAGGGTTGTTTGGGATAGCAGAAAAAAGAGCAGGTGCTATCAGTAAAGTGATAAAATGTGCAGAAATCTCCTGAGTACAAAATTGAAGCTTATAATGTTTTTATTCTTTTCCTTTTTTTTCTCTTAGCAGAAAGATTATATCCAGTAAATGGCAGATTTTATCTGTAAATGTTATTGGCATATTGAATAGACGCAAATATGGAGGACTAAATAGGTGGTTAGTTACTTAAAAACTTCAAATTCTTTTTATTCAAGAAACCTATCTGAAAACAAATATCCCAAAATGTTATATACCAGGAATGTTTTCTAGAGCTTTCTTTGCTTCAGCAGGTGTTGCAATGAGGGGGGTTGCAAAATATTTTTTACGGGAAATTGATTGGGTATTTCTTTATGAACAACGGGATCCTTTGGGGAGGTGGATTTGGGTGCAGGTTAAACTAAAGGAACAGATTCTGAATCTCATTAATTATTATGGCCCAATAACTGATGACGCATCTGCATTACATACACTTTACAAAGTTTTGATTGGGGTTTCCGGGCAAATTGTGTTTGGGGGTGATTTTAATTATATTCAGGATTTGAAAATGGATACCTCAAATAAAGGAAAAAAAGAACTGAAACCTAAGACAAAGAAGGTTTGCAATGTTTCATTAGAAGATCTTCAGTTAATTGATGCTTGGCGATTACTTAATCAGACATCTCGCGAATATAATTGTTCTTCACGTCAACATCAAACTGCATCCTGAATCGATTTTTTATTGATTTCCCAGTCACTGCCCCTTATGGCTACATGCATTGGTGGGAATGCTTTCTCTGATCATTCATATGTCCAGGCCGAGATAGAAATTGGTCTTTCTAAAAAGTGCAGGTCCAAGTGGCAGATGGACCACCTTCTCCTTCAAGATTTATTGTCGCTTGAACAGTTTAGACTCTGGCTACTTGATTATTTTAATATTAATGAGGGGACAGCTGATATTTTTTCTGTCTGAGGTGGATTTAAGGCTGCGACCCGCAGACAGATGATAGCTGCTTCCACCTCAAAAACCACGGTACGGCTAGGACAAATCGCACAGCTTCAGCATTCGCTGGACAAGGCTTCTAAACTTGAGGGCTCCACACCTCGGGGTCAGCCAGAACAGCCCATGAAGGCATTCAGAGATTGTTTGTTTTAGAATTAATAAATAGCTCTCAGACATATATGCAGAAGGTGTATGAAGAAAGCCAAATATTAGGAAAAGATGTTAGCTTGATCAACTAATGCTCAACAAGAATCCGCCTGTATTGTGGAAATAATTTATCCAAAAACTAATGCAATAGTAACTGACAGAGCTGACATTTTTCGAATTGTTTTTTTGACCATGTTCAACAAGTATGTACTACAAAATATTCAGTTAATTCGGATATGATCCATGAGTATTTTGCTTCTCCTCAATTACTAACTATATAACAGAGTGTAGCCAAGCAGCTTCAGAAGGCTATTACAGAGGCTGAGATATCATCTGTTATTAAATGTTTGGCTGGAGCAAAAGCTTGTGGCGAAGACAGAATTCCAATTGAATTTTATAAAATCTTTGCGAAGAAGTTGACCCCATTTCTGAAAAAATTATTTGATCATATCAAGATGGATAGGGCGGTACCTTCAGAATTAAAAAGGGCAACAGTAATTAGTTTTGTAAAAAAAGGATAAACCATCTAATAATCTCAATTCATTTCGAACGATTAGTCTACTAAATGGCGACTACAACATTTTTATGAAGATCTGGGCCCAACGTTTAGTTCTTGCAGCTAAGGAAGTAATTCACTATGATCAAACGGGGATTATAGCGGGACGTATGATGACAACAAATACTCACTTTTTGATACAAGCTTTAGACTATTTTAACATCAATAAGAGACCTGCCGGCATCATGATGGTAGATGCAGAAAAAGCTTTGAAATTAGTTAATTGGGACACTTTATTTTATGCACTTTTTAGGTTTGGGATTCCGTCTTCAGTAATCGCTATGCTCCAAAATATTTACCATGGGGCCTGGCCCAGATAATAGTTAATGGGGGACAAACAGGGTAATCAACATAAATCGTGGGACTAGGCAAGGTTGCCCCTTATCACCCCTTATATTTACTTTTTTTATTGAGCCTCTGGCAATCAGACTTCGAGCTAATAGAAATATTTAAAGCCCCGATTAATGGAATGGCGAAATTAAAACTTTATGCTGATAATGCCATTCTGTATCTGTCCCCTGAAAAATCCAATCTGCAGTCAACAATGGCTGAATTCAGGAAATTCTAACAAATAGGGGGCTATAAAATAAATCCAAGCAAAACTGAAATCTTAATTTTAAAAACCAGGTCTGAATTCCTGCCAGAAGATTCGAAACAACAGGCATTAAAAACCCATCCCATACGGAATTTGGGGATTTTTGTCACAGGCCAATATGGGCAGCTAGCTAAGCTGAATTACGCAGCTATCAGTACAAAGATTCAAAAACTACTTGATAAATGGACCAATCTTCCTCAAACTCTAATAGGGCATGTGACAATTATTAAAATGTCTATTCTACCTCTGTTGATATTTCTGTTTACTAATATTCCGATTAAGGTGGATGTTAGCTTTTTTAGTGGGATCGATTCAATGATAAGGTCATTTATTTGGAATAAAAAGGCAGCTAGAGTTAAGTTGGCGATTTTGCAACTAGATACTCAGTTAAGCGGTTTAACACTTCCAAACATGTGTTTATAATATGAATCATAATTTTTTGACTATATAGCATGTTTGCTATCTAAACAGAAGATGGTCGATAATTTTTCATTAATAAAATGATTCAAGAAGCCGGAACTCAAGTTCCCGCATTTTTAAAGACATCAAAACTCCTAAAGAAAACAAGATACAAAACGTTAGCAGATTTTTCAAATAGACTTCGTACTGTTTTTAAACAAAAGGTTCTTTTGGGTCTTTTCTCCTTAAATTTAAAGGAGTGTAGAGATTTAGGTTTACATATTCATTCCACTCAGTTGAAAACATGGAACGATTCTGCTTTGGGGATAGTTAATCAGTTTGTTATACAGGGCAGGATGATTACTTGGGAAGAAGTGATGGCCAGAGGTCTTGGCCACAATAAACCTTCTTTTTTTTAATTGATACAAATTATTCATTTTTTTTTAAATATAATCTTATATTCAATAACCCCCCGGGAAAATATGCCACTGCATTGTACATTTCAAAGTTGACTGGAGTGGGTAATTGGTATCACTTAATGAGCTCTCAAGACAAATCTCCACTGGTTTTACGAATGTTGGAGAAAGTTGCAACTCAAACTCAATGTGTTTTTTCTTCAAGAATGGCAAAAGATATCATCTACAGGAAACAAAATATTGAGAGCTGCAAATTATGAAAGAATATCATTTTTTGCTCACTGAGATACTACACCCCAGTAGTGTTAAATCAAATGTATCCAGATGTGGAAAATAGCTGTTTTTGCTGTGGTACCTTATTGAAAGGGGGATGGCGGCATATTTTTTTTTTCTTGCCCTAAGTTGAAAATTTTTGGAGAGGAATGTTTTGAATATTTTAGTAGGGCAAATAAAAAAACGTACACACCTACAGTAGAAGCTGTTCTGTTTTGGATAACAAGTAGAGAGGCTATACTTTCGAAAACCGATGGCCATTTTCTTGCTATTTTAATGTTGGTTGCCCGCTTGTTAATTTGACATAACTGGAGATCATTGGAACTACCTTTGTTCGAGAAATGGCTAATGAAAATGAAACATACAAAGCATTTCGAAGAAGCTTATGCCAAATGGGTGGGGGCAATTAAGAAATGTTTGCGGATTTGGGAACACTTTGGGGCAGATTTATGTTAACTGGCGCATCCCCAGGGATGCGCCAGTTAACGTGCGCCACAGTGCGCCACAGCTCCGCCACCCATGGTGCGCCGCATTTATAATGCGGCGCACCATGGTGCAAAAACCGCACAGATGCGTGACGCATCTGTGCCGGAAATGTGGCGCATTGCTGGAGTTGCGTCGCAAGCGCGACGCAGCTCCAGCAAAGCTCGTGGGTACACCATCTGCACAATGCTGCGTCAAGACCTACGCCTGCTTCAAGCAGGCGCAGGGTTTTAACGCAGCATTGCCCTGAAAGTGACTGAGTGAAATCTCATAGATTTCACTCAGCCACTTTCAGGAGGCGTTCCTACGCAGGAGCGCCCCCCCTGCGCAGGAACGCCTCCTTATGGCGCAGTGCTTTACAACGTGACGCATCTCTTAGATGCGTCACGTTGTAAATAGGGCGCATTGTTTGCGCCGCAGTTGCGTCAAAAAAAGTGACGCAATTGCGGCGCAAAGAGGCGCAACGGCCTCATAAATCTGCCCCTTTATGTTTACATGGCTTCCTATTCATTCAGCTTCCTGTTGTTTTAGCTTGAAATAAATTGAAAAGCTGACTATCATTCATGACATTTTCCTCCGCCTAACATGTGCATGTCAAAATATATTTTGCAATACTGTTTTTCTGTCACACATTCATTCAATTGAATTTGAAAGAAAGGTGCCTTTTCTGAATTGCTCTATTAATTTATAGAGCCACATATTTGCATGCTATCTTCCAGATAGTCAGGAAGATTCTCTGACTGAACACAATCTTGAGAGAAAATTGAAAGATGCATATCTTTCCAAGTAAGATTAATATGCAATATTTGCCAGAAAATCAGCTCCATGTACAAATGAGGTCACAGAGCACAAAAGGATGATCGATATCTGGAAACACTGCAGGAATTTCCAAGTTGATCTGGATATGATAATGTTGTTAGGAAAAAATAGGGGACATGACTATTAAAAACAAAATACTAAAAACACAGCCATTTGCTATATGGGAAAGTTGTGGTTGTGCAAGGAGAATTTAAGAGAGCCACTGGGAAAGAATCACAGAGAAATACATGAGATGGATTTTGTAACACACCAACTTAACTAATGGAAAAGTCCATTTGCTTGAAGGGATAGTTGTGTGGTAAGGAGCACAAACATGCATCTACAACATGAGAGTGAGATGTGCGTGTGCTATCTACTCTTTCTACTTTATCCTGCTCGTAGACTTTCTGCTCATGGGCACTCTATTGTTGGTGCATTAGTTCAGTCAGTGCCTGCAGTCAAACGCCAGCACAAAGCATCTCTGGCCCTACAGCAGCTGGGTAAGGGCTGACAATATGGGCCTGATTCTGATGCAGTTAGGAAATCTTCCCGATCGAATTGGTTTGTAAATGGATTCCGACCAACTCAGATCGGGAGAGTCCGGCTTCCTGAGTATGATGCATCCGGATGCTTCCAGATACGATTTGGTTGGACTCCAACCGATGTTTCTAACCACATCATAATCTGGCCCTCGGACGGGAAGACATGTTCCCGATCTGATTTGGAAAGAGCAAATGCCATTAGGAGGCGTTCCTAACTGCATCATAATCGGGCCCTAGGTGGGAATGCTTTCCTAACTGCATCGGAATCGGGCCCTATGTGTGATAAGAACAAATACCAGCTTCAGAAGATGAATCTGGGCTCTAAGTTGGCTAAGGCCTGCCAGGACCGTGCCCTGGCTAAGTACAAAATGCAGATTGAAGTAGGGTCGTAAGGGGTCCTTTATTTCAATCATTCACTGGTTGAAAAAAAAAAAAAGCATAAGTCGTTTGTGTGCAATAGGAACTAAGTGACAGGTGGCTGCTGTTGTTGTTGGTGTTCTTGGGCTTAAAACATAATTTTCTGCTCCAGGGCCTTTAGCATTATTTCATTTCAATTGAATAATGCTTTGCCACTTACTTTGGAAGGTACCTTGTCGAGTTTTTCATTTCTTTGGGCACTCAATAAAGGTACTAAATAAACTATAATGCCCCACCACCCCTTTCAAACAACTTAATGCACTGAGAATAAAACATTTCTTTTTATATTATAAAAATACCTATGTGCAAATGTATACACGTCTTTTTCCAAAATTAGGACATTTTTGTTTTCTCTCCAGGTGCTTTTTCGTAGTCCCTAAGAATGTAAAGATGAGTTTGTACAAAGCACAGGAAACAAGCAGCATATTTGTTCTTTAAATGCGTAAATATGTTACATTTCCCTTAAAAAAGTGTCTTTATTTTAATTTGTATTTCCAAAACACCAAAACGCTTTTGGTTGTCACAATAAAAATGTCACTATTTGGTGTGCCTGGCAAAATATTGATCTGGATGATGACACAGTTGGACGACTCTAGAAGAAGTGTGTGTTGGCATTTATGATCAAGGTGCAACTTCCAAACATAAATTCCCGATGTGGTTGTCCCAGTGCACATTGTCACTGGCTAACCACCGTATAGTGAGAGCATTCAATGACTGAAGCAAGATACAAGAGCAGTAGGAAGCACAAAAAAATGAATGGTGATATTTGTACGATTGTGCCATTTGTAGTGTAATCTGGGAAAAAGGTCATATTTTGGACAGGGCTGGTAAAAGAGAAGGAAACAAGACAATGGGTGCGCTAATATAGAAAATGCACACATGCATCATCATCTACTGAAAGAAAATAACTAATCCACCTTGTATGTTCAAAACGAGTTGTCATGTAATGCGTCTCTTTAATCAGAAACTATTCTTTGTCTCACGAAGCCAGGCACAAACAGCATCTCGAATTATGGTTTTAAGGCGCTTTATAACTGGTATGATCCAGGAACAGTATGAATGATAGCTGTAGAAACCTATGAAGAACAGTCTCTCATTCTTATGTTTATAAATCAAGGAGCACTGAGTTGGATGGATAGTGACATCTGTTATTAGAAAGTGACAACGTGATTCAGTGTGTTCAGTGAGTATATATGTCTCTAAAATAATTGACGCATCATAAGGTGTCTTGGAGTTCGTGTTTATGGTACACATCTCGACAGAATATAACTATAGAGTTCAAGAGAACACACTCAGCAATGAAGAAGGAACACAATTGGGGTTCCAACTTCTAATATGAGCTAAAGTAGACATTGTTCTTTCCTGATGCCTGGGACCAGCTGACCTATGTGCGGAGAAACCTTTTTTTTTGGAAAGCACAAACGCTTTCACCATCCACGTTCTAATTAAATATTCTGATTGTGCCCTTTTGAAGCAATACCTAGGCATCTTGTCTGAGCGTATGGCATTTGTTCTGGGCATTAGATGTAGATGGTCTTTGCGGCATTTAAGATTCATAAGGCATTAGAGTTTATGTCTCGACTTTAGATGGTTGTACATGCTTATTTTATGATGCGCCTCAACATCTGAGAATGTACCTGGATATAATAAGGTTTCATGAGATGTTATCATGGTTAAAGTTCCTGTTATTTCATGGAGGTTCAAAGTGTGTGTGATGCCCCTTTCACTGGCCCTAACATTTTTATGAATTAACGATCATATGTAAAGAAGCCTTATAAATGTTATTTGTATGTATAATACAACGTAACCAGTGGACTCTGTCGAGGCTATTCACAAAGATAACATACACTTGTGAGTAATTTACACATATACGTTTATTCTTACTCTTCAAATAGCTTTAAAACTTGTGGCTATTCACAAAACCTGAAAGTAAAGCTACACAAAAGTGCAGCCTTACACATCTCTACCCACTGAAGATGAAGGTAGAGCCAGATTTCCTAATGTAAGTCCCTGCTACCAAAAACAAACAGTAGCGAGTCCAGCCCCGCAAATGGCCAACTACTCATTCTGCAACACCATCTATTAGATTATAATGGGGATAAGGCTTTAAATAAAATCCCATTTGAAATAATGTTAAATTAAGTTAAATAGTTCAAAATAGTGAAACATATAAATACATTAAAATTTAAATATATAAAAGATAATTATCATTTAACTATACAATAATGTAAAATATTTGGTGAATTTAAAAATAATGCAAAATGAAATGTTAATAAACTCTAATTAAATAACCTTTAAGTACTTTGTTTTAATGCATTAAAAATATTTATTTTACTTTAGTTGAGAATGTATTTTTTTTATTAAAATATCAGAACAATTTATGTAATATATTTGAGTTGATTAATATTTTTTTCAGAATGAAGTTTGTTGTTTGGTAGAATTTTTTCTTTTGCTTTACATTTAAAATAAATGTATACATTTCATTTACAACAATATAGAACATAAAAATGTTTTACTAACTTTTTCTAAGGTTACATTTTTTTCAGTTTTCCCTGTACTCTGCTATACAGAGATCTTCACCCTAATTGTGGAGTATCCTTATCATAAACTATAGGGAAAAGTAAAAAAGGAGAGGTGAAAATTACAACAAAAATAAAAAGTTGACTTACAAACCAAGTTAGAATTCCACCTAAGAATGCGTTTAAACTGCTGCAGAAATGTTTTCACATAGAAAATGACACGTACAAAACTGTCCCTGCTTTGTAACATGTAAGAATCCCTATTAATGCTGCAAATAACATAGTAATTACTACATTTTTTTTTTCTTCCAGTTCGCGTACCGGGTAGCGCTCTTTGAGCGTAGTTTGTTGAAAATTACAGAAAAAAGTTAGAAAAAAATAATAATTGTGAGTGATCAGATGAAGGGTAGCTCTGAGAAGAGCTTTTGGGTTTATGGTACATTTAGGTACTTATAAGTAGGTACCAATGCACAGTCTTAAATTCAGAATGAAAATTCTGTTGCCCTCATCTGAGAAGTGAACTCCATCTCCTCTGTAGATATCTTGCATGTAGTAACGCAAGTTATTGTTGTACAAGGAGCCCATTCCATGGTCTCTCATGTAAGCTGAAACAGATTTGTTTACATGCTTCCTCGCTTTCTCAATTTGTGGACAAAATTGGTTGGACCACCTCCATTTCTGTCTTTGGCATATATTGGAATATACCAAGGCAGTTTGAGGAAAAAGTGCCATTAATTGCTCAAAGGTGTCCTTTAAAAGCATTTCCAGACCTACCCCAGTCAAAGTGCCCAAATCATTACCTCCACAGTGCACAATTAACAGGTCAGGTTTTGGCAAATGCATAAAGGTTTTCACCAATGGTATCAATTGGTGACATTTTAATCCTCTTTGGCCCAACCACTTAATTTCCACATCTTGTAAATTGAGGTTAGGTAAATTTCTGTAACTATGTCCAACAATCCAGACATTAAACATGGTGGGAGAAGGTTGTGCTGCAGTCAGATGAAGTGTGGTAATGAAAGGGCAGTTGAAACAGTAGGAGTTTGTAAAGAAAAAAAACTGTGGATTTCCAATGCTAATGATTCATTAGCAGTGATTGGTGCATTTCCATTTCTGAAAACAGAAAGTTAGGGTGCATGGATGTGTTCTTTGAAAGATGTAATTTGAATGGTCAAGGAAGAAACATTTAATGAAAGATTGCACTGGATACGCAGGTGCACTGAGAGCTCAGAGTTCAATTGAAACATTGTTGTGTGAATTTGCAAACATGAGAGGTCTTCCAGGAGGTGGTTGCTATGGAAAAAAGGCAGAGAGGGCAGAGGGGGGAAGGGTTTTGATTTGAAAAAAGTGAGGGAAGAGTTATGATTGGCTAATATGAGAGATATGTGAAATGAATATCTGTATTTCTGTGCTTTCAATAGCTGCAGCCTCTGGAGTGCATCCTTTTTCTTCTGCTGAAGACAATTTGGTGTATTTCTGAGACTGTTTTCAAAACTCAAAAAGTATTTGCTAAGGTGAGAAAAGATTTATTTAATTTAGATAGAGAATAGTATGATTTAAGGAGAAAATGATGAAGAAAGCTGTGTTTTTAAAATGTGGCTTTGTCTCTAGTGATATACATATAGATTTTGTTTCTTTGAGAAATTGTAATTGCATATTCAGTGTAGCATTCTGGCATGCAGTAACACAAGTTATTGTTGTACATGGAGCCCATTCCATGGTCTCTTATGTAAGCTGAAACTGATATGTTGTTTTTAAAAACGATTTTTGAAATCAATTACATTTCTGGATATGTACTGCTAGAGCTTCATAGGTTGTTTTGGGTCATATTTATAAGGCATTTGAGTGTCTTTGATGTTATTTTTTCCTTTTTAAATGGAAAGCATTCCTCATGGGGCAAGTGTCTTGTAAATACGCTCCCACCTGTGCTTGGCAAATTTAGATTTTGATTATGGGAGTTACATAGCCATGTTAATAATGTCCAAAAAATGGTGCTAGGGCATTCCAGAAAACGCTTTCATGTGTCTCAAGGACATTTTCAGTCATTTCCTCTTGAATGCAGGTATACAATTGATTTATATGCTGTGTTTAAAAACGATTTTTTGAAATCAATTACATTTCTGGATATGTACTGCTAGAGCTTCATAGGTTGTTTTGGGTCATATTTATAAGGCATATGAGTGTCTCTGATGTTATTTTTCCTTTTTAAATGGAAAGCGTTCTTCATGGGGCAAGTTTCTTGTAAATACGCTCCCACTTGTGCTTGGCAAATTTAGATTTTGATTATGGGAGTTACATAGCCATGTTAATAATGTCCAAACAATGGTGCTAGGGCATTCCAGAAACCCTTTCATGTGTCTCAAGGACATTTTCAGTCATTTCCTCTTGAATGCAGGTATACAATTGATTTATATGATGTGTTTAAACACGATTTTTTGAAATCAATTACATTTCTGGATATGTACTGCTAGAGCTTCATAGGTTGTTTTGGGTCATATTTATAAGGCATTTGAGTGTCTATTATGTTATTTTTCCCTTTTTAAATGGAAAGCGTACCTCATGGGGCACGTTTCTTGTAAATACGCTCCCACTTGCGGTTGGCAAATTTAGATTTTGATTATGGGAGTTACATAGGCATGTTAATAATGTCCCAAAAATGGTGTAAGGGCATAATCACCATTTAAAAAGGGTCAAAAAAATATTTTTTTTAAAAATGTATTAAAAACATGTAAAATATATTTTAAGATTTAAAGAAGAATACATTTTACAGCTACAGATATTTTCTTTCTAAAAACCATTGAAATTCAATGAAAAAACCATAGGTTATAGAGAATATATAGTTAGGAATTAGCATTTACAAAACCTTAAAAATTCACTGAAAAAACCATAGGTTATAGACCATATATAGTTAGGGATTAGCATTTACAAAACCTTATTTTACTCGCATAAAACCATTGAAATTCCATATATAGTTAGTTGCACTAACTATATATCGCGCACCCGCAATCCACTGCTGATGATGTCACATATTACATCATTCATGACATGGTCAGTGACATCACTGATGACATCACTGATGACATCTCAAATGACATCACTGATGACATCACTGATGACAACATCCAGTGACTGTATGTTTCTGTAAAGTTAAAATATGTCTTACATATTGAAGAATGAGTGGATGTATAAGTGTCTGGATGAAGGATTTAGTAGGTGCATGACTGACTGTATGAGTGAGTGATTAAATGTGTCTCACTGAGTGCATGGGTTAGTGACTAAACTGTCTTAATTTGTGCATCATTATGTTTGTTGTTCTGTAAACTGTTGCATGTGTTGATAAGTAGCTATATGAGTAACTATATGGGTTATTGATTGGTTGCCCAAGTATTTGTATGGGAGACTGAGTGTGTGTGTGGGTGGCTCGGAGGTGTATGACTCTGTGCATAGATGTGTGAGCAGTTGATTCACTAGATGTATGGGTTCAAAAGTGCATGTGGAAACAGCTGTATGGGCGGTTGACTGTGTGCATGAGTGTATTGGTGAGTGAATGGATATCTCAGTGCTACATGTCAAAGTAAATACATATGTAAAACACAGTACATGTGAGAGTTGACATATATAAATAACTGTGCATAAGAGCCAGTGAATGTGTGAGTGGCTGTATGGATCATTGAGAACTTGTATCAGGGATTGTATAAGAGAGTAAATACGTGTTAGTATATGTTTGAATAAGTAAAGTGTGTATAACTGTATAGTTGAGGAAATGGAGATGTGATTGATTCTTTGCATGACTGACTAGGTGTGTGAGTAACTCCACGGATGAGTGACAGTCTGTGAGTGTCTGTTTACACTGATTGTATCTAAGGTTATATTGGAGTCTGAAGAGGTTCATCGTATTATCATATGAATGATATCATCAGTGATGTGATCAGTAATGTCAAATGAGATGTCATCAGTGATGTCATCAGTGATGTCATTTGAGATGTCATCAGTGATGTCATCAGTGATGTCACTGACCATGTCATGAATGATGTAATATGTGACATCATCAGCAGTGGATTGCGGGTGCGCGATATATAGTTAGTGCAACTAACTATATATGGAATTTCAATGGTTTTATGCGAGTAAAATAAGGTTTTGTAAATGCTAATTCCTAACTATATATGGTCTATAACCTATGGTTTTTTCAGTGAATTTTTAAGGTTTTGTAAATGCTAATTCCTAACTATATATTCTCTATAACCTATGGTTTTTTCATTGAATATATATATATATATACATGGAAAATGTGCTTATTAAACTGCAAGCATTAAAATATGTAGAACATTTTTGTACTCGATTATCATTCTTAAATGTGCCCCTTTATTAAGGCCTAAAAGCCTATTTCTTTTGGCTCTTGCTCATTGCTTAATAGACATTTTGCCTAGCACCAGCAACTTGTGCTGAATTTAAGCCTGCGTTTCTCTAGTTTACTCACACCATATTAGATCACCTGTTTTAATACAGGGAACTTGCTGTGACTGATGAATAAATAATCAATTAGGTATATTTCATTAATGCTTCACCAAATAAGTATTGCTAGTTTACCCACACCATATACAACTTGCTTTGCTTTCACAATGGACTAACAGGCACATGCATCACGCGTTTAAGAAATCGCAAAAATTGCGAATCGCAAAAAAATGGCATTTGCGATCGCAAAATACAGTGTAGCAATGCATCAACAGTATATTTGCGAAAAACACTGACTTTCGCAAATATAAAGAATCACAAAAAATTCGGAGAAAATAATTGCAATTCTGTATTTGCGCCTCCCAAATAGAGGATCGCAAATAAAGAATCACAAATGAAATGCATGAAAGATCACAAATTGCGATTTCCTTGAAAATTGCAAAATTACAATCGCAAAATAAGAAGGATCACAACCAGGTGGTAATCATGAGTGCAAATCACATACAGCCGCAAATCAACCCAAAGTTATTTAAACACACCCAGAATGAACTACCACAAGTCACAATGGCAGGGCTTTACCTGATGACGAGGAGAATGAGGCTGCAGGCTGCTGGACACAGACGGAGGCGAATAAATGAGCGCATTTTCAGAGCCTGCATAACTTTGCCAGGACAGCAAGAGGATGAGATATACAATAAGTATATGATCCATGATCTTATCAATGAATTGGACCCCATCCTGCAACGTCAGACACGTAGGACCAATGCCATCCCAACGCATGTGCAGGTCCTATGTTGCCTACATCCACTGGCGTCAGGCAGTTTTCAGGGAGTCATTGCAGCAGCTGGAGGTGTGTCGCAAAGCGCACTTTCAAGAATATTCAAAGCATTCCTTGATGCCATGATGGTCCGGATAGGCTCACACATCAATTTCCCTACCACAGCGCATGACATTGCTAAAACTAAACAGGAGTTTTACCAGATTGCTCGCTTCCCACATGTTTTGGGTTGTATTGATTGCACCCATGTGACAATATGTCCCCCTGCAGCAGAGAAATATTTATATAGGAATAGGAAATGTTATAATTCCCTCAATATTCAGGTTGTCTGCAATGCCAAAAACATGATAACTGACATTGTGGCGCAATTTCCAGGCAGTGCACATGATTCCTGTATATTCAGGCAAAGTGGCATTCACACTTATCAGGGGAGAATTTGGAGAGGGACATCTGCTTGGTAAATATGTGCAATACATTCTCACATTCATTGTACGTATGTCAATGTCAAACAACCACTGACCCCCTTTGCTTTCTCACATGTAGGTGACAGCGCATACGCCTTGCGTAATTACCTTATGACACCTTACCTCAATCCTACAACTGCCAACCAACAGAGGTACAATGCAGCACATATATCAACAAGAAACGTCATAGAGCACACATTTGGGCTCCTGAAGAGCCGATTCCGATGCCTCCATAAGACCAGTGGAGCACTTCAGTACAACACTGAACAATGTTGCAAGATAGTAGCAGCATGTGCCATGCTGCACAATATTGCGACAAAGGGAGGAATGGAAATCGAGCTGTCTGACAGCGACTCGGAGGATGGATACCAGCAAGTGCCACACCACCATGCCCTACAAGGTTCAAGCGCAGCAGAATAGCACAGGAGAAGATTGGACATCACACAAAATGACTTCTAAGGTGAGTAATGATGACACAAAAACTGTATATTACAAGCAAAGTAAGCTTTATGTAAATAAATAATGACCAGAGTGTTGAAGCACACTTTCAATGTGACCAGTGACACAGGAGTCTAGGTAATGGACATGTGTGGAATGAAAAGTAAGGATGACTTGAAAGTCAGTTAAAAGGTCACATTGCAACAATGGTTACGTCACCATCTCGGAATCTGATTGTACATGGAAGTCTAGTGCTTTCTCCCATGAACACCCAGACACCTGTCAGAGCCAGCATCTTCATCCCTCATGTAGGAAGTGGAGGGGGTACTGCTGCGTGTGTTGCATCTTACTGCAGTGGCAACTGGCATGACTATACTGCTCATGCTTGAGGCACCCTCACTACCCTCTTCCTGCATGGACATGTTGACTGCACTAGTGGATGCATTCATCATTTCCACAGCATTGGTCACCTGGTCCAGTGCTTTCACCACATCCCCGCTCCAATGGAACATTTGTGTTTGCATGGTCACAGACCTACGTGCCAGCAGTGCAGTTGTAGTGGCCAGCCTATTGTTGGATTTCTCATACATTTTGAGGTGCTGCATAAGTTTCCGATGCTGTCTTTTCTGAGATGCATGTCCCTCCTGCATGACCTTGGTCAGTTGCTGCACACTATTGTACAGTACTGCAATGTTGTCTGCCATCTTTCCGATTTGGATCTGTACTAATCGTGTGTTCTTGCTCTGCAGGCAATGCGCACGAAGCATCTGTCCCTCAAGGCCACCCCAGACCTCATTTGGTCGCTCCGCCTGCTGTGTTCTGCATGCTCTACGTCTTCTACGCCGGACTCTGAGATTGCCTCTGTGGACCTGTGTCTGTGGAGTTGTGATGGGAGTAGATTGGCGATGGCTGCCCTTAGGTGTTGCATCGACCTCATCATCTGAAGTCATGGGGACCAGTGTTGGGACAGGTGTCCTGCATGAGTTTGGTGCACGTGACTGTTTGGTTGCCAGACCCGTTGTGTCTTCATGTTCAGATGCACTGGAGGGCTGCATTTCCTGGACATCACTATCCTCAGCCTCTACACGTTCTGCATGTGTGAGGTTAAACAGTGCAAAACAGCATTAATTCATGCTTGTGAGTTCATTTCACAGTTATCAATTATTTTATTTGTCATTGAATTGAGCATATGTTACACTATTTAGAGTTTTTTTTTGCATATATGTGTGTTTTTATTGTAACTGCTTGACCTGCCTACATCTCCCATAATGCACTTCTCTTTCTGAAAACATTGTGTGGAAGATGCTAAAAAGTGTGCACTTATGCTGTTCTGAGCTGAGGTTCTAACTTTATTATTTGGGACAATGGCAACATGCATTCATCTTACCTTCAGATGTGTGTGCAGCTCCTGAGGTGTCTAGTTATGTCACACCAACAACAGCTTCAGGCTGGATTGTGGATTCCACCAAGTACTCCATGGGAGTGTTCCCAGTGTCTGTTGGTGTTTCCCCTCCTGTCTTCAAAGCCTCCTTCAGCCGGTCAGCAATTCGCACCTTAGCCTGACTCCGCAAATCGTACCATCGCTTTTTCAGCTCTTCAGTGGTGCGGTGTGTCACCCCAATGGCATTCACTCTGTTTTGGATCCGGATGCATATTTTTGTTTTCTCCTGCTTTGGCACTTTTAAAGATGCTTTGCCAAACAGCTTATCATGGCTGTGGACTACTCCCTCAATGAGGGTGTCAATTTCTTTTTCAGAACAAGTTATTTTCCTTTTCCTGCCTGTTTGGCTGTCCACTGCTGTTTGTGCAGCTTCCATTTTCAGTTAGTTGCCAGGTGTTTCCAATCTCACAGTCCCACTCCTGTTCAGCTCCCAGAGCCAGCTCCCTCCTCTCCCTGAGCCTGTGCACTGAAAATGAGGCTTGGACTGCTCACTTCCTGATTCTGATGTCATCAAGATGCATCAATGTGAGACTCCGGTATTTGCGATTTCGCAAATAGCGAAATCGCTAATAGCAGATCACATTTGCCGGAATCGTTTTTTTATTTGCTTTTTTGCTATTCTTTATTTGCGATTACTTAAAAATCGCAAATAACGAATAAAATGATGCATGTGCCTGATAGAGCGCATCTTTTACCTTAGGTAAGAAGTTTCTCATGGGAACTTTCCTTCGTGTAACAAAGTCCTTAAACAATTTTTTACCCCATATTAGCATTAATGTTTACCGTGGTAATTGGGAGAAGAAGCATTTGAAGCTGCCGACACCTTTGGTGGAGCGCTTCCATTGGATGAGAGTAGCTAACATGCAATAGGTTTGAATACATTATTGTGTTATTTATATTAATAAGTGTTCCTAGCTAGTCAGGAGGAGACTCCCTCAGACTCTGATCCAGATCCTTCTTCCCTGCCTTGTAACTCTTCTTCCGGAGAGGTGGCCCTTTGCTTCTGTTGCTGACAGCAACTGCTAAGGTGACATAATTCATCTTTATCCTAAGACCCTTTCTTCATCAATGTTATTGCAAAGATCATTCTGTTATTGAAAGTTGGTACTGCAGCTGTAGGGAATTTGCCTGTTTTTCCGGAATGACTCTTTATGGGAAGTTCCTCTTATATTCTAAATCTTGCTCTTTTCCGAAAAGAACTGTTCATGAGTTCTTTTTAGGGTAAATTAGGTTCTCAGATAGTTTAGTGCAAATTCTCCTTTATGAAACACTTTGTATTTATTTATGCAGTCACTGATCAATCTTTTATTGATATTTCTGCAAACCGACTACACTGAATAAAGATGACAAGACCATACTAATCCTTTAAGATAAATAAATGAGCTGACTATTCATTAACCTCTCATCATTGACTGAACATTTATAATCTGACTGTTGCAGATATGTGCATAATTCATGTTTCCGTTGCTCCATTCTAATATGGGTTTATGTGTGTTTTTTAATTCGGTATAGAACCACGGATTTGCCGTAGAGCACACAAGGGGTCACACTGAGCTCCAAGATGGATCCATGCACCCTCACATGCTAAAAAAAACAATTTTATTGAAATTTTTTTGCAGACTATGGAGTCCCTCACATACCCTCCATCAACACCATGGGGTCAAGGTACCTCTACCCTGACCCAATCTGTCACTTTTAAATCCTCCACCTTGGAACCAAGTCCCAATGCACAAAATGGAAGCTGCAACTTTCCTCTCAGGTTGAGACCAGCCAATCACAGCATTTCTGTTAGCTTGTGGATCCGCAGATCCACCACGATGGATCCATGGTGGCTCAGCATCTCTAGATATACATAAATCTTTTTTCCTTTAATAATTGCAAAACTACTGAACAGATTTACACCAAATTACAAAAAGCACTCTTTTTGACGCTAGATCTGGCTTTCTGGCAAATTTGGTGTAATTTCATTTAGCAGTTTGGGCTGTAGTCATGTCTAAAATCTCTATATTATATTGCATTGGCAAAACACAATTTGGGACCAACCTTTTTCTCAGTTCCTGCTTGATGGGTTACCACAAAAATATCCAGATAATAGCTGAACCGGCTGGTAAACACGTTTTGAAAATTCCATGAAGATTCATCAAACGGCACTAATGTTATTAGCAAAACAGACAACCCACTTTCTTTTGATACTAGATCCTAACAATAAGTACTAGTTATAGTTAGGACCTAGATTCCACAGGAAAGGGTTTTTGACCTAGCTATATCTTTGGTTTTGCTTAACCCCTTCCATGCTCATGACGAGCTCAGCTCGTCATGAGGCACAGTTGAGCTGTGCTGATGACGAGCTGAGCTCGTCATGACACCAGCAAAATGGCAATTTCCAGCACAGGGGAAAAATAACCACAGCAGCGCTGTGGTTAAAGAATCTTCACTAAATTTTCCAAACAAATGCAATGCTCACTTCAGCTACTGTCTGGAAAGCTTTTGGGGTGATCTGTGAAGTGGGGGCCGACACAAAGTGGGGTCCCAAAACACATTTTCCCAAAACTAATTCTAACCCCAGGCAGAGAACTCCGCTCTGCTCTGCCAGTGGAGTTTACAGAGTTTTGCCTACTCCACGCTCCGTTGAGAACACAGAGTTCAGGCAAAATTCCAACTTCGCAGCCGAGCGGAGTTAGCCAGCCCCCCCACCCTCCTTAATTTAATTATAAAAAAAGGCACATTACCAGCATGCATGCGCAAGACGTACAACGTAAGGGTTTGCCTGGACGAGGACGGCGAGGACGAGGAGGAGAGAGAGATCATGGTGTGGAGAAGGGCAGCCCTGAGATGCCACAGCAGGTAAGTGCCTTTTTTGTTGTAATTAAATTAGGGAGGGTGGAGGGGAGCGGAGTTCCACTGAGTTTTTTCCTAACTCAGTGGAACTTCGTGTAGTGGCACTTCGCCACCACCGCCCAGGCTTAATTAACTCCCACAGGGTTTTGACTACTGTCCGAACCACTGAACAGAATTGCACCAAATTTGACAGAAATCTAAATCTTCAAGAGTAGTACCTTTGGGTGGTTTGGTTTAAATCTATAGTTTTAGGGATATGAACCAAAATCAAAATTTATATTTCTGGGGGTGCGGGTTCCACCAGGGATCAGACAGGTTCCTGATGAAACCTGATTGGCTGCCAATACTTCAAAGGTTTTTGACCCCGGGTGTGGTTTTAGGGACCACACCGGGGGTCAAAAACATTATTTTTTTCAATTTTGCTGCAATAGCACAGTGGATCACTAGATTCAGAGCAGAAACAAAAACATGAGTGGTCTCCTGCCCTTGTTTTTAAAAAAGCCCCCAGGTGGGCCAGGTACCGTGGGAATGTCTACTAAAGTTAAATTAACAGATGAGGTATATGTGGCCCCCCTCTGTGTCCATTTGTATGCCTTAGAGACCACCACATCCCTGGGGCTATTAATTAAATGAATAAGGGGTCCAGGCAATTAGTCAAGCATGGAGGGAACTGCCTTTCCAGCAGCTCCCTCTGTGCAGCAGTGTTGCCGGCTCTTGCAGGGGAGGGGGTCAGGCTGGGGCCGTAGGGACCTTGAGGCTCCCCCTGTGGCCCAGGAAAGACATCAGAAGGAGGAAAAATAAATGACCGAAATAAGCAGAAAGAGGTAGATTAAAAGTCAGCAACAAGCAGAAAGAGGAAAAATAAAGGTGAGAACTGAGCAGAATGAGGTAAAATAAATGTTGGCAACTAACAGGAAGAGGCAAAATAAAGGGGAGATACCACCAGAAAGAGGCAGAATAAAGGCCAGCAATGAGCACCATAAGGCAGGATTAAGGTCAGCAACGAGCAGAAAGAGGTAAGATAAAAGTGATTTGCCAGAAGGTAGTAATAGTTAGGACATGTTTCCATAGGAAAAGCTTCTTGACGAATCCTCACAACATTTTAGAAAAAAAGAGTGCATGAGGGATTTTTGTTGTGCATGGGAACTTTAGAAGTGATCTGTCAAGTGTGGGCCAAGAAAAAGTTGGGGTCATATAGATATGTTTCCCATGTTAATACTCATAGGAGCTTTGAACAAGACTATAGCTCGAACCACTGGACAGAATTGCAGCAGATTTGGCAAAAAGATAGCTTTTGGTCTGCGGATTGTGCTTTTTATTATTTGGTGTGAATCTGTTAAGTAGTTGTTGAGAAATTCGGGGAAATCCAAATTTATATATCTGCAGTTGTGGCTAATTCGCAGATAATAACAACCTCATGCAGAAATCTACGGAGTGCTGATTGGCTGCCAATGCTTCAACCAGGAAGTGTTGGCAGCTATCTTAAAAACTCGCTCTCAGCAGAGTCCCACGAAAACAAATGTAAAAAGAAAATGTTGTAGGGTAGAAATACCCTGAACCTAAGCCTTTGTGTTGTGGTCCCAGCGGGAACCCAGTAGGGCAAAAAAGCATTAAAAAATTGTCAATTTGTGACAAAAATAAAAAAAGAAATAAACATTGTCTCCCATACTTGTTTTTAATTATGCCCTGAGTGGGCCAGGTTACAAGGGAATGTTGTGTTTATTAAATTAAAGGAGGAGGGCATACGTGGCCCCCGTCTATGGACATTTTTATGCCCCGGGGACCACCGCCTCCCGAGTGCTTATGTTCAATTGAATTTAGTGGCTTTGCGGACCCCCCCCCCCCCCCCCCCGGCCCTGGGAACCAGCATCTCCCTGGGGCTTTAAATAAAATTAATGGTGGTCTGCAGGGACCTCTCTGAGCCACGGGGACAACCACCTCCCCTTGGCTTTTGTTAAATTAAATGCAGCAGGGTTGCACAGACCACCGAAGCCCTGGGGATCAAAATCTACCTGGACAACAACTAACATTAAGGAGGGGGTCCATGCGAACCCCCAGCCCCAGAGACAGCCACCTCAGTTGGACCAAATACAAGAAAGGAGGGGGGCCACGCAGCCCCCATTCTGGAGCCATTAGTGGTCCTTTGGAATGCCACAGCCCAGGTTTGGCTCTTGCTATGTCCTGGGGTGCCAACCCTGGAACATAGCTGCTTTTGCTTGGCGGGACCCAACAGTTCCCATGAAGAAAAAGCGAACACTCAGGTTCCAGCAAGCGGGAGCTGTCAAAGTGCTCCTGCACTCTGGAAGCGGAATTTTCATCTCTGTCTGCGGGCAGGGAAAGAGATGAAAGTATTGCTCCTTCATGCAGGGAGGTGCATTTCCAGCAGCTCCCCGAGTGCAGCAGCATTGTTGGCTCCTGCAGGAGGGGGCGAGCTGGCAGTGACCACGAGGAATTAAGGTTTTCCGTGCGGTCTTCGGGCAATGGATAGAAGGGAGCTGAAGGAGCCAGAATTAAGGTCAGAAACAAACAGAAAGAGGAAAGATAAAGGTGAGAAATGAGCAGGAAGAAATAGAATAAAGATAAGGAACAAGAAGAAAAAGCACGATAAAGGTGAGAGATGAGCAAAAAGAGACATTATTAAGGTAAAAAAAGAGCATAAAGAGGCAGAATTCAGTCAGCAATCAGCTTTAAGAGGCAAAATAGAGGTGTGAAACAAGCAGCAACAGCCAGAATAAAGGTCAGAAACGAGCAAAAAGATGTAGAATAAATGCCAGATTCGAGCAGAAAGAGACAGAATAAAGCTCAAAGACGAGCAGAAAGATGCCACATAAGGGTGAGACACGAGCAGAAAGAGGCAAAACAAATGTCAGAAAGGAGCAGAAAGACGCAAAATAGAGGTCAGATATTACCCGAAAGTGTTAGAATAAAGGTGAGAAATGAGCAGAAAGAAGCAAAATAAAGGTGAGAAACGAGCAGAAGGAGACAGAATAATGGTCAGAAGCAAACAGAAAAAGGCAAAATAGAGGTCAGAATTGAGCAGCAAGAGACAGAATAATGGTGAGAAACGGGCAGAAAGAGGCAGAACAGGTCAGAAATTAGCAGAAAGAGGCAAAATAAAGGTAAGAAAAATGGTCAGCAATGAGAAGAACAACATGAGCAAAAAATGTAAAACCTGTAGGATAGGTAAAAAAAATTAAAGAAATCACTGACTTCAAAGGCAGGAAATAGATAATCAAAGAAAAACATCAATTGTGAGAGCACTTATATGGAATACATACTAGAATGTAACTGCGGCTTCAGATATATTGGAAGCACAATCTGGCAACTTAAAAAGAGAATGTTGGAGCACATTCATGCAATCAAAAATGATGATCGGACGTTTGCCATGACAAAACACATGAAGATATGTTAAAACCATAGCTGGCAGCAAATGAACTACTGTGGTTGGCAGCAATTCTGGTAAACGAAAGAGGTGGTGGCAGAACAAAGAAACTGAGATGCTTAGAATAAAAAATGATCATTAGATTCCACACCAAACAGCCAGCAAGGTTGAATCGGGATAAAGAGCTGCATGTACATTTCTAAATATTACTGGAGATAACACCAGAATCAGGATCAAAGTTGGTATATGGACACTAAGCCCAGTACTGTGAAAGGGTAAAAACCAAAGATTTGGAGTACCATCACGTAACATGGTGCCAGAAACAATGAACTAATATTGTAAAAGAGAACAGTGAAAAAAGGATTCACAAGTAACAAAGAAAGTCTGTAAATAGTATGAAATGCACTGTGCACTGTATCATTTGATAATGTTATACCACATTTCCCATAATGCATCATAATGAGTTGAGTGGGCAGTTGTGTATAAATAGACACAAGAAGTGGATCACCGCTAACCGTGATCAAGACCAATCTGGTCGAAACTCTTTGGTTTGTGAGGACTTGGTGATGCTGGCTGTAACACACTGGATTAAATAAGCTTGTTAATTGAATCTCCTGGAGTGCGAGCAATTACTTTCTGATGTGTGTATATATATATATATATATATATATATATATATATATATATATATATATATATAGATATATATAGATATATATATATATATATATTTTTTTTTTTTTCGTGCTTCTCCCCCAGCTACGCGAATCTTTTCGTGGGCTGGTGGGAGAAGCACGAGGCATGGGGTGGGAGGAATGAAAGATGGAATGAACACATATTGATGTGGACCAGGTACATTGATGACCTGTTTGTCATCTGGAGGGGAGACAGGGCCTCGGCTGAGGAGTATGTCTCTGCTCTAAATGATAATGAACTAAATCTTAAGTTCACCAGTACGATAAGCAACGAGTCTGTTTGCTATCTGGACCTAGAGGTCTTTGTGGTTAACGACCAGCTCCACACTAGACTTTATAGAAAACCAACGGCTGGCAATGCAGTATTACACGCTGCCAGCCACCACCCTAAAAGTCTAGTAAAAAATGTACCGTATGGTGAGTACCTGAGACTCAAACGCAATTGCTCTGGATCTGAGGATTTTAAGAAAGCTCAGGAAGACGCGAGTGACAGATTCCAAGCAAGAGGCTATTCTAGAAACATCTTAGAACAAGCCCAAGTTAAGGCAGATACTGTCGACAGAAGGGACCTTCTGATTGCGAAAGAGTCGAAAAGGGACAACGAGCAGGTCAGAATGATTACAACATTCAATAATCAATCTGGTGAACTAGTCCAAGCATTTAAAAGAAACTGGCACATTTTAAGAACTGACACCATCTTGAAGAAAGCATTATCAGATAGACCTATGATAACATATAGGAGGTGCCAGTCTCTATCGGACCATCTGGTTCATAGCCACTACTCCCCTAACAAGGCCAACCAAACGAAGACCAAGATAGTTGGCTTTTTCCCTTGCCTACAGTGCAAAGCTTGTAAGTTCAGTAAAAAAGTCAAAGAGTACCCTTGCAGAACAGGTGAAGTAGGATCAAGCAGAAAAATTACTAAACATCTGAACTGTAATTCAGACTTCACAGTCTACTGCCTGGTCTGCCCTTGTAACAAGCGTTACATAGGGAGCACCATAAAACCGGCAAAAATGAGAATTTTAGAGCATATGAGGGCTATTGTAAACAGGGACAAGACCTATCCAATAGCCCGTCATTTTGCCGAATACCACAACAGCAATAGGGATTTACTATCATACTATTGCATAGACCAGGTCCCAAAGAAAGAACGAGGGGGGGACAGAGAAAAATCCCTAAGGATACTGGAATCTCGCTATATTTTAGACCTTAAAACTATGACACCATGGGGTCTAAATAATGATGCTGAAATGTGGGTGCATTTATAGAACAACCTGGGGTCTGTAAGAAGAGGATACATCTGCAATTAGAACACAGGAATACTCTTTGTAAATATGTGAAAACTATGCTGTTTGGCTTGTAAATATATTTCCCTGTCATATTGAGCAATAAGAGCAGTGAAAGTAATACTATGCAGACATAAGAACATCAGGTTAGGTCTACCTGTGGCACAATTGCTAGTGAATATGATACGAAATAAGAACCCAGAAGTTAAATGGTATTATATATTCTTGCAAAATACATGTAAATATGATGTAAATATGTATATTGTGCTGACATAGGCCAATACCATTGGTACACTGTATATTTGTAAATGGTGTAAATAATAGGTACACATCTCAAACATATGTGAGTTCGGGGATACACCCCTGCAAAACCACATACTGCATACCATATGGGAAAACATAATCTGCATAATGCTATTAGAACACCTTAGGGGATACACCCCATCATGAACAGCGCTGATAAAGTTTCTTAAACACTGCTCCCAGCACCAAATTGTTAAATTTATGTATAGAGGTGACAGTCTCTACAAAACATATATTTTTGTCAAATGTCAAACTTCACCTTAATTCACTTGCACTGAGCACTTTTCTATTAATCGCCAAGCGTAAACCATGTAAATAACTATGTATATATGTATATACTACAAGATGGCCGCCACGGATATCTGTGTAACACCATTGTCGATGTCTATGACTGCCAAAAGGGCGGATGGTTTAAATATGGCGAATAAGTTTGTACACAGATGACACTGATGAAGCCCTGTGCAAAACGCGTCTGTCGAGGGTGCTGGGGGGTTTGGAAATAAAATGAACTAAGAACACCGACATTGGAGTGCTGGCCGTTTTTATCCTGGAGCCGATTTCTAGGAGTGTGTTGTAAATATATATATATATACTGAAGATGTCCTGTCCGCCCAAGTAGCAAAGGCGGAGAAACACAGGCACGGACCTCCCAACTCCTCAAGAAAAATTCACGGACTCCCACCCAGGTTTAGTGGGTAAGCAGTGCAATTTTTATTGTGGCATAATTATGCATGGACCAGTGTCCTCCATGAAGCGTTTCGCTCCTCCTGGGAGCTTGATCACATGATGCGTCTCCAATAACATGACGTATTTAAAATGAGATACGTGCACAATCAGCCGTTGAAAATAAGCTAATCGTTTTCTTTACAATAAAAATGAACAACAGACTCTGGCAATTCTAATGATCATTGGTGTAGGCAATGCAGTAACTAATGAATAAAGTGCAAAGTGCAGTTAGCAGCTGGTAAATACAATAAATACAAAGTGCAAATATTATCACTTTCACAATCATAATTTAAATGGTACCGAACCCAGTAATTAGTCACTAAGGTAAGTGCCGGAAAATGAAGCACCTGCACTGCATCATCTCTTCAACCTGCATTGCAAAAATATTCAAAACTACAATTTGTATAAGGCAAAACAGCAGAAATTCATTAAATAGGTAATATTCTTTGAGTTTTCTGATCAGGCAAGTCATTACAGACGTAGTTGTTAAATAAAGTGCTAGTGGAATAATATATGAGTTCAATCTCTTATAGACATCACTGGACCTTATATGCCTGAAGATATACAGTTTAGATGTAATAAAACCACTGGTGATGGAAAATATCTGCTCTATGAAAACCTGAATAAATAGTTAAAATGCCTTATTTACAAATAAATAGTTTTAAAAGAAAAGGACCAAAAAGTGCCATGTGCCTGACAAGTGCAAATAGTGCTGTGCAAATAAAGAGTATTGTGCAAAAACAAGTCATCACACTAGCAGCAAGGGGGAAACCCCTGAATCACTTAAGCCTAAGTAATCCTAAAGTGCATATGCGCCAACGGTCACAAATCGGAGCTCAAGAAAATGTAAACAGTACTGACATCAAGATGAAGATACTCTTGGGGAGAAAAAAAACTTATAAAAACACAGTCTATATACACCTCTCGACATAGAAAAATACACTAAAGAAAGTTGTAAAGGTCCTCAATCAAATTCAGGCCATTAGGGACTCTTGTATTGAGAGCTAAAATAAATTGAGATTCTTTTTGTCTTAATAGCTTGTCTCGATTTCCTCCCCGTCCGGGGTTGGGAACGGACCCTAAAACTGTGTACTCCAAGTATTTAAGTTTATTGTGATGGACAGACTTGAAGTGTCTGACCACCGGGTAATTGTGGTCAGAGTTGACAATGGCCCTAACATGCTGGAGAATGCGCTTGTGCACTGGGAGCTTAGTGCGGCCAATATATTCTAGATTACAGGTGCACTTTAATTTGTAGATTGCATATTCAGGTCGGCATGTTAGGTGTTCCTGAATAGCAATTTTCATATCACTAAAAGCTGTTTTATGGTGAGTGCTATTTTTAGCAAACGTGCACGCTCGGCAAGAACAACACTTAAAAAAACGGTTTTCATATGCCACGTATTTTTAGGTTTCACCTCTGGCATAGATTTGATGAGAGCATCCCTCATAGAGGGTGCCCGTCTAAAGGTGATGGCTGGCAGGTTCGGCAGGATGGGATCAAGAATGTTATCGGTTTGAATGATTGGCCATTCCGAATAAATAATCCTGCGAATAGCCTGTTCTTGTGTACTGAAGGTAGTTATAAGCCGAATTGGGTGCACATTTTTTTCTGAAACAGCCATGTCACTCTCCTTACTAGAATGAGGCTTAAGTAGAGTCTCCCTTTGCGTATCATTAGCTTTATTTAGGGCTAAAGTCAGTTGGTGTTTGTTATAACCCCCGTTAAGGAATCTCTGGAAGGCTTCCATCTGACATTCTTTAGACACTATCTCGGAACTACAAATTCTCCGAATACGAATGAACTCTCCATACGGAATGCTATTAATCAGGTGCCGGGGATGTGTACTGTTGACATGAAGGATCGAGTTACCAGCGGTAGATTTTAACTTGGTCTGAAGGATACCTCCATCAACATACAATAAAACATCCAAAGATTCAACCATGGAGTCATCACTAGAGGCAGTAAACTTAGTAAATTCAAATCATTAACATTGATGTCATCTACGAACTTCAAAGCTTCATCCTTGAACCCATGCCATATGAGACAAACATCATCAACGTAGCACCAATTGTGTACTATATGGCTCCACCGGGGACAGTGAGTGGTTGTGAGGACATGCTTCTGCCACCAGCCTACAAGTAGACATGAATAGCTGGGGTAGAAGCATGAACCCATCACCACACCACGCACCGGCTAGTAAATCTCATTCTGGCATTGGAAGACGTTAGTGGTAGGGCACAATGATATGTTCGCTCATATTTAAGTCCCGATTCTCAAGGAAGTGTTTGGTAGCATTGATTCCATGACAGTGATTAATACTAGTGTACAAGGATTCAATATCCATTACAACTAGAAGAAAGTCTGAGCACAAAGTGACATTGCTGATTTTATTCAGAAAGTCTGTAGTGTCTTTTAAGTAGGACTGTAGGCTGACCACATACGGCTGCAAAAAAAATCAACATATTTTGACAGCTTTTCCTTTATGCTTCCCTGAGCAGAGATGATCGGCCGCCCAGGCACAGGGATAACCTTCTTGTGGACTTTTGACAGAAAGAAGAGGACGGGTGTGACCGGATGTTCAACATTAAGAAAGTTCATCTCTTCTTTGGTCACTAACCCATTCCGCCTCCAATGATGTATTCTTTTGCGGGTTCTATCTTCTGCTGTTCTCATTTCAAATTTAGATGATTTCCTGTAGCACGATATGTCAGATAGATGTTCTGATTCTGCCAAATAGTCCACCCTTGACCACAAGACAGTATTCCCGCCTTTATCCGATTTATTGATAATCACATAAGAGTTTCCTTGAAGTTTTTTAATCAATAGATGGTATTAGCTATTCCTGAAATCTTTCGGATGTGTCTGTGACATCACATTTCTATTGAGGGTTTTGAGCTCAGTAATGACTCTGTCACTAAAGACATCAATTGCGTCTTTTAGCATTAGGGGCAAAAAGGTGGAAACTGGACGAAAAGGACTAGGAGCTGAATTTGAGCATATTTCAGAGCTGAAGCTCGATTATTAAATATGTAGGGGACTACGAATGCATACTTATAGGTGGATTGACATTTTGGTGTATTTTAAACTGTTTCTGGATGTATTGCAAAAGAATGTTCAAATGCTGAAGAAACAAGTCTTCATAATACTGAATGATGTGGAATTGAGGACTTACATTGAGTTTTTTGCACTGTTTTTGTAGCTAGTAAACCGTTGCTTAGATCTCTTTACAATACAACTGTTCTTTGATCTATTCCCAGTCATTTCTAGGTGTTCCAAGTGGTTCATTCCAGCAGTACATGTTCACCTATGGTCTTGCTTCCATATATGTTGAAAGCCCCTGTGTGATATCATTTTGTAACCCGAACATATGAAATGTAACTTTTATTAAAGAATGCCTTTGTTCCTTGTGATACGTACCCCTATCTCAATTATTGACCATATCATGACCATGTGCAAAACTGTGGGTAAACACCAAAGGGAGGTGTGTGAACATTATTTAAAGCAAATTACACTCTCTATAATGTGGGAGCTAATCCAGGCTGATGAGGGAGTTCTTGCTTTCCTATTCAAAGGGGGAGTGGTCTGGAAATTCATCTTCCATTGTTCCTGTTGAGGCAAGATCAAGGCTGATTTGAATAAAGTAGGTGCATGTATGCAGCAGCGCAGTGACCAAAATAAACATGGTCTGAAATGAGTCCCAAAGTAATTGCCAGTGGCTGAAACTTATTTAATCATTATATTTTTGCTTTTCTCAATATTAGGCCTTGAGTGCAAAGGAATGTTCAGATGTAGGTGCCGTACCCACTGTCCCTAATAACTCAAGCTGCACCTCACTGATGAGTCCCAACAAGAAAAAAACTAGTCTAGGGTTGCTTTTGTTCCCACTCAGAAATGTGGACAACACTAGTATTATCAGACGATACCCATGTATGATCTGTATAAGGTTTGCCTGTCTGCAGTGGTACAATAAGAAACATAAAAAAGATGTTCAAGAATGAAGCTCGGAGTAATTAGAAGTGGTTGTTAGTAATTAAAGCATTCCACCGACCACTTTACTTATTTTCTGAGAGATACTCCCTAAATGTGATTGGTTGCTCCAGACCTGGATCTAGTGTCTGCTGTGCCATAAAACCAAGGATGTACCTTACCCATGCAGACAAAAACAGCTGAATCCATTCTGGGCTTAATTGTGTTAACATTCAAAAGGAACATGGCCTGACAGTTAATGCTGAACTGTTCTTTTTAGAGAAGGGCAAGTCTGATTTGCATAAGGATGGTACCTGTCTCCAGTGACAGAGTGAGCGAAATATAAGGAACTCGAATGCAGTCTAGTGTAATACAAGAGGCTGAGATTAATTCAAGCATTCCCGCCATCCCTTTTCTGTTTTTTTTCTCAGTAATACAGCCCAAATGAGATGGGTATGCCTAAACGTGTATCCCTTGCTTACTGTGCCATAGGACTGAAGCTGGGCCTCACTGACAAGGCCCAGACATGCTGAAAGTGGTCTGGGGTTGCTTTTGTTCATTCAAATGAGGTGTGGTTTGTGGATTCGGCAGGGGTGCGTCTACTGGGCTAGGATCAAGTCTGAACAGATTCGGTCACTTTCTTCAGTGGCTAACAGCCTGATTCATCAATTTCCCGTTTTGCGAGCCCCTAATAGCGATTCATAAGGAATCGCTATTAAGGACTTGCAAAACGGGATTCATGTAGGAATTGCTAAATAAGTAGCGATTCCTACACAATCCTTATTTGCGAGTAGCAAATTGCTAATCGCAAATAAGGAATAACTCCCCATTCATTCCTATGGGCCAAAAGGCCCATAGGAATGAATGGGGAGTATTCCTTATTTGCGATTAGCAATTTGCTACTCGCAAATAAGATAGCGATTTAAAGGGTGCCAGGGGTGTCCAAAGGACACTCTGTAGCACCCCTCAAATGCAAATTAAAACAGGTGTTGCGCACACACATGTCCGAAGGACATGTGTGTGTGCAACATGCAACTTAGAAAAATGATTTTAAAAGCATTTTTTCTAAGTTTTTGCTATTTACCGAGAGGTCTGACCTCTCGGTAAATAGCGGCCCGAAATTGCGAATTAGCAATTTAAAAATGGTTGATGAATTGCATTTAAGGAATCTCAAATAGAGATTCCTTAAATGTAATTCCTCGCAATTTAGCAAATTAGCAATTACCGATTTTTGCATTTGGGATGATGAATCCCAAATGCAAAAATAGCGCTCGCAAAGGGCCAGATTCTCAGAATCTGACCCTTTGCGAGCCGATTTCGGCTTGATGAATCAGGCTGTTAGTGACCAAACATTAATGTTCTAGGAAGAAGTCTAGAGTAATTACCAGTGTGCCAGAGTAGTTATTTGAATAATTCCACCCAACACGTGTTTGTTGTTCTAAGATTGGTAAGGTAGAGGTGTTGCAGACAGCATGGGATGTATTTCTAGCTTGGGCACATGATAGTGTTACAGCACCATTCAAATCAATTCAAAGCATAAGCAAAAATATTTTTCAAGATGTCGTTCCACTTCCCGAATCATATTCATATTCAGTGAAGAGAAGTTATACGTCTCCCTTGAAGAGGGAAGAACAGTCTGTGTACTTTTGGGGAAAGGGTATCAACCATGCACAGGGAGTTAAGAAAGAACTTCCAGAAGACTGTTTTAGTTTGTCAAGAAATATTTGTAGACAAATGGTTTCCCTTGGGCATTATATTGCTGTACAATCCACAGCTCTAACACAGATGAGCACGTAACAAAGCAAAAAGAGACTTACATTCAATCAAATAATAGGAAAGTTTTCATAAAACATGTGCAGCCTTGGAAATAACGCACAAGTATTTACTCAAAATTCCCAGAAAATATAAAAGATTTCAGTTACTTTATGATATGTCTACAGGAATCTCTTGGCGTACAGCGAGGTATAGAGGAGCTCTAAGTAAACCTTGCTATACCTAAAATCGGTTAAATGATTTAATATTTTGACGATTACCATAGGTAACATGGAGTTCCATCAGAAAACATTAAGGGGCGTATTATCAAGGGGGTTTATCTCCGCTTTTTTGGCTTTAAAAGCCAAGAAAGTGGAGATAAAATTATCTCCCTATTACCTAGCTGTCGCTAACACCAGTTAGCGACAGCTAGTAGGAGATAGGGACCATCTTGGGCCCCACTTTGCATGTCAGTGATATTTATCACTAATGACATGCAAAGTGGGCGTGCCAAGATGTTAGCGACTGAAAACAGTCGCTAACATCGCTATCTCCTATTACCAACTTTTGGAGATATTCGCGCTAAGCAAAAGCAAAAGCTAACACCTGCCCTGAGCAGTTCTTAGCCATGTTATCCAATGGGAGTTGGATAACATGGCTAAGAGCATTAGCTCGGTAATGCATGAATATCGCTGACTTTTCAGCGTTATTCATGCATTGCGGCGATTTTTATCGCATTTGCGATAAACCTTGGTAATACCAAGGTTTATTTGCGGTAAAAATCGCCGCAGCTCAGCGGTAATTTTTTCACGCTAACCAAGCAATAGCAATAATTATCGCTATTGCTTGGTAATATGCCCCAAAATTCTATGTGCAATATGTCTCGATAGCAAGCCATAATGCCCTGAAGGCCAAACATATGTCCATACTATATATTAAAAGTAAACCCATATGGCTGAGATACCCGCCACCCCCTCTCAACACAATCCCCAAGGAATGGGAAACCGGAAACGGTTCTGAACTTTTGGAAGACGGGAGGGAGTGACCCTTAAAATAACAATTTCCTATTAGGTACAATTTCATTTCCACATTGCGATATTTGGCTAACCTTAACATATTCTCTAATACAAAGGTTCACCTAGCCGAACTAACATCCTACAAAACATTTAACTTGAAATTGTACATCCTAACGTTTAAGGGCCAACGGCAAGGTCGTAACCGGTGTCAGATCCCTAAACCAGAAATATCCCCCTCACTTGTGAGGGGCGACCGCACAGAGGTGTACCTCACGTGCATCTACCAATTTCCCTTGACTTGACGGGGGCCCCAATAAACTCGACGCCATTTAAAGGTCGTCCGAGGACTCGTGTGAGGTGTCTAGAAGGTAGCGTAAACCCCCTCCCAAACCCCACACCACTTACCACATCTGCCGTCGCAGATGTCCTGGCCCCGGGAAATTCCCCAGGAGGGGGCTGTAGCCCCTCCTACCCAGGAAGGGGCCTTGACCGCCTTTCCTTTCCTTTCGGCGGCCCATCCTTAGAAGGGACCGCCTCCCCGTTGAGGGGCCAATGGCCACCTCCCTCGAGCGCTCCCATCCGTAATGGGTGACGCCCACCCATAGGGATCTTCCAATTACTGCTCACCGATCACGACCTTACCGCCCGACCAAAATAAATACGACAATTCTAACTAAATTACTAAATGACTAAATTACTAAATGACAGTAAGAATTACAATTTATTAAAAGCATGATTACTGATCAACACTAGTGCAGAATTACTTTATTTGCAAAACATACTACAAATTGACCATTCTTTATTGCATATTCAAAGTTATCACGATAATCATCACAACCTGCAAGAAATAGAGTCACCACATCAAACTTTATTCATAACCACTTGCTGTCCTCAGGGGCTGGTGGGTGGGTCAAAATTGGCTCTTCGTTCCGTCTCGAGCTCACGTGCAGCGAGGAGGTGCAGCTTCAGAGCACAGGAACAAGAGGATGCTTTCTTGGCTTGTTGCTCCTTTTATCCGTCTTCAGGGCGGGCGTAAACCCGCCCCTGCCTGCCCCAAGGGCGTGGCCGGCTGCGTCAGTGTCTAGGCCAGCCCACTCCAGGGCGGGAAAAAGGCGCGCCCCGGCTACGCCGCTACGGGCATACCAGCCGAGACTCGCCTCCCGCCCAAGATGGCTTCCCGGGGGGATCGTGGTACTCCGCCATACGTTCGGGGGGACCGAATGGTCGCCCCTTTCCATATGGCTGAGATACCCGCCACCCCCTCTCAACACAATCCCCAAGGAATGGGAAACCGGAAACGGTTCTGAACTTTTGGAAGACGGGAGGGAGTGACCCTCCCGGCCGTATTTATTAAAATATGAAACAAAATTAAAACATTAAAATAACAGTTTCATATTATGTACAATTTCATTTCCACATTGCAATATTTGGCTAACCTTAACATATTCTCTAATACAAAGGTTCACCTAGCCTAACTAACATCCTACAAAACATTTAACTTGAAATTGTACATCCTAACGTTTAAGGGCCAACGGCAAGGTCGTAACCGGTGTCAGATCCCTAAACCAGAAATATCCCCCTCACTTGTGAGGGGCGACCGCACAGAGGTGTACCTCACGTGCATCTACCAATTTCCCTTGACTTGACGGGGGCCCCAATAAACTCGACGCCATTTAAAGGTCGTCCGAGGACTCGTGTGAGGTGTCTAGAAGGTAGCGTAAACCCCCTCCCAAACCCCACACCACTTACCACATCTGCCGTCGCAGATGTCCTGGCCCCGGGAAATTCCCCAGGAGGGGGCTGTAGCCCCTCCTACCCAGGAAGGGGCCTTGACCGCCTTTCCTTTCCTTTCGGCGGCCCATCCTTAGAAGGGACCGCCTCCCCGTTGAGGGGCCAATGGCCACCTCCCTCGAGCGCTCCCATCCGTAATGGGTGACGCCCACCCATAAGGATCTTCCAATTACTGCTCACCGATCATGACCTTACCGCCACAGGCCGGATAGTTGACCGGCTATCCGGACCCCCCACAACACTCCTGCCTAAAGGTCATGTTATAAACTCTTTAACCAAGCTATGAGGTCTCCTATGAGTAACTCGTTCCCCACCCGGGATAAATGAACACCATCCCCCAAATACATACTGTCCCCTTTAATACAACCATGCGAAACAGAATGCAGTGTACTTGAACGAAACAATCTACTCACTTTGTTATTAATTTTCCTTACTGAATGATTCAGAGCAGAAACCGAAATAGCCCCCCGCCACACTTTTCGTGGGATCATATGGGACCATGCAATTGTGCACCCTGGAACTCTTCTTGCCAACCAACTTACTGTGGAAAGCATTGCCTCAAGAAGAAGTCGTCTACCAGTGGCCACCAAATTGTTGCCCCCAAGATGGACTATGATTATAGACGGCGGTGACCTTGTCCGCCCTAACAAACCCTCAAAAAATGATTGAAATTGGTCAATACAGAGCCCGCCCTTTCCGTAGAAGGACACCCTGTACCCGTATTCCCCAGCCACGTGAATCATATCACCTGCTTTGAATACGTCCACGGCACGCCTCACGTATGAGTGGCCCACGACCCACACCTCCTTTTTTACAGCCGGTGATGTCTGACCGCTGGTCCCTAGGTGTCGGGTCGACTGCACAGTCCGCCCGCCTCGTAGGCTTGCGCAACTGAAAACCAAACAAAAACAAGAAGCGTGAGTACATCATTACAGCTTCACAACATGTGCAACCGCACATACCTTTTATAACAGTTCGAGGACCAACGCCCCACACGTTTTACTTCTTCTACACTCAGACCCCTGGCTGTAGCCTCTGTAGCAGCCCCTATCCGAAAGGAATGGGTCCCAAACTCACCGGGGTTCAAGCCCGCGGCCGAAATTGACATTGCAAGCACCCGCTGGAACTGAAACCTCGTCAGTGGGGTGGCATCAGCGTGTCTCAACAAGGTCCCCCCCCATGATGCCACCCTTTGCGCTAAATATTCCTCCACGCAAACCACAGGGCACATGGAAGACCCGGGAATCCTCTGTATGATTATACAGTCCCCAATCGCACCCTGATCGGTTTTGGACCTGACAAACGAGACAGTCATCGTCTCCCTCTTGACCTGAATGTGCTCTCGGCACAGTCCCCCCATCGTATCCTGCTTGTTCTTCGCCACTAATTCGCTTACCCGCATAGCCCCATGGAATGCCAGCGCAAAAGCGGCTCGGAATAACACTGTTTCATACTGGGATGAACACGTAGCAGGGAGTACGGATAATAACAGGGCCAACCTATCCAGACCTATCGGGTGCCTTTCATCTACTCTGCGACCCTCAAGGCGTTGCCACCCACGTAGCGCTTTCTGCACAACGAAAGACGCTGTCGGGTCCTGTATCCCGTGAGCCCTTGCCATAAAGGAAATGGCGGCCCGATGCCTCTGGGCCGTAGCTACTGATTTGCCTGCCCGATGTAAAGACAGCAGAAATTTTACTACAAACTCTTCCTGGCCCCAAAGCTCCCCCCTAGCAGTCCCCAAAAAGGCCCAATAGGAACGGAACGCCCCTTCGTATGCCTTCCTCGTCTTGGGTGCTAAACTCTCTCCCACGAGGTTTTGTAGTTCGGGGCACCAAGAGACCAGAGAGCTTCGGGAAAGGGTGCCGCCACCGGGTCCGCTGTGGGTAGAAAACCCCAGAAGGCCTGCATACGGAAACGAGAAAGCGCATCAGCCGCTTGGTTCATTACCCCCGGCACATGTCTTGCCTTAAATAGCACATTCAATTGCATACACAATAATACAATTTCTTTGAGCAGTCTCAGAATCCATTTGCATCGTGCTGCCTGACCATTGATACACTCAACCACGGTCATGTTATCAGACCAGAACACCACAGAGTGATCTCTGAACCCCTCGGGCCAAGTTTTCAGGGCCACCAGAATAGGGAAAAGTTCAAGAAAAGCAATGTTACTTGTCAGCCCGCACTCGTGCTACCATGTCGGCCATTTTTGAGCCGACCATCGAGCGCCGAATATGGCACCAAAACCAATGCTTCCCGCCGAATCTGTCCACAGCCCCAGCTCCTCGGAGGACACCGCCGGTTTGTTCCAGACAACTCGACCATTGAAATCCGCCAGAAATGCCAACCAAATGGGTATGTCCTGGCGAACCTCTGCCGACAGCCTCGTGCGATGATGACCCTCCTTCAGGCCGACCATGGCTTGCGCGATCGAGCGGGAAAAGGGGCGGGCCATCGGCATTACTCTCAGGGCAAAATTCAGCTGGCCCACCAATTGTTGTAATTGAAGCAGTTTGACCTTAGACTCATTAATACACGTCTCCAGGGATGCCCTGAATCTTAACACTTTTTCTCTCGGTAATCGAAAACAACCTTCCTCTGAGTCGAGCTCGATCCCCAGAAACTCGAGGCAAGTCGAGGGACCCACAGTCTTACCTGGTGCCAATGGCACACCAAAATGCTTCATTAGGACACGGAATTCATTCAAAGCCTGTCCACATTCCGGATCCCCGGCTGCCCCCAGAAACAAAAAGTCATCGAGATAATGCATAACATGTTGAAAACCCGTCCTCTTTGTGAATACCCATTGCAGAAAACAACTGAATTTTTCAAAATAGGCACAAGATATAGAGCATCCCATTGGCATACATCTATCCATGTAATAGTGACCCTGAAACATGAAACCAAGGAGACGCTGATCGTCTGGGTGTACCGGGAGCAACCGGAACGCTGACTCGATATCTGACTTTGCCATCAGCGCACCGGGCCCTAGGCGATTCAACATGGCAACGGCCTCATCGAAAGATGCGTACCGCACCGAACACACTTCCGGGTCTATCGCATCATTCACGGAAAGACCACGTGGGGCTGACAAATTATGTATCAGTCGAAACTCACCCGGGTCCTTCTTGGGGACTACCCCTAAAGGGGAACAAACAAAGTTAGCCATCGGTGGCACATCAAATGGACCGGCGACTCGACCTCGAGTAACCTCCTTCCCAATTTTTTCCTGTACCACGGTCGTATGTTGCAAGACCGACAGTTGGTTCTTACATTTTGCTACTCCCTGAAAATCCCCCACTGGGATGCGGAAACCATATGAAAACCCATTCCGCAACACCCCAGCGGAAGCATGATCCGGGTATTCGTTGAGCCAAGGAATCATCGCCATGGTATCAATCGGAGTAGGTAAAGGCGCCCCTCGGACTATTTCAGACCTGTTTGGCGCTTCCCCTACCACCGTTATCACCCGTTTTGGCTCTGCACATGGACTCAGGATGGGATGGCTGCCCACACCCCCCACATTCGTGTCTAAACTTGCACGACCCCTGGGGCCTCGTACATTTACCCCTGTTAAAATTCCAACAAATCCCCCTTTTACCTGCGTTGCCATTTGGCTTAGAGTGGTAGTCGTTACCTGCACCCGATCGAAAGGGTGTCCCAGCGTATTGGCGGGAGGACTCGCCCCCGCTACTTCCTACCAATGGTACTTTCAACATTCCTGTACTCTCCATTTTTGACCATGAAACGGAGTCGTAACAATCCCAAGTCAAGTTTTTGTTGTGTTCTTTCGCTTTTATAAAAATATTATCATAGCAGAACCACTGATTGCCCCCATATGATACGTAATACTCCATGATCCGTGGCTGATAAATAGGCAATTCGGTCAACAACTCGGGCCTACGTTCGCCCATGATGGAGGTAAATATTCCCCATGCCCTGCCCCAAGTGCCAATGTTTTCGTCGACCTTAAAGGCGGCCATTTTTGCGCGCCAAACACTCGGATGCATGAGCTCCTTTTGGCTCTTAACATGCTCCATCTCATAATGGTCGGTAAGCAAAGAGAAAATGTTTACATACTCATCTGCCCACATCTTCTCCTTAATTGCCAGAGGAACATGCTGACCCACCTTTTCCCTTCGTGAAGGTGCAGACCCCTCCCTTGCAATCGGCAATGGCCGCTTACCTGAACCAGAAGCTGCATCCGCCGCTGGACTTGATCCTGCTGCTTTTTCCACCACCGGAGACAGCGGAGTAACTGGCGCTGGTGCCTCCCCCGCCTCCCTAGTTTCACGCAAATGTTTCATTAACACCCGTGCGTCGTCAGCCGTGGCGCCCACGCTATCTTTCCCCAACCACGCTGCCAATTGTGCTGCTAACTCAGGAGGCATATCCTCCCCGGACACAGGAGTGACCACCACGGGAATCGGATTCCCCTCCCTCGGCACTGGAGTTGGCTCTTCAAGTGGGGTATTGGGAACCGGGTTGTCCCCCCCGGATGCCCCCCTTCTGGACCTCTTGCCTTTCCCTCCGGGAGTTGCTCCCGACAAAGGTCGTTTCGGTCCCCCTTCCCCATCTTTAGCCGCCATCTGCTTCTTCAGATCGGTTACTTCTTTCATGAGCATACGGAGCATCTGATCGGTAGTAACTCGCTTTCCGACTTTCTTGGGCATTCTCAGACAGAGTATCTGTAAGACAAAAAGAAAGATTACCACGCTCAAAATTGGCTCTTCGTTCCGTCTCGAGCTCACGTGCAGCGAGGAGGGGCAGCTTCAGAGCACAGGAACAAGAGGATGCTTTCTTGGCTTGTTGCTCCTTTTATCCGTCTTCAGGGCGGGCGTAAACCCGCCCCTGCCTGCCCCAAGGGCGTGGCCGGCCGCGTCAGTGTCTAGGCCAGCCCACTCCAGGGCGGGAAAAAGGCACGCCCCGGCTACGCCGCTACGGGCATACCAGCCGAGACTCGCCTCCCGCCCAAGATGGCTTCCCGGGGGGATCGTGGTACTCCGCCATACGTTCGGGGGGACCGAATAGCATCATCCATTTAATCTGTCAATGAAAAATATTTCCTAATTAAATAATAACAACACTGTTTGTAAATGAAATGCCTTTTATCAGTTTTCATAAAGTGACTCAATGCAGTTCGGCCTTTTATTTCCCCTTTTCCAGGAATATTACATTTTTGTTTTAGATCACAACTACAGAGCCAATTCCGTTTTGGGCAGAAACTACACTTTATGCTCAAAACAATATTACAAAATTAGACGTATTTGCCCATGTCGCAATTTAACATGTAGTAGTTGTCTGTGTGCATAATGGGTACATTGCAATATTCCCCCGATAGTTTTCACTACGTTTAAAGTCGGCCGAAAATCTTGATATCAAATAGTACAAATTCTGATTTGCCCACCCGTCCAGGTGGCACAAATCAGAATTTCTACCTGAATTAAACTCGCAGTGGTAATCAGGGCCGTGTACTTATATACTTTAATTCTTGAGTTTATTAAGAAATATATTTTTGATTTCAACAGTTGAGTACATTATTAGATATCTTAATTGACAACAAGCAGCAGACTGCTGGGTAGGCACATTCGTAGCAAACAACGTTTTGCAGGCCAATGCCTTCGTTAAATGGATTGGTAAGAATAGGTCTTTAGCTATGGCTTTAAAATGAAAACGATTAGATGAATATTTTATAGTACAGTTGAGATCGGAGGCTGATTTATTGCATAACTATGTAACGTGTTTTGCTCTGGAGAAAGAAATATTGTGCTAATAAAAAGCTTTGAGAGGTGTAGGATAGAGGATGTCGTCATGTCAGTGAGTAGGCTTCTTTTAATCCAAAATCCAAATATGTTCCTCAGCTGTTGGAGCAGAGAAGGCAGTCTGTGCAAAGGAATTATTTAGGGGCATATTATCAAGGGGGGCTATAGGAAATTATCGCTGCTTTTTTCGGCCGCTAAGCGGTGATAATTCTATCGCCCACTTAGCAAGCTGTCGCTAACAGCAGTTAGCGACAGCTTGTAGGCGATAGCGAGCGGTTTGGGGCCCGCTTTGCATGTCAGTGATATTTATCGCTAATGACATGCAAAGTGGGTGTACCCAACCTGTTAGCGACTGAAAGCAGTCGCTAACATCGCTATCGCCTATTACCAACACAGGTGTAGCGATCGAAATATTCGTGCTCAGCGCGAATATCTCCAAAAACGAACGCCTGCTCAGACCAGTTCTTAGCCATTATATCCAATGGGAGGTGGATATAAGGGCTAAGACCCTGTTAGCGATAATGCATGAATATCCCTGTATTCTAAGCGTTATTCACGGATTTTGCCGCTATCACCGGGAATTTATCGCTTTTGAGATAAATGTTGCTAATAGCATTAAAATCCGGTGATGCGCGGCGATAAAAAAATTGCAACTAAGCCTACTTATTTGTTGATAATATGCCCCTTAGACTCTAAAGAGTATACGACCAATAGGGGATCGGCACTGGGACTACGTTGTTAGGGTCAGGCTCGCACCCGAATTATGACAAAATCATTCCGAAAATGCCTGCTGCAGTAAAAACGATTGTTTGTTTGCAAAGTTATTCTGTGTATAAAGGAATTATTTAAATTCAAAGAAGCTTCGAAAACATGGGAGCCCAGCACCTGATCTTTCATGCAAGTGTCCGGGCCCCACTCAAGTTATGACAAAAGTATTTAAAAATGACTTTAGCAGTAAAAAAAGGATGGATTTGTAGTCCACAAACCAGTAATCACGTACACAACATTTTGCTTCATTCTAATTCCTACGTTTTATGATTTGACAAAAATGGTTTCAGACGGTTAGAGAAATTTAGAATCTGCTTCATATTATGTAGTCTGATTGGCAGCAATTGATAAACACTTTCCAAAATGTATGTGTTTCTTTTGATGAAGGCAAGGACTCATGGATCTTTAGTCGTCGGTACACGCGCTTATGTTTAGGAACAAAGGGCCAGATGTAGGTAGCCAAATACCAGTCGGTAACGGCCCAAAATACAGAATTTCGGCCGTTACCGACTGGTATTTGGATATTGAGATGTAGGGTCACAAAAAATACCGATTCGGTAAATACGAGTCGGTAATTTTACCGAATCTGTAAATAAGAAATGCTAAAAATGAGTTTTGAGATGTAGGTAACTTCTAAAATACTGAATTTCATGAAATTCGGTATTTAAGAGTCGGTATTTACCATGGATTGAAAGCAGGTGGTAACCAGGTGCAGGACATAAAAAAGGGTCCAAAATACAACAGTGTGACCAGAGTGGCGGCATTCTACGTGATAGCAAGGCGGCTACGGCTACAGGCAGCAGGAGAGAGGGTCTGGAGAAGGGAGGAGCAAGTATACAGGCAGAGGATAATGCTATTTCAACTAACTGAGCCAGATATATTTCAAAGGTACAGGCTACACCCCCACACCATCCTGGACTTGATCAGGGACCTGCACCCACTTTTGGAGCACCCAACCCCAAGGGCGCACGCCATCCCACCCCATGTGCAGGTGCTGTGTAGCCTACACCTTCTTGCATCTGGGAGTTACCAGAGTGTGATTGCTGCGGTAGGTGGGGTGTCCCAGAGCTGCCTACCCGTTTCTTCAGGAAGTTCCTAGAGGCCATGATGCAGAGAATGCATAATTATATCAGCTTCCCTGAAACTTAAGCCGAACAGCTCAAGACCAAGACTGACTTTTATCAAATAGCTCATTTCCCACATGTCATCGGCTGTATTGATGGCACCCACATCCCAATATGCCCACCTGCTGCCACAGAGTACATATACAGAAACAGAAAGTCAACCCACACAATCAATGTACAGGTTATCTGTGATGCCAAGTACATAATCACGGACATAGTGGCCAAGTTGCCAGGAAGTACCCACGACTCCTACATCTTTCAGAACAGTGGGATCTACACACGCCTGACAGCGGGGGAATTTGGCGAAGGATACCTGCTAGGTAAAACACTGTGTGACACTCCCTTGATACATATTGCAGATGTATGTGTATGTGTGCATGTGAGTAATGGCTTTCTCATTTCCAAATAGGGGATAGTGCATATGCCGTCCTCTCTTTCATCCTGACACCCTACCTCAACCCTTGAACCCCCAGCCAGAGATGATACAACGTTGCACACAAATCTACTAGGAACATTGTGGAGCGCACCTTTGGGCTGTTAAAAAGCAGGTTCTGCTGCCTCCACAAAAGTGGAGGGCCACAGCAGTACTCACCAATCATCTGCTGAAATGTTGCACAACCTTGCTACTAAGGAGGGCACTGAGGTGGAATTGAGCGACTATGAGGACCATGATGATGAAAATGCACTGCCTGAACCCAACACAGCAGGAGTTGCGACACCAACAGATGGCAGACACAGACGGGCAGAGATCACACGCAACTACTTTTAAGTAAGTGAAGAGACACAGACAGGTGGAGTATGCACCCAACGTAGTTTAATATTTGGCACTACGCAGGTACTCAAAAGCACAAATGTGCAACACAAATGTAATCATTTTAATAATGGCAGCCCTGGGTCACTTCCCCATTTACTGTACAAGTCATTTCCGCCTACGCCTCCCAGTGCCAGATGTAAGTGTCTGGCTCTCTTCACTGTGTGTTTGGGCTGTTGGCTCACCATGGTGCCTGCTGCTCCTCCGTGTCTCAACAACAAGGGGGCTTGTCATGCTGCTCCTACTGGTGCTTTCCTCACCTTCCGGTACATCCAGAGAAGCAGTTTGTGCTGTCTGTGCATAAATCAGCACCTGTACAGCACTGGTCATCCTGCAATGCCCCTAGACACCTCATTGCTGTTGTGTGTAAGTCCCTCCTGCATGTTGATGCATCGTCTGCATAGTAGGGAAGTGGCTGTGGCCAGGCGTTTCATTGCCTTACTTTGTTGCTGCGCATGCTGCCTCTCCTTGCGCCTTGCTAACATGTCCTGGTCCAGATTACTGCACAGAAGCTGCACCGATTGTGTCATGTCTCACATCCCTGCAGACATCTCCTTGTTCACATCAACCAGTTCTCTGATGCCCTTCCCTATGTCTTCCATATTTGTGTTGAGGTTCCTCACCTGGCTTTACACAGACTGGATGGCCTTCCCCTGCATCCTTTGAATCTTGACCATGCTACCCTCCAGCCCATGGAAGACACTGGAACCCTCCACATGTGCTGCAACACTGCTATCTCTGGGCCTGCGGCGTCTGCTACCTGTACGGGCACCCTCTGCACTGGACTGCTGTGTGGCAGTGCTGCCTTCCCCAGCCAAGGTTTGAGTGTCGTCCCCCTCCATGTCACCTGCTGAACGATCCATTGGTACTAGTGGGGCAACTACATGCCTCTTGCTCTTTTGTGATGCAGGTGTTGTTAGAGGCAGTGACGCAGGCAGTTCAGGCGAGGACAGTGGCAGAGGGGATCCTGGACGTTCTGGGGATGCCTGCAGATGTGGAGACAAGGTCTTGGGATGGTGGCAGTGGTGTTTGTGCACCAGTGTCCTTTGTAACATTCTCTGCACTTGTGCCTGTCTCCTGGCTGTCATCCCTCTGTGGTGCTGTGCCTTCCTGCTCCCTGGTACGCCTGCGAGATGTCATGCCTGTGGACATAAAAGTGTATATTAGCTCTGTGCTCCTGTCTCACTGCTTCTACAATTAAATTTTTTTGCACTCAAACACTGTACATATTGCCTCAGCCTCATTATGACTGAAATGTTTAGCCTAACTTCTTCATTGCTGTGCTGTATGACATGGTAGGTCTTTCAAATACTACATGTCCCATGATGTCCCATGATGCATTGCTCCTGTCTAATACTACCTCTACTGCAGCGGGGTAAACTTTTCCACATAGGGAAAAGGGAAGGTGATGGGGTGGGGGTGATTGCTGTGCATGTGTCTTACCTTTTCTGGCGGCAGCTCTTTTGCTGAGCTGTCTGCATCTCCCAGTCCACAGACACTCTCTGGTTCAATGGTGGACCCCACCAGCTCCTCAAGTTCAGTCAGGGGGTGTGCACGGTTCTTCCCTCCTTCAGTTTTGTTTGCCTCTTTGTGGAGCTCTGCAATTTTTTTTTACTCAGGCTCCTCAGGTCATACCACCTCTTTTTCAGGTCATCTATGTCCCTTGGAGTCACTCCTACAGCATTCACCTTTGCTTGTATGTCCAGCCAAATCTTCCTTTTGGCAGATTCAGCCACAGTCAGGGAAAGCTTGTCAAACTATTTCTGGTGTTCCTTCACCACCTCCTCCACGAGGACCTGCAGTTCCATGGTGCTAAGTTTTATTTTTCTCTTCCTCTCTTGAAGTTCCTTTTCACTGCTGCTTGCCATTTTCAAAGTTTAAAAGCACAAAACGTTTCCTGTGGCTCCGGAACTCAGCTCAGCTTTCACAGCCTCTCCAGAAGCTTCTAATTACTTGCAGTTGCCTGTGTAGCCACTTCCTGGTAGGGAAGGGGAGGGTGGTAGCACCTGATTGGCTGCCTACTTAAGTTTCACAACTCCGAATGGCTGATTCTGAATTTTACCGAATCGGTAAAAAATACAGAATTTTTACCTACATTGCATGTACCGATTCTGAAATACCGAATCTGTAAAATTCAGTATTTTAGAGTCGGTAAATTGCAATTACCTACATCTAGCCCAAAATGTTGTTCTTTGAGAAAATTAGTAAAGAATGAAGTAGATATATTGGATTTCATTAGTTTTAAAACCTGTGGGCAAGGCTATACACAGCAGTGGCTGTTGCGTGATTACATTTGGATTAATGTCTAAGGACTGTCAATAAGATACTATTGTACCAGTTGCAGGTAATGCTCTATAGTTAATTTCTTTGGCAGGTTTAGACATGTCCCTGAGCGTTTGATGAGCCTGAGCTTCTGAGGCGACTGGACATTGGATGTGTAATTTTTCAGTCTACATATAATTCTGGAGTTTTCCTGTTTTCTTACCTGAGCAATGAGAGAGAACAGCCTCCTCTGAAAACACTTTCAGAGTAAGAGCGATAGAGAGGAGATAGGAATACATTGTGAGGCGGTAAGACTGAAGGTAGCCTGTGTGAAGGGCACTTTATAGCTGGCAATTGGGATAGAACTAAGAAAGAGTATTCAGATTTATTTTGAGACATGGCAGCATCTGCAGCAAGAGGGTGTTTTGAGAAAGTAGGTTAGGTTCACAGCCATGGGGAAAGTTCGGATGTTGACATTTCTCTTTTTGTGTTCTTGAGTCTCCTAGTCAGGGAGTAACCATTCCTTTATAGGTATGAGTTTACAGCACAGCTGTCTGCATGGCCTATTGCTTACAATATACGAGTGGTCTTTGCGCAAGCACCCTTCAACCACTGACTTAGATGGATCTGAAACATTAAGTCACTTTATTGAGGCACTGTCAAGCACATCTTAGATCAGCCCAGAGTAGCATTTCTCTCTCACTGTCTTACTATTGTTGGTTTGCATGTTTCTTTTTTATATCTCCTATGGAGGGCTTTCAGTGAAGTGCCTGGAGGGACTATTTTGCATCAACATGTACACACAACCAATACACTATTTTTCAGATTCAATGTTATCACATCCACACATTGTGTGTAAACAAAAAAAGAATTGTACTGCATCAGACATAGACTTCTAAGTGTTTTTTATCAAGCCACCAAGACCATATTATCTCCAATACTAAACCCATCTGCATCACACCAAAGTCACTACTATACCACACAATACCACTAATATTAGACATCATCAATACTAACACTAGTAACGCCATCTCCAGCAACACAACCTCAACCACCCTGCTACTACTCTACCAATATCACAGTGCTACTAATATTGACTCAAGACACACAGATGACGGATGGAATGCAGAGCAAATCACACATTCACCCCCAGTCAATAGATCTGAGTTAAATCCATCATTCTTTGCTCACCATGCCACCCTAGTTTAGACCCAGCCATAATGAAATCAGTCTTGACCCTGTGCCTCATGGGAAAAGTCCAGACCAAACTGACAAGCCAGGTCCTCCCTGAACCTGAAATAAGCATCCTGGCACTGGTTAAGGGGGATCACCCCTCATCAGCCAGGCTAGCTTGAATCCAGTGGCACAGTGAGCCGGGGACACAATTCTTGACACACCCAGCGCACTTAGGGCCATATGTAGGTAGCTTTATACCGGTCGATAACGGACGAAAATTGGTAAATTTGACGTTACTGACCAGTATTTAGCTTTTTCTAATGTAGGTGGCTGGATTTAAGGATTCAGTAATTTACTGATTCGGCAATTTAAGGAATCGATAAATTACCTAGGGCCAGATGTGTGGCCCAATACCGGTCGGTAACGGCCGAAATTACCGATTCTCGGCCGTTACCGACCAGTATGTAGCCATTGGGATATAGGAGCCCGAAAACCCTCCGATTCGGTAAATTTACCGAATCGGTAAAGTTACCGAATCAGTAAAATACTGAATCGGAAAAATTACAGAATCGGTAAAGTTACCGAATCAGTAAAATACCGAATCAGTAAATATACTGATTCGGTATATTTACCGAATCGGAAGAGTTACCGAATCGGTAAAATACCGAATCGGAAAAAAAGAAGTGGTAAAAATGATCATTGAGATGTAGGTAAGCACAGAAATACCGAATTAGCCTCAAAATCGGTATTTAAGAGTCAGTATTTACCATGGATTGGAATCAGGTGGTAACCAACTGCAACCCATAAAAAAGGACCCAAAATGCAATTCTACTTGCACAATGGCGGCATTTTATGTCATTGCAAGACGGCTACAGCTACAGCAGGAAGGAGAGAGGGAATGGCAGAAAGAGGAGCAGGTCTACAGAGAGAGGATCACCCTGTTCATGCTCACAGAGGCAGAGATCCTCCAGAGGTACAGGTTGGACTCAGACACCATTTTGGACCTCATCAGGGACCTCCAACCACTGTTGGAGCACACCACCCCAAGGGCACACGCTATCCCACCGCACGTGCAGGTGCTATGCAGCCTACACCTGCTTGCGTCTGGCAGCTACCAGAGTGTGGTTGCTGCGGTAGGTGGGGTGACCCAGAGCAGCCTGTCAAGGTTTTTCCACAAATTCCTTGACGCCATGTTACAGAGGATGGACCAATACATTTCTTTTCCTGCAACCCATGCGGAACTGGTCCAAACAAAAGCAGACTTCTACCAGATGGCACGATTTCCCCATATCAGTGGCTGCATTGATGGCACGCACATTCCCATTTGTCCCCCTGCTGCCACCGAATACATATACAGGAATAGGAAGTCAACGCACACCATCAATGTGCAGGTGATTTGCAATGCAAAGTGCGCCATCACTGACCTTGTGGCAAAATTCCCTGGGAGTGCCCACGACTCCTATATATTTCAAAACAGCGGCATCTATGCACGGCTGACTGCAGGGGAATTTGGTGAAGGATACCTCCTAGGTAAGACACAGTGTCTGACCCCCATAATACCGATTGCAGTATGAAGTACATGTATGCATGTCAGTAATGTCTTCCCTTTTCCTTCTAGGAGACAGTGATTATGCCCTCCGCTCATTCATACTCACCCCCTACCTCAACCCCTCAACACCCAGCCAAAGGAGGTATAACTGGGCCCACAAAAGCACAAGGAATGTGGTTGAACGGACCTTTGGCATCTGGAAAAGCAGATTCAGATGCTTGCACAAGAGTGGAGGTGCAAGGCAGTATACCCCCATCACCTGCTGTAAGATCATTGCTGCCTGTGCCATGTTGCACAACCTTGCGGTGAAGAAGGGTACTGAGGTGGAGTTGTCAGACTACGAGGATCATGACGACGACATTGCTGTGCCTGAAACACAACCTGCTGGAGTGTCAACACCAAGTGATGGCAGATACAGACGTGAGGAGATTACACACAACTATTTCTGAGTGAGTAAAGAGACACAGACAGGTTGTGAATGTGAAAAACGAAATTTAATGTTGCCACAACGTTCATGCACTGATATGCAACTAAACTAACTAATTTAACGTGGGGACTGTATGTCCCGGGTTGCCTCATACACACCGGCAATGTCATTTGCGCCCGCGCTTCCCAGAGCCACTGGGATGTTGCTCACTGCCTTCTGCATGGCCTGCAGGCTCAGCTGAGTGCCTGGTGCTCCTGCGTGGCTCAACTACAGCGCTTGCCAAGCTGCTGCGGCTACTGCTGTGGTCTGCCTCTGCCACGTCCAGGGCAGGATTTGCAGCAGTATGGGAAATTATCATGGCCTCCAGGGCACTGGTGATCCTGGCCATGCCCCTGGTGACCTCCGCCGTGTTCTGCGTGAGGCTCTTCTGCATATTGATGCCTCTACGGCATAGCTGGGATGTTGCAGTGGCCAGCCGATTCATGGCCCTATTGTGCACACGCGCATCCCTGCGCCTTGTGTGCTCCAGGCTGTCCATTTTAGCGCAGAGCTGGGTGATGGCGGTGGTCTTTTGATGCATTCCTGATGCTATGTCTGTGTTTGTCTTTGCAACCTCCCTATTACTGTCTACTAAGTCACTGATGCCCTTGCCCATGTCTCCGAATTTTTGGTTTAGGATTCAGAATTAGCGGTGGCAGGCCTGTATTGATTTCCCCTGCATGCGCTGGATGCGCACCATGCTCCCCTCAAGGCCACGGAACACAGTGCCATCTCCAGGTGGACCTGCACTGCTTGGTGTGCGTTGGCGTCTGCGCGAGCTGCTGGACTGATTGGTGGCCTGCAGTGCAGCAGGAGTGACTTGTACGGGTGCTGGGGCCTCACCCTCTGATCCCAACTCCTCCTGGCTGGTGAGGTTGCAGGTGCAGACAGGGACCGTGACGGGGAGTTCTCTGGTGAGAACACCAATGGAGGGGATTGAGAAAGGTGTGGGGAGTGGGGAAACACGAGGGACTGTACAGTGTCATCCTCATTGAAGATGGCTGTGGTGTCTTCCTCCTCCTGCGTGGCTTGTACAGTGCTTGGCCCTGCCTCCACACTCTCCTCCCTCGCTGGTGCAGTCCCTTCTTATGCTGATGGTCGACTGCCTGATGTTGCCCCTAGGTATAAAGAAGCGTATGTCAACTGAGTGCTAATGTGTCACAGTCACTACAATAAATGCTTTGGACATTTAACTTTCATTCATCTGATTTGCTTTCAGTGCCTTGCTGATGTCTGTGCACTTACACATGGTCCTACATTTGCTGACTACATTTCCCATAATGCATTGCTCCTGTATAGTGCTAGCAGTACTGGACTGGGGTTGGCCTGTACACAAAGGCTAAAGGGAAGCTGGTTGCTATGGGGTGTCATGCTGCGCAAGCCTCTTACCTTTTCTTGTAGCTCTGGCTGAGCTGTCCACATCTCCTACTCCCACAACACTGTCAGGCTCGATGGTTGAGGCCACCAGTTCCTCCAAGTCGGTCAGGGGGGGCGCTGGGTTCCTGCCTCCACCGGTGACACCAGCCTGCTTATGGATTTCTGCCATCTTCTTTTTGGTGAGGCTCCTGATATCATAAAATCTTTTCTTCAGGTCCTCAATGCTCCTGATTGTCACACCCACTGCATTTACCTTCTTTCCTATGGCAAGCCACAGTTTTCTTTTTGCTGACTCAGGTACAGTGAGGGACTGCCTGCCAAATAGCTGTTTGTGGACTCTCACCACTTCCTCCACCAGTACCTGCAGCTCCATGCTGCTGAACTTTATTTTTCTTTTTCTGTCTGCCTTCTGGCTCTCAGTGCTGCTTGCCATTTCTTTTTTATTTCACTCCAAACAAACTCTCCTTGCTGCTCTGTCTCTCTGCTCAGCTCTGACTGCCTCTCCAGAACCTTCTAATGAGTTGCAGCTGCCTGGGTAGCCACTCCCTGGTAGGGAGGGGGAGGGTGGTAGCACCTGATTGGCTGTTTTCATTGGTTTCACTTTTGCTTGCTTTCCGATTCGGAATTTACCGAATCGGTATTTACCGATTCGGTATTTACCGATTCAGTATTTCCAATGCATTCCTATGGGCCTTTTGGCCCATAGAGATGAATGGCCATTACTGATTCGGTAATTACCGATTCGGTAAATACCGATTCGGTAAATTTCGAAAGTCCGATACCGAATTTTTCCGAATCGGTATTTGATACCGATTTTTTTACTACATCTCATTTACCGATTCTTGAATACCGATTCGGTAAAATTCGGTATTTAAGAATCAGTAAATGACTTTTACCTACATCTGGCCCCTAATCCTTAAATCCTATGTAGGGGGCACTCAAGTGAGTGCATTTTTGATTTAAGGATTTGTTATTTACCACCAATTACAAGTTGGTGGTAAATATCGAAAACCTTTCAAAAAGCAATTTTGTGCATTTTTTAAAAGTGCCATGTGCAGACATGCACGATTCAGGGGTGCAACAGGGTGTCAATGTGACACCCTGCCACCCTTGAATATGTTCCCCCTATTACCGGTTTGGTATTTACCGAATCGGTAATAGCGAATGGCTTCCCATTCATTCCTATGGGCCTCCAGGCCCATAGGAATGAATGGGAAATACCGAATCAGTAAATACCGAATCAGTATTTACCGGTATTTACAAGTTGATATAAAAAGGAGGAAGGCTAGAAAGTTGAAACGGGACGAGAATGATTACAGAACCGGACCAATCTTTACTTTTGTTAGCCGGTTTGATTACCTAATGAACAAAGATCAGACTCAGAAGAAAAAGGCAGAGGTGTCTGGTATTAGTGATTTGCACTCATCCTCAAGTAACATTTCAAGTAGCGAGGCAGAAGATACGGTAGATGCACAAACAGCTACAGTGAGTGGGAATACTTTTTTAGAGGAGGTACGGAGAATAAAAATAGGGAATTGAGAAGCAGGAGTGAGATTTCGAGATACAATAGGACAAAGACCAGGAGAGGAACAAGAGGTAAAGGAAGATCCGAAAACAAGACAAGGGATGAGAACACGTTCATGGAAGAACTAAATACTTCACCTATGACTTCTACACAGAGAGATTACTATGTGGTACTCAACCACGTACTCGTGATTTGTTCGTCTTTCGTGACGGAAGGGGTTTACGGAAGAGTCTCTTGCGATTGTTAATTCTCTATGGGAATAACTTGGAGTGATTATCAAGACACTCCTGATTACATGCCAATAGGAGCTTTTGGGAGCACCTTTACGATTGATGGATTGTTTTGTGCTGGTGATTGTGTATACCTTAATTCTCATCTCTAAGATATTTGAGAACTGGGGTATGCCCTTGGATAATTGCATACACAAGAACATTTTGCTGGTTGTTGATAATATATTTACAGGTTATATCTGGAGGAATATTACTTTTTCATTTTACTGTCATTTCGGATATATGAGGCTCCCCTTGGTGATTATATTAGCAAAAGTTGTTTAGTTGACTTAGGAAGGATCCTATAACAGTCCTTGAGGACCGGTTGATTTGAAATTATATTTGAGCCCTGAGGAAGTCATTTGGGTTGCAGTTTACAACTGATGAACATTGTTATTTGATATTTGGAACAATGTTGCTTTACAACTGAAGATGACTTTGATTTGAGTTTATGAACAACAATGAAATAAAAACGCATTGGATATCAATGGAGAATTGAGGAGAATCAGGATACAAAATTCTTTTGGACCGGTTGCAGGAATGGTTGGAAAAGTGAACAGTTGATGGACTAACAAACTAATGGAATGAGTGACGAATTGGTGTTATAAGGAATGAACTGATATATATTCGCATTATTTCTTGGTTGTACCTTTCAATGCAATAACTGTATTACTGAATATTAATATTATTTAATCGTACTGGTATTAGAGTGCTCAGGGAGGAATCGTTTGATTTTGAATACCCACTCCTTGGATACTGTGGGGTTGCCTGGCAACCGACCTCTTTCCTTTCCTTTTTGGAGCACCACTAAATATTGCTTTTTGTGTACTTTACCTTGATTACAGTAGTGCGCCCGACCAAAACCTGGTTGCCAGGATCTTATGATCCATTGTTGGAAGTTAACAGGAGGGATTCTTGGCCCCAAAGGTCCCTCGGGAGTAAAGTGGACATCATGCTTCAATTAATAGTGCACCACAAGTCACGTTTGCAGAGTAGTGAAGAAAAGGAGATCCTGTTGTGTATGGCTTACTGGAGGTAACAGATGGTCTTGATGGCCCCTAAGGACCCTCAGCAGCCATGCAGACTTAAGCCCCAAACCAGCAACGCACCAGATGATGTGTTTGCCATGGAGTCTCCCCGCTATTTTTTAATATGTGTGTGCCCTGGGGAGATAGTGGTGCCCAGGGCTGCATGCCCCCACATAACTGTTATGTGTTGCCCTGGGGAGGTAGCAGTCTCTGGGGCTGTGGGGGTAGGTGGCAGTCCAGAGGGAGTGGGAGTTGCTGCAGGGTAACCTTTCTCATAAATATAAAAAAATTCCCAGGGATGTTGCGGTTACTGGGTCCTTAGGGATTCTAGGAGGGGCCCTGTGCGCCACCCTCCTACATATTCAAATATGCCCCCAGGACTCAGCCCACCCAGGGGCCTATAGTAAACAAAGAGCAGAAGCCTGTGCTTAATTTTTGTTTCCATTTTCGGCAGGAGTCCTGAATCCAAATCGATTCCCACTGAATTATTTTGAAAAAATTGCTTTTAGCCCTGGGGGGTCCCCGTGCCCCCCCCAAGAGCCATAGGGGGTCAGGGTTAAAATGGGATAGCTGCAGGCTTCAATGTTTTCCTGCTACAGGATGTCCAACTTTGTGAAAGCTGACATTTACTGAAAATGCTGAAACAAACATTTCACCCAGCCCTAGTTACAAGCAAGAACATAGGCGTAGCAATTGTAGCTTTTGTCTGGTGTTGAATGAATCCCCTGGCATCGCCAAACAACCAATTGAAAATTGTAAACTTTTAAAGAAAAGCTGAAGTACATTGTCCGTTGTATATATATATATATATATCTCCACGCTCCAAAGACAAACCGCGGGCACTCATGGTGCGATGTTTAATGCTATTCTAATAATGTATTACACAATCATGCAGGCTTGATTGATGTTTTACTTTTACACTTCAGCGTCGTCCAAGTGTTCATACTGATACTCTGTGCTAATTCAGCACGTCAAAGTATAACTACATTCAGCCAATGGGCAGCGTGAGAGCGTGATTCGCATACCAGAAAGAATGAAGTAAAACACCCCTTAACAATGGTGGCTCATATATATGTTTCATGCCTGACCTTTACCTTTCAAATTACTGTTTGTGATGATGTATTTATAGAGGCTTTAACGCAGCGGTTGCCAACACTGAGGAAGGTGTCCCGCTGAGCCGCATTTGTTTGGGTATCTGTGCCAATAAATCCGTATCAGGATTACCCCGTTCAGTGGCCATGGTTTGTCTTCGGAGCGTGGAGATTTTCTACGAGTCTGCCCTCGTACACAGGGCACCCGCCAGCGAGTGTAGGAGTACTGGCAGGTTTTTGGAGCAAAGGATATATATACATATGTATTAATATATAAATATATAAATACATACATAAACATACATATCTTTGTGTGTTTATATATATATATATATATATGCATTAATAATATAGCTACATACATAAACATATATACGTGTGTGTGTGTGTATATATATATATTATCTACTGGCGGTCGCCAGTAGATAGTTATAGTTAGGACCTATTTTCCATAGGAAATCTGCAACATTATATTCCCAATAACTTTGGCGCTGATTGACGAATCTTTGCAAAATGTTCGAAACTCATGGGGCGCTCAGGTCCGCTCCTATCCTGATAGTTTGGGGGTGATTCATCAAGCGGGGGCCGAGAGAAAAAGGGGGCCCCAAAACGTGTTTTCCCCATGCAATTCACCATAGTAACATTTAGCCTCAGCTACAGCCCGAACTGCTGAACGGAAATAAACCAAATTTGGCATAAAAGTAGCCCTTGGTTCAGAGTCGAGCCTTTTTGTTAATTGGTATAAATCCGTTCAGTAGTTGCTGAGAAAATCAAAAGTAAAATCACATATATATATATATGGCTGCGCAGGATCCGCGCACCCTCCCGATGACAAGCTGAATGCTAATTGCCTGTCAACACTCCAAACCAGGAAGTGTTGGCAGCCATCTTGTGCCTCAGTAGAACCAAGGCACAAGAAAACAGTAAAACAAACACGCAAAGCACAAAAAGGGGGCCGGGTAGAAATACCCTGACCCCCTAGGTCTGCTTAGGAGGTCCTACAAGGACCCCCAGGGCCAACCTTTTCTTTCTTTTTTTTAAAAAATCGCAAAATCCGCGCAGGGTGCGTGGATCCTGCCGTAAAAAAAAAAATACGAAGCGCGGGCTCCCTCGCTTCCTTGATAATTAGCCCCCGGGGGGGCCAAATCTCGGGGGCAATATTACTAATGTGAAAGGGGGCCCAGAGGGAACCCCCTGCCCTGGGGACCGCCACCCCCGGGGCTTTGAAAAAGAATGGGTGGGGGTCTCAAAGGCCCCGGGACCGCCACCCCCGGGGCTTTTAAAAAATATGTGACGGGACTCAGAGCCCCCCCAGCCCCGGGCACCGACACATAATTAATCCTGTGTGGGAGGGGCTTAAGCAACCCCCACATGTCCCGGGGACCGGCACCTCCCCAGGGCACTAAGTATTATAATTGGGGGGTCCGTGACGCCCCAGCCCTGGGGACCACCACCCCGGCACTTTGTACATGTTGGGAGCTCGCGAGGGTCCTGGGGACGGCCACCCCTGAGGGCCGGCTCCTGCAGTGTCCCGGGGTACCCACACCTGGGACACTGTAGTTTGCTATGGCAGGGTAGCAAACTTGGTTTGAATTTTGAAAGAGATAGCAGGGAAACAAGCTCTCTCCTTCAAAATTCAAACCAAATTGCGTTTCCACACAGGGAGCTGCATCTTAACAGCTCCCCATGTGGAAAAGCAATGCCGGCTGGCGGGACCGTGGGGATTGGGGCCCCCACAGTCCCCAACAGAGAGGGCGAGCCTCGGGGATGGGGTCCCCGGGGTTGGGGTTTGTGACTTCTGCCTGATGGATCCAGCGCCCCTCGCTATGCCCGTTACTAAGGGCACCCACAGAATTCAGGCAGCCCTTATTAATGCCCGGTCTATGGTGAAACACTCGGCAGATATCTATGAGCTATTGATAGATGACACATTGGATGTCCTGTTTATCACGGAAACATGGCTGAATGAATCGAGTGCCCCAGTTGTGGAACTCTCTATACCTAGAGGATATAAAATTATAAGAGCGGACAAAGGAAGTGGAAGAGGGGGCGGGATCGCGATGGTGCTTAGGGAATCATGGCGTTTCACCAGTGAAGCCTGGAGAGGGGGGGTGGAGGGAGAGGCACTTGATTTTGGGCTGACTATTTCCCCACACTTTACACTAGGGGGGACTCTGGTGTATCGCCCTCCAGGGCCTTCGGGAGCCGTTCTGAAAACGCTGGCGGACACCATTGTTCCACGCTCCCTCCGCTACCCCGAATATCTCCTATTAGGTGATTTTAATATTCACCTGGATTCCCCCTCCACCCCGGAGGCACAAGCCTTTTTGGATGCCCTGAATCTCACCCAGATAATCCAATATGTGCAACTCCCATCGCATTCGGGAGGCCACCTTATTGATTTGGTCTGTGCCAATTTCCCTATATCTCTTTGTGATACCGAGCCCATGACTTGGTCTGATCACTTTCTGATTAGGTTCTCCTGGGAGGACATTCGGCACGGCAGATATACTACGTCTGCCTCCGGCTCACAGGCCACAAAGGTTAATCTACCTTCACTATCTGAGAGATTGGGTCAGTCCTGCCCCATGCCTGCCTCTGATTTGAAAGGGGCGGTGGCCAACTTTGATCATTGGATCAGCCAGGGGGTTAGATCTTGTGTTAAGGGTCAGCGGGGCAACACCAGGCGCTCCTGCCCCTCGCAGCCATTGTATACAACCACCCTTAGGGATCTGAAAAACAGCTGCAAAGAGTTGGAGTTCGCCTGGCGCCAGAACTACTGCCCCTTGGCCAAGGCATCTTTATGTGTTGCCCAGAGAGAGTATTACACGGCCATTAGAAAGGCTAAGAGCAATTATTTCGCTGGGAGGATCATGCTGTCCCGGAATAACAGTAAGGAGATATTCGCGATTGTGCACAGTTTCCTTTCTCCCTGCGCTGAGCAAAGCACTCTTCCCTCATCTAATGAGTGGTGTGAGAAGCTCTTGTCCTTTTTCATCGATAAAATTGTTAAGATTCAGGAGAGTGTGGGTCTGGCGGCTAGCCCCTCTGAATCTCATTCCCTGACTATTGGGGCTAACTTGCGAGCTGGAGCTGCTGCGTTTGTGTCATATCTACCCACTACTGAGCCAGATGTGTTGGTGCTCTTGAAGGCCCTTAAATCGGGCTCCCCAGAGGATCCCTGCGCTGCTCGGGTCCTGGCGGGGGTAGCTGAGGTAATCTGCCCAGTGGTGGTGGATATGGTGAACCTTTCCCTTCAGTCGGGGTGTGTCCCTGTGATATGGAAATGTGCTAAACTCCTTCCCCTACTGAAGAAACCCACTCTGGACCCCTTGCAGCCGGCTAACTACCTCCCCATTTCGAGCTGCCTGCACTTAGAAAGTATGTGAAAAGGTGGTCTTCCGGCAGCTCGAGGCTTTTGTGGAATCATCGGGAGCACTCCATCTGGTGCAATCAGGCTTCTGATCCTCCTACAGTGCGGGGACCGCTCTGGTGGAGATGTCGGAGGCTATCAGGGAGTGTCTGGATGGGGGCGCCAGGGCTGCCCTCATCCTACTCGACCTCTCTGCCGCCTTCGACACGGTGTCCCACCAGAGGCTCCTGGATAGATTGACGGCGGTGGGCATTTCCGGTGTGGACTGGCAATGGATAGCATCCTTCTTGGACTCCCGCTCACAACAGGTGTGCAGGACTCTTGCTCCTCGACGGTCAGGAACTTGGTGAAGGGAGTTCCTCTGGGATCGACCATGAGCCCCCTCCTCTATAATATCTACCTGACGCCACTTGTCCATCTGGTGCAGGAGATGGGAGCCAAGGTGATTGCATACGCTGATGATACGCAGCTGCTCTTCACCTGGAATGATGCTATCCTGGACACCGATAGGGCCCAACGGTGCCTAGACGCGGTTTTCCGCTGGCTGGCCAAGGCCTCCCTTAAATGCAACAAGGACAAATCAGAGATCCTTCTCTATGGACAATTCCCAGAGGATTTTAGGTCCTGTGTGTGGCCTCCGGGCTTTCCCCGCCCGGTGCCCAAATCAGGCCCTGCTAAGAATCTGGGTATTTGGTTCGGGGAGGATCTCAGCTTCTCAGACCACATAAAGAAGCTGACGGGCATCTGTTTTGGGACCCTCAAAATGCTTAGGAAATTCTTCCCCCTGCTCCCTAGGGCAGCAAAAGAAATGGTTACCCGCGCTATGATTGTGTCTAGATTAGACTATGCGAATGCTTTATTCGTTGGGCTTCGTGCCTACCTGCTGCATAAGCTACAAATTATTCAAAATGCGGCAGCTAGGCTTCTCTTTAATGCCCCTACGCGCACTAGTGCGCGTCCACTCCTGCGGGAGTTGCATTGGCTTCCGGTGGCCCAGAGGGTTCAGTTCAAAGCTATGACGCTGGCCCATAGAGCACTGCATGGATTAGGCCACGCATATCTTCAGAAACACTTTGCATTCTACGTACCTAACCGGCATCTGCGTTCAGCGGCACAACGCAGAATGGTTGTTCCTCGCTTCTGCAGAATCCGAATGGGTGGCAAATCCATTTCGGTTAAAGCGGCTGAGGCTTGGAACCTACTGCCTGTGGGTCTACGACACATTTCTGAGTTCATGACCTTCAAGAAGCAGCTCAAAACACACATGTTTAATTCGGTGATCTAACTTTCTGTTCCCCCATTTTGATCTTTTTTCCGCGCCAGGACACTCTAGAGTAACAGTGCGCGTTACAAAAACCATTATAACATATAACATAACACTACAAGTGGCCCTTAAGGAGGGCCACGCGGCCCCCCTTCCCAAAATAATTTTTAAAAAAAATTGAAAGGCTGGCCCCGGGGGATGGGGTCCCCGGGTCCATAAGCGGTGAGAGGAGGGGGCCAATGCAGCCCCTCCCAAAAAATATAAATACATAACAAAAGGCCATGCCCCGGGGGATGGGGTCCCGGGGCTAATTAAGGCCTTGTGGGGGGGGGGCCAAGCGGCCCTTCCCAAGTTTTTAATAAAAAAAAAAAAGAATTAGAGGGCAGGCACTGGGGAATGGGGCCCCCAGGGCCAAAACATTATTAGAAAAAGAAGGGGACTATGCAGCCCCCTTCTAAAAAAAAAAGAAGAAAAAAATGACCGGCATAGTGACGGAGGCCACGCCTCTTCCTTTCAGCACTCTGCAAATGCACCCCCTGGCGCGTTTGCAGATGGGGAACAAATTCCCCTTAAATACTGGAGGTCCCTGGGGGCCTACTAGCCCACCAGGAACCTCCAGTATGTGCCAGGGGGCTGCGTTGCAGAGAGGTGTTCTGAGGCCATTCCCCTTTTTACACCTCTCTGCAACGCAGCTCTGTGGCGCTTAGTGGAGGTATCTGGTGAGCTCGTTGCACCCCAGGGACCCTCAGGATTCAAGGGGAGTTAATCCTCCAACTTACAATGCGCCACGGGCGTGTTTGCACAGTGGTGAAGGTAGGGGACGGGGCCTGAGTTGATATGTGTGCAAACAAACCCTGTGGCGCGGTTTAAGTTGGGGAATTAATTCCTCTTCAATCCTGAGGGTCCTTGGAGGCCAACTAGCCCACCAGGTACCTCCAGTAAGTGCCACAGAGCTGCCTTGCAGAGTGTTGTAAAAAGGGGCATGGCCTCTGAACACCTCTCTGCAACGCAGCTCTCTATGGTGCATACTGGAGGTACCTGGTGGGCTAGTTGGACCCCAGGGACTCTCAGGATTGAGGAGGAATTATTTCTCCAAATTAAAACGCGCCACAGGGTGTGTTTGCAGACATGCCACCCAAACAACTGTTTCCACATGCAGTCCTAACCTCATATACCTACAAAATCAACTATTTACACATCTTTGGACAGTCACACACCGACCCACCCAACCACACACACACACACATTCTCTCTCCCATACAAATACTCAGTTAACTAATCAATAACTAATGTAGACTCTCACATAGCTAGTAACCAATTTATGCAGTAGTTTATACAACAATACAACAAGAGACCGAATGATACAGATATTCACACAGTTTAATCACTATCCCATATATTTAGTGAGACACTTGAATTTAGTCACTTAAACAGTCAATCACATTGCTACTAAATCCTCCATTCAGACACTTATACATCCACTCATTCTTCAATGCAGATTGCTATATAAATAATACATATTTAAATATCGAACCAAAAAACACTCACTGGATGATGTCATCAGTGATGTCATTTGAGATGTCATCAGTGATGTCATCAGTGATGTTATGAATGATGTAATATGCAACATCATCAGCAGTGGATTGCGGGCACACGAGTTATAGTTAATTGAACTAATTATAACGGAGACATTTCAATGGTTTTGTACGAGTTAAATGTCCAGATAACTATAACAGCCCTGAAATCTTTGTTTTTTTTTCAGTGAATTTCTAAGGTTTTTTAAATGCTAATTCCTAACTATAACGTGCCTGAAACCGCATGGTTTTTTCAGTGAATATATATATATATATATATATATATATATATATATATATATATATATATATATATATATATATATATATATATATATATATATATATATATATATATATATATATATATATATATAAGTATTACCTACTGGCGGTCGCCAGTAGGTATATATAGTTAGGATTTTTTCTCTATGGGATTTTTGAAAATTCTATGTCTAATAACTTTGGCGTTTGTGGACGGAATTGGCTGAAATTTATAGGAAAATGGAACATTTTGTTTCTGAGCAGCCCCTGACAATTTGGGGGGGTTTCATCAAGGGGGGGCCGAGAAAAAAGGGGGGTCCCAAAACGCGTTTTTCCCATGTTAATTTCCATAGGGCGGTTGGCCTCACTTTTAACTCGAACGGCTGAATGGATTTGCACGAAACTTGGCAAAATTGTAGGGACGGTTAGCCCGATGTGCCTTTGCTAGGTCTCAATATATGTGCTCCAGTGGATTTTGAGTAATTTAGGTTCAAAAAAAGATATATATCTGGGCGGAGCCTAACCACACATCTGATCTGATTGGCTGTCAGCACTTCATCCAAAAAGTGTTGGCAGCCATCTTGGGACCAATATACATGATATCACCTCATTAAAAAGCATTGTAGTTAATAGAGGGTTTTAGGACTTTAGTTACATTATAAATCATTTGTTGATGGTACCATACTCGTTTTAGGAATTGTGGTGGGTTCTAAGGTGATTTTACCATGTGAACAAACCTTCTGCTGTGATATCATGAATATTGTTTGAAAGAAAACTAATATCTCATGATTTTCCCACAGTGGTTTGGAAGGGGATCTATAAGCTAAACTGAAAGCATATTTTCTGTAAATTCACATTATCTTTCTCAGTCATGTGAAAATGAAGTCTGACATTCTCAGTAAAACATGTACATCCAACAAGGACAGAGACTGTCAGTTGATTCCTTTGTGTTCTACTGCAGCCTCCTAGAGTGTTCTAAAGAACAACTAGAGCGCTAACAGTCCTACTTATTACAAAGGTATGGCACACCTGAAGCCATCTTGATTGGAATAAAGTGGTAACTCTTGAAACATTTAATTTAAAAAGAAACAACATAAGGGCGTATATTTTGCCATAGAAAGTATGATTAGTGCTGCAGAATGAAAAATTAGGGCACATTTTGAGTGACTTCTCAAATCCTTTTCTATTTCATTAAAACATTCTGACATGCAGTCTCCCAAAATGGCCACCAGAGACAAAAGAGCCCAAATGTAGCCCAAATATCACCCAGATGTAGCCCAAGTATAGCCCAATGACAGTATGTCCCAGAGTGTTCTAAAGAACAACTAGAGCGCTAACAGTCCTACTTATTACAAAGGTATGGCACACCTGAAGCCATCTTGATTGGAATAAAGTGGTAACTCTTAAAACATTTAATTTAAAAAGAAACAACATGAGGGGGTATATTTTGCCATAGAAAGTATGATTAGTGCTGCAGAATGAAAAATTAGGGCACATTTTGAGTGACTTCTCAAATCCTTTTCTATTTCATTAAAACATTCTGACATGCAGTCTCCCAAAATGGCCACCAGAGACAAAAGAGCCCAAATGTAGCCCAAATATCACCCAGATGTAGCCCAAGTATAGCCCAATGACAGAATGTCCCAGAGTGTTCTAAAGAACAACTAGAGCGCTAACAGTCCTACTTATTACAAAGGTATAGCACACCTGGAGCCATCGTGATGGGAATAAAGTGGTAACTCTTAAAACATTTAATTTAAAAAGGAACAAAATGAGGGGGTATATTATGCAATAGAAGGTATTATTAGTGCTGCAGAAAGAAAAATTAGGGCACATTTTGAGTGACTTTTCAAATCCTCTTCTATTTCATTAAAAAATTCTGACATGCAGTCTCCCAAAATGGCCACCAGAGACAAAAGAGCCCAAATGTAGCCCAAATATCACCCAGATGTAGCCCAAGTATAGCCCAATGACAGAATGTCCCAGAGTGTTCTAAAGAACAACTAGAGCGCTAACAGTCCTACTTATTACAAAGGTATGGCACACCTGAAGCCATCTTGATTGGAATAAAGTGGTAACTCTTAAAACATTTAATTTAAAAAGGAACAAAATGAGGGGGTATATTTTGCCATATGAATTATGATTAGTGCTGCAGAAAGAAAAATTAGGGCACATTTTGAGTGACTTCTCAAACCCTCTTCAATTTCATTAAAAAATTCTGACATACAGTCTCCCAAGATGGCCACCAGAGACAAAAGAGCCTAAATGTAGCCCAAATATCACCCAGATGTACCCCAAGTATAGCCCAATGACAGAATGTCCCAGAGTGTTCTAAAGAACAACTAGAGCGCTAACAGTCTTACTTATGACAAAAGTATGGCACACCAGAAGCCATCTTGATTGGAATGAAGTGGTAAGTCTGAAAACACTCAATTTAAAAAGGAACAACATGAGGGGGTTAATTTTGCCATAGAAAGTATGATTAGTGCTTCAGAAAGAAAAATTAGGGATCATTTTGAGTGACTTCTCAAATCCTCTTCTATTTCATTAAAAAAAATTCTGACATGCAGACTGAAACATGCACTTTGAATACCAGCAGCAGACGTCCCTGGTGAGCAGTAGGTTTACTACAGTGATCTAATGTGCAAATAGAGTGCTAACATTCAGAATTTATGGCAAATGTGTGACACATCTGAATGCCTTCTTGATGGAACCAAAGTAAACAAGCATTGAAAATGCAATAGATCTCGCCCTCGTTTAAGTTAAAGCCATTCTGTTTGTAATGAGGTGGCTTTTTAGCTTTGCTTTTATTAGTGTTTTTTCAACTTTCATGTAAATAACATGCATCTGTATGCATATAAGTATATGTATGCATGCATTTATGTTTGTATTTATATAGATATACAGATGATATATGTTTATATATGTATGTATATATATATATTCACTGAAAAAACCATAGGTTATAGACCATATATAGTTAGGAATTAGCATTTACATAACCTTGAAAATTCACTGAAAAAACCATAGGTTATAGACCATATATAGTTAGGAATTAGCATTTACAAAACCTTGAAAATTCACTGAAAAAACCATAAGTTATAGACCATATATAGTTAGGAATTCGCATTAACAAAACCTTATTTTACTCACACAAAACCATTGAAATTCCATATATAGTTAGTTGCACTAACTATATATCGCGCACCCGCAATCCACTGCTGATGATGTCACATATTACATCATTCATGACATGGTCAGTGACATCACTGATGACATCACTGATGACATCTCAAATGACATCACTGATGACATCACTGATGACAACATCCAGTGACTGTATGTTTCGGTAAAGTTAAAATATGTCTTACATATTGAAGAATGAGTGGATGTATAAGTGTCTGGATGAAGGATTTAGTAGGTGCATGACTGACTGTATGAGTGAGTGATTAAATGTGTCTCACTGAGTGCATGGGTTAGTGACTAAACTGTCTTAATTTGTGCATCATTATGTCTGTTGTTCTGTAAACTGTTGCATGTGTTGATAAGTAGCTATATGAGTAACTATATGGGTTATTGATTGGTTGCCCAATTATTTGTATGGGAGACTGAGTGTGTGTGTGGGTGGCTGGGAGGTGTATGACTCTGTGCATAGATGTGTGAGCAGTTGATTCACTAGATGTATGGTTTCAAAAGTGCATGTGGAAACAGCTGTATTGGCGGTTGACTGTGTGCATGAGTGTATTGGTGAGTGAATGGATATCTCAGTGCTACATGTCAAAGTAAGTACATATGTAAAACACAGTACATGTGAGAGTTGACATATATAAATAACTGTGCATAAGAGCCAGTGAATGTGTGAGTGGCTGTATGGATCATTGTGAACTTGTATCAGGGATTGTATAAGAGAGTAAATATGTGTTAGTATATGTTTGAATAAGTAAAGTTTGTATAACTGTATAGTTGAGGAAATGGAGGTGTGATTGATTCTTTGCATGACTGACTAGGTGTGTGAGTAACTCCATGGATGAGTGACAGTCTGTGAGTGTCTGTTTACACTGATTGTATCTAAGGTTATATTAGAGTCTGAAGAGGTTCATCGTATTATCACATGAATGATATCATCAGTGATGTGATCAGTAATGTCAAATGAGATGTCATCAGTGATGTCATTTGAGATGTCGTCAGTGATGTCATTTGAGATGTCATCAGTGATGTCATCAGTGATGTCACTGACCATGTCATGAATGATGTAATATGTGACATCATCAGCAGTGGATTGCGGGTGCGCGATATATAGTTAGTGCAACTAACTATATATGGAATTTCAATGGTTTTGTGTGAGTAAAATAAGGTTTTGTTAATGCGAATTCCTAACTATATATGGTCTATAACCTATGGTTTTTTCAGTGAATATATATATATATATATATATACATATATATATATATATATATATATATTACCTACTGGCGGTCGCCAGTAGGTATATATAGTTAGGATTTTTTCTCTATGGAACTTTTGAAAATTCTATGTCTAATAACTTTGGCGTTTGTGGATGGAATCGGCTGAAATTTTCAGGAAAATGGCACATTTTGTTTCTGACCTGCCCCTGAAAATATGGGTGGGTTTCGTCAAGGGGGGGCCGAGAAAAAAGGGGGGTCCCAAAACACGTTTTTCCCATTTATTTTTCCATAGGGCGTTTGGCCTCACTTTTAGCTCGAACGGCTGAATGGATTTACACGAAACTTGGCAAAATTGTAGGGACTGTTAGCCCGATGTGCCTTTGCTGGGTCTCAATATATGTGCTCCAGTGGATTTTGAGAAATTAACATTTTAAAAAACAGATATATCTGTGACAGCGTCCTAGGTAGCGGACTAGTTCGCGTACTATTCGCGTAACGGAGCTTTGCAAAGCGAAGCTGATTGGCTGTCCAGTGTCTGTCAACATTCTAAACAGTCCGGAGCGGCCGCCATCTTGTCTCTCGGTAGGATCGAGAGACAAGAGGAGGCCAAAACGAAGGGGGAAATGAAGGAAAGGGGGTAAGGTAGACCTCTTCTGACCCCCAGGGATTGATGAGGGGGATATTAAAGTGCCCCGCGGGGCCCAAAAAAAAAAATTGCGATTTTTTGCCGTAGAGGCGCGTCCCGGTACGCGAACCGGGCAGCTAACTGGGCAGCTAACCGGCAGCGTAACGGGAGTCTGAGGAGAAGCTGATTGGCTGTCAACATTGTAAACAGTCCGGAGCGGCCGCCATCTTGTCTCTCGGTAGGATCGAGAGACAAGAGGTGGTGAAAAACGAAGGGGGAAATAAAGGAAAGGGGGCAGGGTAGACCCCTCCTGACCCCCTAGGATTGATGAGGGGGATATTAAAGTGCCCCGCGGGGCAAAAGAAAAAAAAAGAAAATTGCGATTTTTCGCGGTAGAGGCGCTTCCCGGTACGCCAACCGGGCAGCTAACCGGCAGCGTAACGGGAGTCCGACATCTTGTGTTTTTGGAGCGTCCGGTTTGCCTACCGGGTAGCGTTCCGGTAAGCGTAACAAGGGGAAAACCAAGAAAAACAGTAAAATAAAATTTAAAGGAATAGCTTTCCACCAAACTTGGCAAAATTGTAGGGACTGTTTGTTTGATGTTGCTTTGCAAGGCCTCAAGATATGTGCACGTGTGGATTTTGTCTAATTAAGGTTAAAAAAATATATATATATCTGTAAGCGTGCTCTGGCGCGCTTACGTTATGGGTTTTGTTTGCGCTGCAGAGACGATACGTCACGTTTATGCGACGCGTCCTGAGGCATCTCACGTGGCTACGTGATACGTCACGTAATAAAGAATATATTTTACAGCTATAGATATTAGCTTTTAAAAAACCAATGAAATTCACTGAAAAAAACATAGGTTATAGACCATATATAGTTAGGAATTTGCATTTACAAAACCATGAAAATTCACTGAAAAAACCATTGGTTATAGACCATATATAGTTAGGAATTAGCATTTACAAAACCTTAATTTACTCGCACAAAACCTTTGAAATTCGCATATACAGTTAGTTGCATTAACTATATATCGCGCACCCGCAATCCACTGCTGATGATGTCACATATTACATCATTCATGACATGGTCAGTGACATCACTGATGACATCACTGATGACATCTCAAATGACATCACTGATGACATCTCAAATGACATCACTGATGACAACATCCAGTGACTGTATGTTTCTGTAAAGTTAAAATATGTCTTACATATTGAATAATGAGTGGATGTATAAGTGTTTGGATGAAGGATTTAGTAGGTGCATGACTGACTGTATGAGAGAATGATTAAATGTGTCTCACTGAGTGCATGGGTTAGTAACTAAACTGTCTTAATTTGTGCATCATTATTTCTGTAGTTCTGTAAACTGCTGCATGTGTTGATCAGTAGCTATATGAGTAACTATATGGGTTATTGATTGGTTGCCCAAATATTTGTATGGGAGAGTGAGTGTGTGTGTGGGGGTGGCTGGGAGGTAAGTGACTCTGTGCATAGATGTGTGAGCAGTTGATTCACTAGATGTATGGGTTCAAAAGTGCATGTAGAAACAGCTGTATGGGCGGTTGACTGTCTGCATGAGTGTATTGGTGAGTGATTGGATTTCTCAGTGCTACATGTCAAAGTAAGTACATATGTAAAACACAGTCCATGTAAGAGTTGACATAGATAAATAACTGTGCATAAGAGCCAGTGAATGTGTGAGTGGCTGTATGGATCATTGTGAACTTGCATCAGTGATTGTATAAGAGAGTAAATATGTGTTAGTATATGTTTGATTAAGTAAGGTGTGTATAACTGTATAGTTGAGGAAATGGAGGTGTGATTGATTCTTTGCATGACTGACTAGGTGTGTGAGTAACTCCATGGATGAGTGACAGTCTGTGAGTGTCTGTTTACACTGATTGTATCTAAGGTTATATTAGAGTCTGAAGAGGTTCGTCGTATTATCACATGAATGATATCATCAGTGATGTGATCAGTAATGTCAAATGAGATGTTATCAGAGATTTCATCAGTGATGTCATTTGAGATGTCATCAGTGATGTCATCATTGATGTCATTTGAGATGTCATCAGTGATGTCATTTGAGATGTCATCAGTGATGTCATCAGTGATGTCACTGACCATGTCATGAATGATGTAATATGTGACATCATCAGCAGTGGATTGCGGGTGCGCGATATATAGTTATTGCAACTAACTATATATGCGAATTTCAAATGTTTTGTGCGAGTAAATTAAGGTTTTGTAAATGCTAATCCCTAACTATATATGGTCTATAACCAATGGTTTTTTCAGTGAATTTTCATGGTTTTGTAAATGCAAATTCCTAACTATATATGGTCTATAACCTATGGTTTTTTCAGTGAATATATATATATATATATATATATATATATATATATATATATATATAGTAGGTAGTTATAGTGAGGACCTAGTTTCCATAGGAAATCCACAACATTCTATTTGGAATAACTTTGGCGCCGGTTGATGAATCTTTGTGAATTTCTCGAAGAAGATGGCCCGCTCCGCTCCGCTCCTTCCCTGAAAGTTTTGGGGGGATTTGTGAAGTTGGGGCTGAGAAAAAAGGGGGGTCCCAAAATGTGTTTTCCCCATGTTATTTTCCATAGGACGATTAGACACGGGTTCAGCCATTCGGGCTGTAGCCGTGTCTAATTACATGAAATTTGGCAAAATGGTGGAGTCTGTTTCGCAGATTGGCCTTTTGTTTAA